>NC_133658.1:291351722-291685040 GCF_037893015.1 Macrotis lagotis
CACCCATCTCTCTGTCTCTGTCTCTGTCTCTCTCTCACTGACCTTGGGCCCAATAGCCTGAGATGGTCAGGTTTTGAGGTATGCATAAAGGCAATGCTGGGGATCCCCATGGCTCTAGGAGATGACAGGCCAGGAATGGTGAGATAGGGCCCATTGTCAAGGGACTGACTGCTCTAACTATAGATAGAAAACCACTGGACTTTTCAAGACAAATTCTAATGTGAGTTTTTTAATCAAATTTAATCACATTCCAGATAGCTGGACTAAATGACAAATTTGTCTTTCTTCCTGGCTCTACCATACTACAGTGATTCTCATCAAGTAGCACTTGCCCCTACCTGAGATCAAGTTCGATAAATTCCATCCCAGAGTTGGGGCTCAGTCAAGACTGAGAAGTATGATTCAAATTCCCTAGGATTCTGAAGTTGAGGTTTGGGGGAGCTACAACACTTTTCTGCAAGGGCTTTGGGGCCTCTTTTGTTCCATCTGCCCTTGAAAAACATTTCCCCCAGTCCTGGGCCTTCTTGCTATACATCTATATGTGTCATGAGGGTAGGAGGATAATATGGGAGGAGCCTGGCCTATGAGAACATCTGCATTCAAGGTCCCCTGTGGCTTCTGAGATAGAGCCTCACTGCCCATAAAGTTAGCTGTGGATACTTTCTTTTTTTTGATGATTGTACTTATTTATAAATATTTCTTGAACTTCTATTATTGGGAGGACTTGTAAGTAGAAAATTCAGATCAAATCTGCTTAAATGTTCCCCTTTTTTTTGAATGAACATTTTTTTGTTGTTGCAGTTGACTTTCAATGATTCAAAGAACATATATTAATGTCATGCATTAGGGTGATCCTGGCCTGACCTGGAAGAAACTGCTTTCTAAATATCCACTGGTACCTACTCTCCTTTATTTGTGTATATGTCTTATCTCTACTATGAAGTTAAAAGCTCCTTGTGGAAAGGGAAGGCAGGAATAATAATGACATCTTATATTTCTCTGCCTTCCCTTCACTACCTAGCACAGTGCATTGTATACACATAGTGGACTGTTAATAGGTTTTTGCTGAATGAAGGAATCTTGGAAAGGACATGAAGAGAGTCCCTACCACAATGTAGCATAGAGGGTCCAATATTCTAGGTTTACCCAGGATACCTATGAAAGCAGCTTCCCTGGGGAGGGCAGGTTTTTCCCAAAGGGCTCTCAACTGCCTGACTGGGACACCAGGAGTAACTACAGCCCGAAATGGCATCAGACCATGGCCTGCTGGCTAAAATTACCCTTCTGCTTTATCATCTTGAGAACATTAAGGGCTGTTGTTAACAGATGTTTTCTGTTACACGTTATTTGTTAGTCTAATGAAAGGAGGTGCACTAGCTTTCAAGACCTCAGCGTTCTACAGAAGGTTTTATATGAGAGGCTATTGCACAGCTCTGGTGGAGAGAGCGTCTCTGCCAATTGTGCTTGGCGGGACCGGCTTTGATTTTGATGTTTGCAACCATTTGCATTGTAATTTTAGCTCTGGTTAAATGTCATTTTTAATAACTCCATCTATGGTGTGTAAATGTCTGAGCAAGCAACATGAAAGGCGGGAAGGGAAAGGAGAAAGAAAGACAGAATTCTTGGTCAGCAGTTACAAGTAGAATTGCTGAGGAAAATGAGCTAGCCAATTCATAAGATGAAATGGGAAAAACTGTACCTCTTGCTGTTTGTCCTCTGAGGGCTGAAACTAGATGGCAAGGCTGGAGAGAGTGAGAAGACTAAGAAGAAGGTCAGTTTTCAGGTCCCTCATGAGGAGGGGGAGTAAGTAGCAGAGATGGAAATAGTCTGTATGCTAAAAGCATAATAGTCCTATCCTGTTGGTACAAAAGGACACACGTGCCTGGCTTAACAATGAGTGAGCCTCAGCTGGAAGCTAGAGGAATCAGGACACAGTAGGGGTTAACAGGATAAGTCTTCTCCATCTAACATTCTTTCTTCCTTTACTCACAACCACTTAGGTTGCCATTCTTTAGTGACTTAGTTACACTTTCCAGTGACCTGGTCTATTTTCTCATCCTTATCCCAGACACTAAGACATCCTGGAAAAATTTAGATCCTGGAAATTTAGAGCCCCATCCACAGTGTTGGCTGCCCCGCCCCCTTATTCCAAATTTTATCTAGTCATCTAGGTCACTCTCACCCAAAAACATCTATGTCTTTCAGTAACACTAGTTTATTTGACAGCTTACATACTCCTGAGTATCAGTAGAAACCAGTAAAATGTCCATTTTCCAGATGGACAAATTGAGGTAAATGATTACATCAAGGAAAGGAAGGAAAATAGTTTTGCATAATTTACTCACATTTCTGATACTGCTTTTTAGTTTACCGAGTGTTTTCTTTATGCTAATCCTGTGGTGTAGGATGTTCTATTTTGCTTTTTTACAGATGAAGAAGTTGCAACACAGATAGGTACACAGAACTAATAAGGACCAGGGCTAGGACTTGAACTCAGATCTTATGATTCTAGAACATGATACTTTTTCTCATAATGAGGAAATGGATTTCTCTTGTGGGTTTGTTCCTCCTTTGAAAGTTCTTCCATTCCTTCCTTATCTCTTGAGTTATATGTTCTCTCTTTGTGTCTGACAAACTTCAATTACCTTTCTTCCAGAAGTCAAAATTACTCAGTTTCCCTCTTATTCCCTTTCACTTTTTCTTATTAAGTTAGATTAGAGAGCTCAGTCCTTGAGTCTTCCTTCAAAGGGGCTCTGTAAATGAAATATAGATGTATGTGTATATGTATGTGGGGGTGGTGAGTGTATGTATATAATTTTTTTTCAACATTGACAATAAACTTGTTGGCCCAGACCAGGAAAGTTCCAGCTGCCCATCCCATGTACAGCTGGGAACAGAGAGAGCTGGCAATAAAGAGGGCCTGGAATAAAAACGTCCTAGGCCTGTTTCATTTTAGGACACCAATAAAAGATACCATTACCCGTAAAAGTCCCTGTGTGGACTATGCCCTGCCACACAATGGCCCCTCTGCCTTGGGGTGGGAGCTGAAGGTTTCCCAGATGTGTGGGGAGGGAAAGAAAGAGTTTGGAGGAGTCAACAGCAAAGAGACAGTCTGACACGTGGCATCATGCTTCACCCCTGAAGAATCAAGCCTGACAATCAAATCAGACCAGAGGAATTCACAAAAAGTTCTTCAAGTTTTACTCTCTAGATTACAGGAACACAGCTTTGATTGAAATGAAAATGAACCAATATCATTCACAGAGATTTTTTTCCCCCAGCATTTTTTCTAGTAAGGGGTCTCTGATTCAAGGCAAAACTAGCTCTGACCATCCTGCCCTCAGAATTCTTAACTGAGGGATATACCTATGAATTATTCTGAGTCCTTTCCATTTTCAATCCAATCTTCTGTTCTATATGAGATCAACATGGTTTACTTCCATTCTTTCCCCTTGTGACTTCTATGTGGAACTTTTTGATCCCTTTTCCGATGAAATTGCTAGGCTTGCAAGTCATACCTCGATGTCACATTTTCCCTTCTCTAGTTTATCAAATCCTCTCTCCTTATCCCCCTTCTTTCCTAAGTCCTCCCACAAGGCCTTCACCAAAAGAGAAGTAGATGACTTTCTCCAACCACATTGTCTAAACAGGAAACTCCCCCAGCCTTCCCCCGCTCACCACCTCACAAAAGGCACTTAACCCTTGGCCCCTACCTAATACAAATAGGTAATCTCATTTACTCATTATGAGTATTTATCCTATCCCTGTTCTCTGAGTGTTCTAAGTTTATCCATGTGTTGATCCCCCAAGAAGGGATTTCTAGTAAGAAAAGGATTAGATTAAATGTCCTCTGAAGACCCTTTCAGTTCAGAGATTCTGGTATTCTGTATCTTCAACTCTAAGTACCTGGGGAAGGGAAGGGGAAGGTGCCTGTGGAATTTTCTTCTTAAGAGAATCTAGTATAATTCCAACCAATCAGCCAATTACCAAGCATTTATTGAATGCTTACTATCTTCCAAGCATTATGCTGGAGACTGGGGATAAAAAGAGTGAAACAATCCCTATTCCAAGGAATTTACACTCTAAATGTGAGGAATTTACACTGCATACAGGAGGAAGACAAAAGAGCTGACTAGGGTAGAATGGAATCATCAGATATTTGAACTGAAAGGGATTATGGATGGTGTATTTAGTCCAGTCCCTTAGCTTGGAAAACTGAGACACAGGGGATGAAACAACTTGGCCCAAGGTTTTCCAGGGAGTCTAATCAGGTTCTGGACCTGAAACTATATTTCTTGATTTAGAGATCTCATTTTTCTTTCTGCTATTGCTATTCTGTTTTCTACTTGAATTTCCACTCTGGTATTAGGATAGCTGTATATGTGAAAGAACAAGGGGATGAGGTGGAGGAAAAGTCATAGCCTCAGCTTTGGACTGATTGATATGACTAAGAAACCTCTATATCAATACCTAAGTATAGGGAACTTGCTTGGCCATAACTCCTTTCTGCTCCAGAGGAATATGATAATCTGTAGATGATGGGCATGGAAAAGAAACAGATTCAGATAGTTTCAATGACTTACCCAAGGTCACAGATGTAGGGAGGGGCAGAGCTGTTATTTAAACCCAGGTCCTCCAGAGCCAACATTCTTTCCATACTATTAATACCTAGCATTTAAATATCATTTTAAGTTTTTCAAAGCACTTGTAGGCTATAACTTGTTGCATTTTGCAGATAAGGAAATTGAGGCAGAAATCAGGTAAGTGACTGCCCATATAACTAGTAAGTATCAAGGCTGAATTTGAACTTGGGTCTTCCCGACTCCAAGTCTAGCACTCTATTCATTCTATCATGTTGGAGTTCTTTCCCATTTCTTGCAGATGATCTGTCTGGTCCAGCCCAATCCCTTCTTTAATATCCTTAACAAGTGGTTATCCAACCTCCTCTTGAAGATCTCTAATTAGAGAAAATTCATTTCCACTCAGTAGCCCTTTTCTTCTGTCAAGGGCCAAACTGAAAATGGTTGATTCTTCTATCTGACATCCCTTCGAATATATGAAGTCTAGTGTCATGACCCACTCAAATCCATCATCTTCTCCAGTCTAAACATCCCTTGCTTCTTCAATTGATCCTTGAATGACATGATTTCAAATCTACTTATTCTAGTTGCCCTTCTCTAGATATTCCCTGGCTTTTTACTATCCCTTTTTAAAAGGACAACTCTAGAACATTCCAAATATGAGCTGACTAATGCAATATTTAGAATTAGTGCATCATACTCCCTCTGGCCTATCAGAGCAAGTCCAAATCTCTCCGAATCTAAAACCAGAACCCTCCATAAATAAGAAACATTCTTCATATCATCAGAATTCTAATTTCTTAAACAAACTCTCTACTCTAGAATAGTTTTTCTGTTCCACTGGCTTATTTTTGGAAAGTTATGCTTATTTCTGATTTTGTCTTTGACTCCCCCCTTTCCCCCCAGTCCAAATTCTACACTTTAACTCTCAGAATCACAACCTGAAGTTTTCTCTCCCTGTTTATCCTTAGGGCTCTCTATTCTAAAAGTATATGATACATCTAGTCTCCCTGCTACAATTCATTTCTTGGTGATACTTTGTCTTTCTTGTATTGCATTCCACTTTCAATAGTGGAAGTTTCTCCCTTTCAATTCAACTCAATACTTATTAAGCAGCTATTATATACTAAGTCAATATGTTAGCAGGAGTAACAAAGACCAAAAACCCCCCCAAAATCTAACATCCTTATGTAAGGTGGGACTGGTATTTTTTTCATATTTCTTTCACTAAATAAACAAGAAACTCCAGTAAACTATTCTTATATCCAGCAGAATCCTTTTTACAATACCATATAGTGTTTGACACAGGACTGGATGCATAGTAGGTATTCAGTAAATATTTACTGTCTTGCTCCATTCAAAACCAACTCATGTATAAAAAGTAATCAAAAATTGAGAATTATTAGGAAATCTGCACAATTACCTTGGACCATTTGGTTAAATTGTTCACATCAAAATAGAATCAGTTTATTAAATCTCAGTACAGCCAGCATATACAAATCTATCATCAAACTCTCAGACAAACTTCTTTGTCCACCCTAGTTCAAACACATATATTCTCCCTTTACTTCACATCTGTTTTCAAATCTCTGGCCTGGGCATCAGTTCCTTACAGTCTCTGTCACATGGAGGGACAATGGACCAAAAGGAATAAGGATATATTCAGATAGCCAAGTTGCTATAATTACAAACAATGTCTTTTTGAGGTTCAGCTAATCCTCTAAGGCATCTGACCTAAATGATTTCCTGGGATGGTGTCTATGGTGCAAACTGAGCATCAAGCACTATGACACCCAAGTTCTATGGGGTGCTTGTTAGCTTCACTCAAGTGTTAAATTGGGTAAGGAGGCAAGATCTCACTGAAAACCAGATGCTATATCTAAGCTGAAATATATTAAAAAAGAAAAAGAAAACACCCTTCCAGTTAATGAGTTAGCATTACACAGAAGCCACCCTCAAACATGAGGCTAAGTGAGCCACCAAAAGGCAGATGGCTGAAGCCAACAGTGTTGCTGCCTGTTTGTTCCAGCAAATTTGTGTAGAGCCCAGTTTGTGTCAGTTGCCCACTGCTACTCTGGCAAGGTTAGGAGTTGGCATTAAGGTTTCAGACCCCTTGTGTTCCATTGGGGAGAAATCTCAAATACACACATAGTAGGACCTTAGTGTTCCCAATACTCAAAAACTGAGGGTGTTTATCAATGGAAGGGTTTAGAATATCTCCCCTATTCTAGGGAGCCTCCTGACAACACTGCCATTATTTTGAGATTTTCTAGGGGTATGCCTGGCCTTTTGTTACATAGGGATTGTAAAATCAGAGGTTTAGATACATACTAAAAGGGTAGGTTAAAAGGAAGTCATACTTAAGTAACTGAAAAAAACAATAATAAGGGGGCAGCTAGGTGGCGTAGTGGATAAAGCACCAGCCCCGGAGTCAGGAGTACCTGGGTTCAAATCCAGTCTCAGACACTTAATAATTACCAAGCTGTGTGGCCGTGGGCAAGCCACTTAACCCCATTGCCTTGCAAAAACTAAACTAAAAATAATAATAATAATAATAATAAATAATCCTAGAAAATGGGTAATGAATATGCCTGCCTCATAGCAGAGAAGTAGAAGAATCCTAGAGCACAGTGTTATATATACAATCAGAAGCCCTCACAGGATCAGGTTTTTTCTTAATTATTTTTGTTTGTTACAATAAAGTGTTCAGTTTGGAGTGAGAAAAGAGGGTCTTTATCAAAAAAATTAATGTGATGCAAAAGATTTAAAAAGCATTAAGTATTACATATAAAGCATTAAATTAAAATTTTTAAAAAAGTATTTCAGATCAATAAATATCATTTAACTTTTGACCAATCACCCCTTCTACTCTCTCCAAATTTTTATTTCTCCTTCCATTGAAGATGGTAATCTACAGCAGATCCAGGACAGATTTTGCCTTCTGTGCCAAGTCAAGTCAAAATAAGGGTAGGGGGAGAACCAAATTTAAAATGTAAGTTCCATGGCAATAAGTGGTCACGTGAAAATCAACAGAAAAGACAAATTGGATTGAAACCCCTAACTTATAAGATGATAACTATGATCAAAATATCAGTCTCATATTATCTATGGTCTCTTCTGCTTTTCATTTTATCTCATTTCTTTCAATTACCAAGTAAGTACTATGTCCCAAGTTAATGGAAAGTAGGTGGAAGCTTGGTGGTTGTGTTTTTCTCCCTCTGAAATCTCTGACAACCCTAGTGAAAAGAACAAATTTTCAGCACTAGAGGGTTATTTTTTTTTTGAGTATAGGTAACAGAAAATTTTAAAAAATGGCAAAAGGAAGTTTTGTTTTAACCTTTCACTCTTGACTTTATTTTTGTAGCATCCATGTTACTAGTTTCTGCTCTGCCCACAGGAGAGAATCTTTCAAAAAAAAAAGTCCAGTTATTAATGTGGTCTCTTTTGTTTTAACTCATTGTGAAGGCAGCAACCCAAGGGTTTATTTTCTCAACGTGCTTGGCATATCTTAACGCCCCAGCTCAGACCTCAGAGTTTGATTTGGGAGGAATCCGAGTCCCTGGCTTGCTCTGACTCACTGAAGAAGCTACTGCCTTCCCTACTATCTCTCTGGATGGGAGGGTTGGGGGGGTGGGAGTGGAGATGCCTGGTGTCTGGGAAAAAACTACCCTCAAGAAACAAGCTGAGTTCACCTTGTGGCTAGTAGAAATTCTCTTCTCTCTCTCTCTCTCTCTCTCTCTCTCTCTCTCTCTCTCTCTCTCTCTCTCTCTCTCTCTCTCTCTCTCTCCCCAACCTCTCTCCATTGCAATTCAGCTTGCTCTGTTGAAAAAGCATTCATTTCTTCACATTTTAGTATATTCTATTCTTTCTTCCTCCATCCACCCACCCTTTTTTTAAAAAGGGGGCACACATCTCTTTCTCCAGATCTAGAAAATAGCTCCCTGATGCTTCGGGGAAACTAACTTACAAACATGTTGGACTCCTTTGGGAGTAGGCAGAGCATTTCCAAGGCCAAGGGGCCAGAAGGAAGTTAGAACATGTGGCCAAGCTGGCTGGAAACCGAATCTTGGAGATCTGCCTAGTGCCTGCCTGGGCAACTTAATATATCCTGAAAATTATTCAAAACCTTCCAGGCCATAGATAATGGTCTACAAAAAAGGGGCAGCAGCAGCCAATGGTATACTTATCCTGGAACTGAAAAGAAAGTTGAAATTAAATAAATGACTGCCCTCTCTCCCCCCCATTCCATCTTTTTTAGCAATGATTACAGAATCATAGCCCAAGAGAAGAGGTTAAGGAGTCTGTGAACTTGTTTTTAAAACTATTTTTAGAACTATTTGAAGATCAATATTTTCCTTTGGAATTCTAGGTATTTTGTTTTCTGCATGTAAAACTATTCTTCTGAGAAGGGGTCTATTAGTTTCACTAGAAAAGGGTTCATGATCCCCCCCAAAAGTTAAGAGGATCAGCAGACTTTGGCTGTTGTGTATCCTTTGAGCTAAGAATTATTTTCACATTTTAAAAACAATAACATTTTATTTAAAAATTTAAAAAAAATCATTCCTAGCCTGTGGGCTATGCAAAAACTAGTGGTAGAACAGATTAGGCTTGCAGACCTCAGGTTCAGAGATCAAAGATTCCTTAGAGGTCATCTTGTTCAACTTCTGTTATTTTACAGATAAAGAAACTGAGGAATAGAATTCAAGGAAAGTGATTCTTGGTCTAGGAATCTCTTATTCTCCAAAAACTTCTTCTAACTTAAAATGTGACAAGTAGAATAAACATCTTTGCTTTCCTATGGGGATGCTATTCATGTAATCTGAACATTTTTGCTGCTTAGCTCCCTGAGAAATGGCTGGGCCCAGAAATACCCAGAAACTTAAGAGTTTCCTGAATAGTCAATGACTTGCAGGACCTTTCCCCTAACCTTCAGTCTCCTGGCTTGACTAATATGATGCTTCCACTTGTCTCATGAGAAATATTGAGTTAGGATCAGTAATGCACTTCTGTCTCCTAGCATGCTGGGGCCATGATTGTGCTAATGGAGACCACTTTTTTTTCCAGTCAAGGCCATGATTTTCTAAGAATAGACTAGTTTTCCTCCCAAATCACTTAAGTTCCTTGCCTTTTTTCTCTCCATAACTTCTCCAATCTTTCATCCTTTTTCATTCCTTCCCATCTCTCTCCCATTTCACTAGTAGCCCTAGGGAAGTTATAGGAAAGTGATACTGTTGCCCAGCATACTTCTTACACCCCTCTCTTTCATATTGGAGATACGCAAAAATTATTTGTTAAAGGGAAGTGCTTAGTGTCTGGGAAACTCTCCCACTATGTTCATAACACTTTATGGGTTTCTACAGAGATCATTTCATTATTCAAATTGTCTGATTTAATTGACTTCTCACTGTTTTCTCCCAATGCCAGTGATAAGCAGGTCCAGAATTTGGTTTGTTTTCTGAGATTAAAAAATGTAAAAGACTAAGCAAAATGTGAGCATAGTAGGTGCTTTATAAAAATTAGATATAATTATTTTCACTGAGCATTTTCAGTACCCTGGAATTTCTTGGTTTTTTTAGTTACTAGGGTAGCTAACTCTTCTGCTTGACCCCAATTGGGTACTTACTCCCTGTCATTCCAGGAAGTCAGTTTGATTAAATCAAACTCTCCAGAACCTGGCTCCCTAAACTCTCTTTTCTCTGCTCCTCTTGGAAAGAAAAAAGGGGCCTCTCCTCCTCTTTGCAGAAAGTCACTTCTCTAGTTGTTTCCTCTGACTGGAGAGAGACAGGCTGGGTAAAGGAGACAGTTTGCTTCACCTTTGATTCATTAGGAATAACAAACCCGGCTGCCAAAAGCACTCTGGAGGGAGGAAGACTTGGCCAAATGGGGCTCTTTTTCTTCACAGAGAGATTAGGCATGGCCACAGCTTTGCCATTAATTACAGAGGCACTTTTTGATCCCTTCTTCCTGCTTGACCTTATATTCAGGTTAAGCATCAGTTTTCTGTGGCTACATCTGTCTAAAAACAAAACAAAGCAAAGCAAAAAAAAAAAAAAAGACAAACCATCACCCAACATGAAACCCCTAAAACTCCTGGGAGTCTGATGCTGGAAGAAGAGAGTTGTGGCTTCACTCAGTCTGGGGAACTTATTAGTCATTTTACAGATGCTGTGCTGTCCTAATTTCCTGGCAGCAATGATGCTGTGAAATATGAATATATCCTTTACATGGAGAGGCAAATGATAGGAGAGGGGAATGAGTGACTTCTTTCCTACATTTATTGAAGGGGTAGTCACTGGGCGTGCAGCCCTATGAGCAGCAGCACCCTGAGTAAGAAATGAGAAACAAGAGATACCTGCACCTCCAGGATGTTTACAAGTGCTCTGTTAAATCTGCTTCTCCCAAATCTCTTTTAAATTCCTTCACAATTTGAGAAGGTGCTGATATACCTTTAAATCATGACCACCCCCCCACCCCCAACTGAAGATTAGGTGTCTGGAAGCAACTTGGACTACAAATTTGAAGGAAAGTGGGGGTTAGAACTCTCTTGAAATTTGGATTCTCTATTCATTCCCTTTCTCCACTAGATCTAAGCTTCAAGAGAGAGATGATTGCCCCTGGAAAGTTTGTCCAGAGCCTAATCTCAGAGAACATAGGAATGTGCAGAAGTATTCTGGACTCTAGGAGTAAGTCTTAGTTCCTAGTCCCTTAATGCAACAGGTTAATATTTATATAGTGGTTAATTTTTTCCAACACATTACATGTCATCTCATTTGACCCTCACAATAACCAGTGAAGTAGGTGATATCATCCTCACCACCACTCGACATTTTGCAGATGGGAACACTGAAACTATAAGAGGATGAATTACCACTAATCACATTACTAGTAAGTATCTGTGGCAGGGCTGAAATGCAGATCTTGATTTCAGGTCCAGGACTGCAATCTACTGTGCCACCTGAATTGCTCCTTAGTCCTCCTAGCTAGAAATGTATTTTCCCACATTCCAGAAAAACCATTTAATTAAATCTAAATCTCCAAATAGCCAAGCAGAATAGTCCCCCACCCCAACTCATATAAACAAACCCATCATTTAGATGAAAGTTGGGTGGGGAAGCCAGTCTTTGGCTCTAACCAATAATTCATGAGAAAGTCAATAGTCCCCATTCTCTATTGATTAGCAGTAATAAAACAATCTTCATGGTATAGTGCTTTAAGATCATAAACTTAGCATCAGAAAGGACCTTAGAGATTACCTAAATCCAACCCCTTTATTTTAGCGAGCCACATTTTCCTTAAAAAAGAACCCTACAAAGTAGATAGTGCAATTATTAGTACTCCCATTTTACAGATGAAGGAACTGAGGATCAGAGAGGCAAAGGGTCGTGCCCAAGATCACACAGCTGCGTCAGAGTCAGAACCCAGGTCTTCAAGACTCAGCCTGGTGCTTTTTCCACTAAGCTTCACCCCATGCCAACATTCCCTCCAGCCGCCTCCTCCAGGCTTGTCTAGGAAGTTTCATTTTGTTTTGTTTCTTAAAAAGAAAAAAAACCCAACGACAAGCCTCTACGCCTAGATCTGTACAGTACAGTCCCTTCCGTGGACTGCCTGACTCATTCTGCTCACCAGGATGTTGCTTTTGCTGCTGTTTCATCTCTAGCACCCACTAATCCCTCCGACATCCCTCTCCAACTCCTTCCTGAGGCCTTGGCATCGCACCGGCCCAGGTTAGGAGAGGGGCAAAAGGGAACAAAGTGAGGGGTGTAAGCTGGCAGGACGCGTGCTCTTCAGAAAGACTTTCGGGGTTCCCTTTCGATTCATCCAGGGACCCCTACTGGCAAGGGATGGGGGGGGAGTCGGTGGGGGGATACGGGGCTGAAACCAAGTCCGGGCTGAAGGTATCTTCAGCCTTCTGGTACTCATTAGCATTAAGTGTTTCCCATTAGACGTCCCGGGTCCTCATCAGAGAGCTGCCGCCCTCCGCCCCGACCCAGGATCCGGGCTTTTCAAGGAGCTCATCTGGGTGGCGGGCCAGTGGGTGGGTAGGATCCCCCTCTGGCCCTCCCGCAGAGTCGCGGGGTCACTTACTGTCCTGGGGCGCCGCCTCGCTGCCACTGCTCCCCCCGGACGGCTCCTGCAGCCCCCGGCTGCCGTCTCGGGGCTCGGCCCGGGGCTCGCGACCTCCGTTCCTGCCCGCGGCCGCCACCTCCTCCAGGTCCAAGAGGTGGCTGACGCTGAAGTTCTTCCTGGCCTGGGCGCAGTCCCCCGGCTCCAGGAGGCGGCCGCCGAGGGGCTGCTGCGGCCCGAACGCCTTGTCCATGCCGAAGGCGCCGGAGGGGGCGGAGGGGGCAGCGGCCGGGCCGCTGGGGCTGTCCATGCCCCGGGCGGGCGGGCGAGCCTCCGAGTCTCGAGGCCAGCGAGATCCGGCCGCCCGGAGCCCCTCTGCGAAATACACTTTCTTAAACGCCTGCCCCCCCCCGCACCCCCTCACTTTCTCTAACTCCTGTTCCGCTTTGTGCTGACTCTGAGAAAACAAACTTTTTCTCCCACTTTCCTCTTCTTTCTCCTTCGCTTTCTCCCCGAAGTTGTTAAAAAACACAATCTCCGCTCTCCACACGCCCCTTCTTGGAGGGAACCTCTTTCCTTCGTTTCTCCCTCCTTCCTTTCCTCCTCCTCCTCCTCCTCTACCCCTCCTCCTCTACCCCTCCTCCTCCTCACTCTAGTCCTCTCCCCTTCTCCAGCCCGTGGAGGAGCGGTGGGGGTTGGGGTGGGCGTGGGGTCAAAATAGGGGAGTCAGAACCTAAAGGCATAAAAAGAAATTTGGGGAGTTGGGAGTATTGGAAGGGTATTTTTTCCCCTCACAGCCCCCAACACACACACACACACACACACACACACACACACACACACACACACACACACACACAAACACAGAGAAAGTTAAGAACTATCAACAAGTGTCAAAGAATGTATTTCCTAGTTAGAAAACTGTTATGGATAGTAGTGGTGGGTGGATGGGGATGTGTTTTTTCCCTTTCCTTCCCATCTTCAAATTCCTTTGGAAGTGGGAAACTGATGAAAGTTAAAGGGGAAAAGCTTCATTACCTTCTTTTTTTACCCATCACTATACTATCTTTCCAATACTGCCCCTACCACCACACCAACACAAGACCTCCACCCTGAAATGGAATGGCTTCAGAAACTTCAAAATCCCCACTGCTTCTCCAGCCTCGACTCAAGGTCATCTCCTATGGGCAAATCTAGCCTTCTGATTTTAAGGAGATAATTGTACCCCATACCAGAATCAAAAACACCCCATCCCCAGGGACAGTTCAAGGAACCTCCCTAATGGAAACCGGGAAAGGAAAAAAAAGTTCCTATTTAACATTTTTTTTTTAAAGAAAGATAGATAAGCTTTGAAAGTGAGGTTAAGGCTTATATGTATGTTTGGAAGAGTTTTAACTATACATTCTCAAAGCCAAGAGGGAAAGTTCCATAAGACATTTTTTATGGATGTTTGGACACAGTTCTTTTCTACATTATAAATACATGCAGAACAAGAAAATAATTAGAAAGTACATTCAAAACTATGAACACTTAAAACTCTGACAGGATAGCAACTTGTAAATTACTCTTTCCATTGCCCCCTGCTTTGTCTTTATCCATTCACATATGTATAAACACATTCATGTTCACAATTGTTAGTGAGTTTACTTTTGTGGTCCTGATTCCTTTATCTTACATTAGTTTTAAACATTGCTTTATGCTCATCTTAGTCATTTTCAATGGCAGCGTATTATCTCATACCTTAGTGGAGCACAGTTTGTTTAGCCAAACTCCAACTTGAACACAGGTTGTTTCCAGTTTTCCCTTTTTTACAGATAGCACTGCTATAAGATAAATGTGTACAGATGATCTTTTCACTATTTCTGTTTATTGTACTATAACTTTAATAATGGCATAACCCATTGCTTTAACTTTTTTATTATTAAGGAAACATTTCTGTGTGCTCATTTTAAAATTATAGGCATTCCTTTTTTTTTAAAGTTATTCTCTCATAACAATTTCAAATGTTGGTTCAACTGAAACTTTTGGAGTTGTGTGAACTTTTTTGTTTTCTTTTAAAGAAACAACCCCGACCTAATTAGAGTAGACCCCATTGTCTCTATGTAATGGACACATCCATAGCAACTGATTTTGAGGTCATCTGGAGAAAGCCCCAGAGACAACAAAGATTTCCCTTCCTTTGCAAATAGCATCTTAAGAATGAAGAATAGTGTCAGTGAAAGACAGACAATTTTAATAACAGTATTAAACTTTAAAGTATAGTATAGGACTTTCAAGCTTACAACCCTGTGAAATAGGTAAGAATTGGGGGCAGCTAGGTGGCACAGTGGATTAAGCAGGAGGACCTGGGTTCAAATCTAACCTCAGACACTTAATTATCTAGCTTTGTGAGCATGGGCAAGTCACTTAACCCAATTACCTTGCAAAAACAAAAGAAATAAGTAAGGAATTACAAGTATTTTAATCTTGTTTACAGAAGAAGAAACTAAGGCTAAGAAAACTTAAATAATTTGTGCAGGTAACACACAGGGAACAGAGGTAAAAGTCAAATCCAGATTTTCCATGACTCCTGATAGAGCATGCAAAGTAGGATTTAGAGTCTGAAGACCCAGGTGATCTTGAATAAATTGCCTCACATCTTTTAAGTGACTTCATCTCTATAAAATTAAGAAATTGAGTTAGGTACTTTTATAACTTCATGAAGTTTTAAAAATCTATGATTCCATGCCATGTAGTCAGAGAGAATGTATTCTTTCCTCCACTCAACAGACAGCATGGAATATAGGTACAGCCCAGGTTTTGGAATCAAAGGATTTGAGCTCTCCTACCTGTTATATCTTACTTGGAAAGTTCCTTCTCTCTCTAGACCTCAGTTTCCTTATCTGTAAAGGAAGGAGTTGAATTGGATCATCCTTAAAATCCCTTTGAAGTCTAAATCCTATGATTGGATTTAATTCAACAAATATTTAATAAATTCCTATGTGCAAACCATTATGCAAGAAAACACAAAGGCAAAAAAAGAAAAAGGCCCTATAGAGCATTATTGAGGATTATGGAAGAATCCTGAGCTGATACTTGAAAAAAGAAGAGGATTCTGGTAGAGTTAGATGAGGAAGGAGTGCATTCCAGGCAGGAGCCTGGGTCTCAGATGAGAATGTATTCCAAGCATAAGGGACAACCTTTCCAATGATCTAATGTTCAAGAAGCCAATGACTACCCTATTATAGAGTCCTAAGATATCAGAATAAAATACAAATTCCTTTTGCATTTAAAACCTTTCACAATGAGATTGCAACCTATCTTCTCAGATTGATTTTGCACCATTCTTCACCCACTGGGTTCTCCTATACTTGATAAGATATTTTCAGACATTAGATCATTGCAAAGGTTGTCCCTTATACTTGGAATGCATTCTCATCTTACTTCCACCTAGGTTCTTTCAAGGCTCACCTCAATCCCCATTTGTTACCTGAGACCCTTCCTGATTGCTCCAGTTGTTAGTACTTCTCCCTTTACTTCCTTCTTCATTACCCCCACGAATGTGTTATATTTACTTTGTACATTATTTATTTTTGTATTTGTTTATTGGTTAATATATTCCCCACCACCACCAGTAGAAGGAGGGTTTGGGATTCAACTTCACAGAACAAGGTATTCTTCCCAGGTTAAATTCATTGCCTCTAATCTCACCATCATGGGGCTCATGGGGCCTCCCTCAATCTTGTCTCCCCTCTGATCAAGAGGGAGTACCAAACTCTTTCAATGCCTTCCCTTATAGAGGACAGAAACTGGACTTTTTGACTCTTTATATTCTCCATCTGATTCTCTGCCTGGTTTCCACACCATAAAACAAAATATGCCCTCTTCTCCCATGCCCCCTCAACTCTGTCCCTGCTTTCTTAACTCCAGAGACTGTCTTTCTTTTTGTTAATTGTATCTTCAATGCCAAGATTGTTGTTGTTTGTTTTTCATTCTCTAAGAGGACCTTGACATCAAAGGAGGTGATGTCATAACATGCAAGTGAATTGGATTTAAGAGAGGGAGGACTGGGCAAAGTCACCAGCTTTACTGTCTTCTCTGAAGCCATCTGGGTCCAGTGGCCAGATATGGATCAGAACAACTGGAGATGACCCAAGATGCAATGGGAGAGAGATCCTGGTCTTTTTAAGCTAACATCTTTAACAGATCTATGGTATAAGGTCTTGCCAAACCCTTTGCAGGGCTGCTTATTCACTTTTGGTGTCTATCTGGCACTCAACTCTCTTGTGACTCCAAGAAGCTGTAACATGTCCAGTGGTTAAATCTCATAAACCTCTTGGCAAATGGGCTAACTCAAGTTAAGAGTAACTGACAGGTTTCCAACTCATGGTGAATTTGGAGGGTGTCTACCCCCAGCATATGAAGACTTCCTCTTAGGAATGATCAGATTAGAACAATTTTTTCCAGTGTCCATATGGGCAGAAGAAGCAAGTGTTGAGGTGTACCTAGAGCTTGATCAGACATTAAAAGTCATCTATTGCCCCCTGGGCCATTGACTGTGGTCTTGTCTTTTGCTTCCCACTGGACTTGAATGTCTCTGGAAGAGAGAATGAGGCGAATAATTTTGTGAAACTCTGTCTTACTTAAGTCCAATTCACAGACAACTCAAGACATCATTTGATATCAGTGGCCCTCTTCCAATAAAGAATTGACAAATAACAATAATCCTCAAAGCTGGGCACAAAGAAGGTACTTGGGGAAGAAGTGCTTGGGGAAAGTCAATAAAACTGAAATAGTTTGCAAGTCAGTCTTAAGAATGTAGACCCCAGTTTAAACTTACCCTTTTCTCCTCTCCCCACCTTCTCCTCTGGGTCCTTCCATCCTTCTTTTCCCCTTCTTCCTCCTGTCTCTATCCTTCTCCCAAAAATGGGGTGAGGGGAGGGAATTCTTCATTACCAGATGCTCATGATTTAAAATTTTTGTTATTCTTTAAAGATTTGAATAAGTTTCTTTGGTATTTTATCTCTACTCTCATCCCTCTTATCTCCATTATGTTGTAAGATTTTAAAAAAAAATGGAGCAGCTAAAGAGCTGGACCTGGAGTCAGGAAGACTCATCTTCCTGAGTTCAAATTTGACCTCAGATTCTTACTAGCTTTGTGACTCTGAGCAGGTTATTTAACCTTGTCTGCCTCAGTTTATTCATCTGTCAAATGAGCTGGAGAAGGAAATGGCAAACTACTCCAGTAACCAAGAAAACTCAAATGGGTAACAAAGAGTCAGTTGCAACTGAGTAACAATGAAGAAAAAAATTATCTCAAAATTTTTTTTGTGGGGGGGGGGGAAAGGAGAAGAAATTCTCTTAACCCCAAAAAGCAAATATGGAAATAAATTGGTCTTTCAAATTATTTTTTATTAATTTCCTTTTGTTAGAAATAAATCTGTTAGCAATTTATTTAAGGGGGGGAGAGAATGAGGCCCAAGTAGGCAGGGCACCTTAATTTCTTTAGTGCATTTCCCATGGGTTTCTGATGATGCATATAATTAGGACTGGTCCTGTGTCTTTTTGTAAATTTGTAAAACATTTATCAAGTGCCCACTTTGAAGAGCACTGTGCTTGCTGTTGGTAGGTGCCTATGTTAGTTAACGCTAATCTAGATTTCTGCTAACAGAAGTAATGATTATATTGGAATCACTCCACATATCAGGGTCTCAATATCCTTATCTGTAAAACATGAGAGTAACTCTAGATCTCAAAGGTCCTTTGCAGCAATCAATCTTTGATCCTAAGAAGTTGGGCCACACAAAGGTTTACTGAAGATAATCCCTCAGGTGTAGTTATAGTTATGGGGATGCTAGGTGGTGCAGTGGATAGACCACAGACCTTAGAATCAGGAGGACAGGAATTTGAATTCAGCCTCAGACACTTGACACTAGCTGAGTGACCTTGGGCAAGTCACTTAACCCTGATTACCTCACATCTATGGCCATCTACAATCATTCTGATTCATATCTGGTCACTGAACCCAGATGGCTGTGGAGGAGAAAATGAGACTGGTGACTTAGCACAGCACCCTCTCACTCAAATCCAATCACTTGTCATGGCATCACCTCTTTTTTGTCATGGTCTTCCTCAAGAAAAAAGGACAAATAACAAAATATCACATAGTAAGCACTTAATAAAAGATAATTTCATCCATTCATTGATTTCATCCATTAATTTGTTGATAATGGGAAGAAATATATTGAATTTCCTTGTAGGAAATGGGACTAGTTAGGGCAGAACAAAGAAGATCCCAGCAATATGAAGGAAAACATGTACCACTAGAAAGACTCTGGTTGAATTGGTCTTTTGGAAGATGACTACCTTCCAGACTGTTTTTTTTTAAATTTTTGCAAGGTAATGGAGTAAAGTGACTTGCCCAGGATCACACAGCTAGTTAATTATTACATATCTGAGGTTAGATTTGAACTCAGGTCCTCCTGACTCCAAGGCTAGTGCTCTATCCACTGTGCCACCTAGCTGCCCTCCAGACTGGTTCTGATAAACCAGTAAAGGCAAAGATTTGGGAGTAATTCTAGCTAAGAACCATTTCATTGTCCTTTTCTGGAAGAAAAGGAAATTTTGGGGGCAGCTAGGTGGCGTAGTGGATAAAGCACCGGCCTTGGAGTCAGGAGTACCTGGGTTCAAATCCAGTCTCAGACACTTAATAATTACCTAGCTGTGTGGCCTTGGGCAAACCATTTAACCCCATTTGCCTTGCAAAAACCTAAAAAAAAAAATAAAAAAAAAGGAAATTTTTTTCTGGGATACTCCCTGGCAAATTGACCTACAACCAATTAGTCAGTGAACAAGCATTCATTAAGCACTTACTATTTACCAGACTCTGCTAAGTTCTAGGGACAGGCAAAAAAGTCAATACTGTTAAACACTGAAGAAATTCACATAATGGAGAAGAAAACATGCAAAAATTGTACATCCAGTTATATTTGATGTAAATAATGAGATCAGAGAGGAGAAAATAACAATGGGGGGGCTGGGAAAGGATTCCTGCAGAAGGTGAGAGTTTAGCAGAAGTTTGAAGGAAACCTGGAGGTGGAAGTAAAGAGAAAAAACATTTAGGCAGAGGAAACAGAATGACAGTGCAAAAACAGATACAAGAGATGGGGTAACAACAAATAAGTAAATATGGTTGAATCCTAGAGTGAAGCAGATTGGAAAGATAATAAGGGGCCTTGATGTGAAGCGTTTTAAATGGTAGAGGATTTTATTTTTGACCCTGGAGGTAATTAGGAGCTGCTGGAGTTCCTTGTGTAGGCGAGTAACATGGGCAGACCTGTGCTTTAGAAAGATTACTTTGGCAGCTGAGTGGAGGATGTACTAGAGTGAGGAGAGACTTGAGGCAGAAAGAACAAATGGAAAGTTATCAAAATAGTCCAGATATGAAGTGAAGATGGGGTAGCTAGGTGGCACATTGGATTATAGTGCTGGGTTCTGGAGGTAGGAAGTCTGTTCTTCCTGAGTTTCAAATCCAGTCTAAGACTATTACTAGCAATGTGATCCTGGGCAAGTCACTTAACTCTGTTTGCCCATTTCCTCATCTGTCAAATGAACTGGAAAAAAGAAATGCAAACTGCTCCAATATATTTGCCAAGAAAACCCCAAGTGGGTCATGACTGAAACAACTGAACAATAACAACAACAAATAATTCCCAGGGTTGTTAAGATCAAAAGAGATAGTATTTGTAAAATGCCTGGCACATAGTAAATGCTAGGGATTTTTGTAGTGATGGTGATGATGATGATGATGATGATGATGATGATGATGAAGAGGATGGCCAACAATGTCAAAAGTTACAGAGAAATTAAAAAGGATAAAGACTGAGAAAAGGTTATTAAGTATGACAATTTAAAGATTATTATTATCAATTCTGGATGGATCCATTTCTGTTGAAAGATGAGGATGGAAATCATATTGCAGTGGATGTAGAAGCAAGTGAGAGAAAACCTACTTTCCTCAGCAGGTATTCTATTGTCCTGCCCAAGATGATGGTCACTATCTCCGGTGAATGAGTCTAACTCCTGGACCATTACAACTGTAGGACAAAAAAAAATGGGAAGTGCTAGCTAATAAAATTGGGAATAAGCTTAAGGAACTCTTTATCCAAAAAACATTACTGAAAGTACAAAAAGAAAGTTTAGTAAAGTGATAAATTTAATTTAACAACAACTTATCAAGAACTCTTCTGGAGACATAGATCTTGCCCTTCAGGAGTCTACATCTTGGAGGGACTCAGAAGAGGAATACACAAGTAAATACAATACTAATAAGATTGTTAAGTAGGAAAAAACCAAGTGCTTCCAGAGTCAGTGATGAATAATGACAGTCATAGTGGGTTATTAAGAAAAACTAGAGGAGGGCAGCTAGGTGGCACAGTGGATAGAGCACTGGCCCTAGAGTCAGGAGGACCTGAGTTCAAATACAGCCTCAGTAATTTACACTTATTAATTACCTAGCTGTGTGATCTTGGGCAAGTTACTGAACCCCTTGCCCTAAATAATAATAATAATAATAATAATAATAAATAAAAAAACTAGAATATTAGGAAGGCTTTAAAGAACTACCCTGTTATCTCCTCTATGAAGCCTTCTTCCACTACTCTCAACTGTAAACATTCTATCATCCTTAGATTTTCTTGGAGCATCATACCTAGATTTCCTTTAGGTTTCCCTATTCTTGTCTTTGTATTAGACTTTTTTTTTTAAACACATCATGTCCACCTAGTTAACTATAAGTTCTTTGGTGACAAAGGCAGTGTCATTTTCCATTTTTGTATCCCACAGCTCAGGAAGTGCCATACTAGAACTTTTTTCAATCACTCATTCATTAATTTATCCATCTTCTTATTCATTCATTCAGTTAACAAATTCTTAATTACTCCTCTGTCAGAGACAGAAGTCTAGACTAGATAATGAACCTAACCCAAAGTGCTAATTCTTATTCTCTACTTTATCTCCATAAAGGTCACTCACTCTCTTTAATCATCTTTGATATTTGCTGGGTTTTTCATAATCACTTGATGACTAATCAGTCCTTTACCTTAGATGGGAAAAACCCCAGGCTCCCTGTACCCATTTCCTTTTCCTGCTTCACTCTGAAAGTTGCCTTGGTCACCCTGTTCTCAGATAAGGGGCTACATGTTCCAGAGAATATGATTGAGTAAGAACTGTGTACGGGGAAGTCTGCTGCAGTCTATGTCCATAACCACACAACAGGGGAGTCATAAACACTGTCAGGCAGATATGACTCAGTCATGTCTTACATTACTCTAATAGATTGTGAAGTTTTATAAATATTATATCAAGCAGCAAACATTATAGGGGCTAGCTACTTGTTGCAACCACTTAGTCCTATACCTCTCTTCTACTGCTCCTGGTGGAGTTAGATTTGTAGAGGCATTCTGGGAGGCATGACCCAGCTGCTCAGCAGAACAAGTAAGTTATGTCCTTTCTTTAGGCTTCAGTTCTCCATATGCAATAAGGAGAAGCCAAAGTTTTGTTCTCCTCCTGAAACATTCTACCTATGTTCTGGTTCCCATCTCCCATGGGTGAGCACCTTCTGGCTGGGGCTGCCATTTGAGGGCTGGGCTCAGACTGATCATGCTATGCTTCTGGATGGATCTCTGGACTTTTACCATGTACCTTCTTGGGTACCTTTGCACATATATACATACAAAATACACACACACAGCATCCTTAATCATGACCACACTGGTCATTCATTGCCCAAAGGTTAACTCCAAGGTTGAAGCCATGATCTGTAGATTTCTGAGAGAAGGGTCCATACCTAATCTTAGACTGGACATGAGAGCTGTGCAGTTGGATCCAAATAAAAAGGGTATGCTGACATTCAAAGTCCTCCCCAATTCATCGACATCCTACCTGTGTAGCCTTTGTTCACTCTCTAGGTACTCTACACTTTCACTCTATTTCCTAAAAATATTCTAAGTATTCCTATTGCTACTTTCATATCTTTATTCACCTTGTTTCTTATGAGGAAATGTCCTCTTTCCCTCTTTTCATCTGTAAACTTCCTTTAAAATCCAACTTAAGTGCCATTTCATTCAAAGTCTTCTTTATTTTCCTGCATTAATAATGGCCTCACATAGCATTTTGCTTTGTATCTAATACAGTTAGATAATTCTCACTTGTGCTTAAGTGGGTATTTAATATACTTTTGTTGATGTTTTTCAGTTGTTTCTGACTCCTCATGAATTTTCTGAGTTTTATTTAGCATAGATACTAGAGTGGTTTGTCATTTCATTCTCCAGGACATTTTACAGATTAAAAAACTGAGGCAAACAGGGTTAGGTGACTTGCCCAGGGTCACACAGCTAGTAATATGAGCCTTCCTGATTCCAGACCTGGCCCTAACTGAATCACTTAACTGCCCTCTAATATATTCACTGGAATGCTAGGTCCGTGAGAACAGGAACAATGCCTTATCTAATTTTTTTCTTCTGAGTCTAGCCCAGTGTTTTACATGGTGCTTAAAAAATGTTTAATAAATTGTAATATATTTTATATAGTGCTAATAACCCCTGTAGAGATTTCAAAGCTTTTATTTTTCAGTCCCAGAAGATCATTAAAATTTCGGGCTGCTAAGACAGTCCTATTATTTTGGTCAGTATTTAATTGCTACTTTTCATTTTTGTCTTTTCCCTCCTTGGATACCAGATGAGAGGGGCGGTTAGGTGGTGCAGTGGATAGAGCACTGGCCATAAAGTCAGGAGTACCTGAGTTCAAATCTGGCCTTAGACACTTAATAATTACCTAGCTGTGTGGCCTTGGGCAAGTCACTTAACCCCATTGCCTTGCAAAAACCTAAAAAAAAAAAAGATACAAGATAAGAAAGTTTATGGAGCTAAAATAAAACAGAGGGTTTAGAATTTAGTGAAATCTAGGAGTGACAGATGTATGTGGATCATAAAGAGACATATAAATAGGAGTTATTGTTATTATGGGTTATTAAAGGAAAGTAAGGAAGTTTCCAGTACATCCTAACTTTTGAGGTTGACAGTCCAGAAGGAATACAGATCTTACACTTACATTTGGTATTATTGGAATGGATAGATGCTTCTCTCTCTCTCTCTCTCCCTCCCACCCCATGTGTGTGTGTGTGTGTATATCTGTGTAGAGTAGTTTAAGAGGAATCTGATATGTCATTTTCATATTCTTTCCAACAGTCCTCAAATGTTAGGTGCCTTGTATTTAGCAGGAGTGTAACATGTTTATACATAGATATGTAGGTTTATACATGTATATAACATATATTATATGTATTGCTACTTGCAGGGAATTTTTAGTCAAGAAGCATCAACAAAATGTTCACGTCTTTGCTAGTATAAAACTTGGTCTCTGCTTTCAAGAAACTTTCATTCTTGGTCAAAGATATACCTGAGAAACAGCTGGACACAAAGTGTCCCCAAAGTGTTTTAAGCCTTTTGAAACACGCTAGCTAATTCACTTCTATATAGTACATGTTGTATAGTATAAGCACTATAGCTGTTATGAAATATTTACAAAGGCAATAGAGTTTAGCATGAAAAGAGAAATAAAAATCTGAAAAAAGGAAAAGAGATCAAAAGATGCAGAAAGAAGCAAAGTTTTGTTACTTTATTAAAATCAACCTATACATTTAAAAAATTTATTTTTAATTTATGGAATAAAACAAGCATTTCCATAACATACTACCATAAAAAGATAATTTCATACAAAACTAATATACAGGAATATATTTGGCATGACCTCAAATGTATAATTGATATCCAATAGCTTGCCTTCTCAAGGCAGGGGAAAGAGTGGGCATGATGGAGTGAATTTAGAACTCAAAAATTTTTTAAAATGGTTGTAGTATATGATTGTGATGGAATTTACCTGTGCTATAAGAAATTATGAGTTCAATGACCTTAGAAAATCATGAAAAAACTTGCACAAAAAATGAAGTGACATGAGCAGAACCAAGAGAACATTGTAACCCATAATAGCAATATTGTTTTAAGAATGACTTTGAGTGATTAAGTCATTTTGACTTTTATGAATATCCAAGTTAACTATAAAGGGTATGTGAAGAAAGATCCTATCTTCATCCAAAGACCTGATAATAGAAGTATGTATACATTGTTTCCCCATACACACACACACACACACACACACACACACACACACACACACACACACAACACACCTCTTTGTATCTGAGGGTAGTCCTCTCTAGGGCAAGGTGAATAGGAGAGAAGAAAAGAAAAGAAATTTACATGATAACTTTATTATATATTTAAAAGGTGTACTTAATAGGTTTGCAGATTCATGTGCAATTATCTTTTCTATTATGCTATGCTGTGGAAATACTTGTTTTATTTCAGATTAAAAATAAAATAATTAAGTGTGAAAAAGACTGCTAATTATTTTTACATATAATTAGTAAATATTTAATTAATTAAAAATAATTTTAAAAATTATGACCTAGTAAGTTGCTGAGATAATTCCCCCTCTTATAAAGGGAGGGGGGGTCCCTAGAGTAGCTAGCCCAAGTTCAAAGTTGGTATTTTCTATTTTTACTCTAGTCCTCCACAAGACACAAATGGTGTCAGCAGTAACTTCCAATCAAGTTTGCTGAGAAGTGTTAAAAGATTATGGAAGAGACCTGAAAGATAAGTATGAGTTAATGGATAGAGCAATAAGTTTATTGTCAGGAAGATGTGGGTTTGAATTCTTCCCTCATTAGCTATGGAACCTAGGGCAGATCACTCAATCTTTTTGATTCTTAATTTCCCTATAAAATGAGAGAAAATGTACTTCTAATACAAATTTATCGTCCCTATAATATGAAAGATATTATTTATTGTCCCTTATAATTCAACTCCCTTATTTTACTGTTGAGGAGACAGGTTCAGAGAGACTTGAACAGTATTTGAGGAATGAACCTTCTACTCAACAAATACTTTGTAATTCTGGGTGGTTGAGAGCTGGCTATCTTGTTCTTCGGCATTTGAAGAATGGACCCATGAGGTCTTTCTGCATGTCTGTAGAAGAGTGCTAGAAGCCTGGATTATCATGAATAAGTGAGATGTTGGCATCATAGCCTGGAGCAAGGGGAATGGTTGGGAGAGTCCTACCCCTTGATGGATCCTGTTGCTGGTTTCTTTGCTTAGACCTTTCTCTTTCCTCAGGGCAACATCTTGCTGTGATTATTTTGTGGTAAAGTTGAAAGATGCAAGATTCATTGCATAGTGCCCAGGATTGGGCAGTGGGGGTGGGGGAGAATGAGAGAGGTGAATTGTGATGCTGGGGAGGGGGTGGGTATGCAGTAATGGGGAATGATGTAAAAAGGTAAGGAAGGATAACTGAATGAGTGGGTTTGACTCTCAGCTAGCTTGTTTAATTGGAATTATAATTATTATTATTATTATTTATAACACCCTCTTGAACTGAGGCTATGTCTCTTGGAGGGGGTGTTGGCAGCATTTAGCAATCCGAGCAGGCGTTAAATAATTAAATTGAGGCCCTAATCGGTGGCGAAATTCCCTGTGGGCGCCCACTTCCTCAGCTTGCTGATTGCTGATATTTTGGGGATGAAATATAACCTTTTTAGTTTTTTTCCCCTCCTTTTTAACGATCAAAGAGATCAGAGTTCCAAAGGAAAGAAGGGGGAGAATGGCATTCGAGTTTGCTTTTCCTCTAACTTAGTGGTCTGGTAAAGTTTCTTTAGACATGCAAAGATTTACACACCTTTCTGCAGGGAGCCTTAAATTACCTTCCAACTCCTTACCCATTTCCCTGAGCAGAGCAAGAACAGTAAGTCATTGAGAAATTAACAGGCTTCTCAGTAATAGGCCCTGTTGGTCTTTCAGAAAGAGAGAGAGAGAGAGAGAGAGAGAGAGAGAGAGAGAGAGTGTCTAATGACTGTTTTGAAGTCGGGGTCAAGGTTTTTTAAATAAAACAATCTGTATTAATGCAATTTCCTTTTAAGCTCTTAGAATGGGGGTGGGGAAGTCAGTTAAAAGGAAAGAGGAGAGGGAGGAAAATGCATTTTTCTCAAGTCAAACAATGCATCCCTAATTAGCTAAGTTTATTTTAAAATCTGTATATCATCACTTTGTCAGATCCCTTACACCTGATTCCAGTGTTTCCGATTCACTTGTTCTAGATTATCCAAAGCTAGTGGGGAAGAGGTTTGTCACTGAAGCTTTCTGTATGGATGATTATGGCCATGGATTTCCCAGCTAACCTTAACCAGGATTTATAGAAATTGGGCTCTCATGCTTTGGGGTAGGAAGAGAGGTGAAGGACTGGGAAGGGAAGGCTCTTATCCAGTGAGGGAAGAGGTTGTCCTCAGCATCCTGGAAGTTGACTTCAAACTTCTCTCTTCTCTCTTGATTCCTTTGACATAATCTTAATTCACTTAATTTCTATTACCCACTGGGGATTGACTCTGTGGTCTAAGTATATCCTATATCATCATTTCTGATACTGATTTGACCATGTGCCACTTTGGGGCTTGATGTGTAGTGATAGAACCCATAAATATTGTCCAAAGGATTTAGACTATTTCTGGGGGGGGAAGGGGGTTGAGGAATTTTGGAATAAAATATAAGTAATTAAGTCTTTTTTGATATAGAAAAAAATTGCTTCAAGGATTACCTATCTTTCATATCATAAATAATTTTATATTTGATATCTAGAGAAAGAATATCCCATCCAATTCCCTATTCTTACCGTGTATATCACAATTTAAGAAACATTGCCCCTTGAGGCTTAGCACAAGCCCCCACCTTCTCCATAAAGCCTTCCTAGATCACTTTGGGCTACACTGATTGTTCAACTCTCAGATTTCTGGTAGCACTGATCTGATGATCCTAAAATCTCAACGACGAAAGTCAGTATGGATTGTATAGCAGTTCTCAAAGTGTGGTTCAGGGACCTCTGGGGTCTCCAAGAGATTTTTCTGGGGGTTCACACGTTCAAACATTTTCATAATAATACTGACATCTTAATTTATAATACAGTAAATATTAAGCCCCCCCAACAAAAGCTTTTTGTGGGGTTCTAAGTTACTTTTGAGTGTAGAGGGTCTTGAGACCAAGAAAATTGAAAAGCACGATTATTCAGGAAAGAGTACTGGAGTTTAAATTAATAGACCTGAGTTTGGTACCCAGCTTTGCCATTTACTATTCATTTCTCAATAGGATGACTTAAGTGGGATTTAATTATTACTACCACTTCTAACCCCCTCCTTGGATGACCTTGAGCAAGGACTTTCTTTCTCACTGGTCCTCATTTTCTTCCTCTGCAAAATAAGGGCTGAACTAGATGACATCTAAAGTATTTTTTATGATTAAATCTTAGGATCCCCTTAAATTTCAGAAGGTCCAACTCTGACCCAAAGACTAAATCCATCTCTTTTGGGGATTGTCCTGTGCCCTCTACTAGTTACATGTACCTATTTCACACCAGTTAGACCATGGAAATCCTTAAGGATAGGAACTTATCTGGTGCTTATCTGTTTCTTCTACCACTGGTGGACAAGAGTTGGTACTCAGTAAGGATTTAAAAAAAAATTTTGTTGACAGCTTTTATTTTTATATTACCTAAATTTTCCACGTTTCTCTCTTTCTCCTTTCCTGAGAACTATCCTATATAATGATTTATTTTATTTTTATTTTTTATAATGATTTATTTTAAAAGAAAAAGAAAAAATCAGCAAAACTGATTCATAAAAATAATCTGACAGTATATACAATGTTTCACACTTGTGAACCCCCCCCCCCCCAATCTCTTCATTGGAATGTGAGGAGGTGTCTTCTTGAGCCTTTTCTTTGAGGCCAAGATTGTTCACAATTTTGGCAACATTCATTTTCAAAGTTGTTCTTTCCATTTGCACTGCAGTGATCATCTTGTTTATTGTTTTATTGGCTCTACGTATATCAGCTTATGCCTTTCCATACTTTTTGCATTCATCATTCAGGAACCATAATTTGGTTAGCTGTTACTCATGCAGCTATTACTGAGGGCATCTATTATTTTGTTGTATGGGAAGCTTTTATTTTTTATAAAATAGTGACTTCTTGGGGGTATATAATGTGTAGTAGATTTTATGCATCATAAGGAATAGATATTTTAGCCACTTTATTTGCATACTTTCAGATTTCTTTCTACGATATTTGTACTAACACCCACCTCCACCAACAGTGTATTAGTGTTTATCTTTTCCACAATCCCCCCAACATTGACTTTTTCCTAACTTGTCATTTCTACCACTTTGCCCATTTGTTGTATGTGAGGTGGCAAATCTTATGACTTTTTCTCAATCCTCCTTGATCTCTCTGTAGTTATTGACACTATTAATCACCTCCTTCATGCTCTCATTTCTCTAGGTTTTATGACTCCACTCACTCTACTTGTCTGACTTCTCTGTCTCCTTTGCTACATCTCTTCTCAGATCTTACCTCCTAACTGTGGATGTCCCCCAAGGCTCTGTCTTGGACTTTTCTCTCCTTCTTCTAGGCTATTTCTCTTGGTGATCTAATTATTTCCCATGGATTCAATTATCATCTCTATTCTGATGATTCTCAAATCTACTTGTTCAGCCCTAAACTCTCTCTTGACCTCCAGTCTCAAATCCCCAATTTCCTATTAAACATCTCAATCTGGAAATCTCATAGACAATCTTAAACTCAACACATTCAAAACTGAACTCATTTTTTGTCTTTCCAAATTGTCCCTACTTTCTAACTTCCTTATTATCCTCCTAGGCACCCAGGCTTGCAAATTAAATGTCATCTTTGACTTCTCACTCTCTCACTTCTCATATCCAACAAGATCTGTCATTTCAACTTGTTTAACCTCCTATGGATTCTCTCCTATGGATTATTTTTATATAAATATTTTATTTGTTTTTCAATTACATGCAATGATAATTTCTACCAATCATTTTTTGGGGGGAGGAGGTTTTGAGTTTTACACTTTTCTCCCTCCCTCCCTTCCCTCCCCCTCCCCTCAACTGAAGGTATTCTGATATAGGTTTTACATTGAACTTATTGTAAGAGAAGATCAGATCCAAAAAGAAAAAAGAAAACATTAGATATAACCAAATTACATAATATATAAAACAACTTTTTAAAATTAAAGATAATAAGCTTTAGTCTTCATTTAAACTCCACAGTTCCTTCTCTGGATACAGATGGTATTCTCCATTACAAATCTCCTAAAATTGTCCCTGATTATTGCACTGATGGAAGGAGCAAGTCTATCATAGTTGATCATCACCCCTTATTTTTAGTGTGTCTAATATTCTTCTGGTTCTGTTCATCTCACTTGGCATTAATTAATACAAGTCTTTCCATGTTTTTCTGAAATCCTGTGCCTCATGACTTCTTACAGAAAAATAGTGTTCCATCTCATACATGTACCACAATTTGTTCAGTCATTCTCCAATTTATGGGCATTCCCTCAATTTCCAATTCTTTGCCCTACAGTCAGAGTTGCTGTAAATATTTTTGTACATGTGGGATTTTTACCCTTTTTCATGATCTCTTCAGGATACAGACCCAGTAGTGGTATTGCTGGATCAAAAGGTATGCACATTTTTATTGCCCTTTGGGCAAAATTCCAAATTGCTCTCTAGAAAGGCTGGATCAGGTCTCAACACCACCAACAATGCGTTAGTGTCCCAGATTTCCTCACATTCCCTCCAACATTGCTCATTATTCTTTCTGGTCATATCAGTCAATCTGAGAGGTATGGGGTGGTACCTCAGAGATGCTTTAATATGCATTTCTAAATCAATAATTATTTAGCACAACTTTTATATGCCTATGGATATCTTTGATTTCTTCTGATCATTGCTTTTGCATATCCTTTTTTCTCAACATTTTATTTGTTTCTCAATTATATACAATAGTAATATGTACCTATCATTTTTTGTAAGGTTTTGAATTTTACAGTTCCCCCCCCCTTCCTTCCCCCCCAGAAGGCTGTCTGAGAGTCTTTACATTGTTTCCATGGTATATATTGATGTAAATTGAATGTATTATAAGAGTAAACATAAATCCCCCTCCCCTCCCCCCCCAAGAAGATGAAAAATCCTCAAGAACAGAGAGAGAGAAAAAAAATGTACTTCAGTCTGTGTTCAGATTCCAATGGCTCTGTCTCTGGGGTGAGTTGCTTTACTTATCATAAGTCTACTAGAGAAGTTGCTTCAATATGCTTTACATATCCTTTGACCGTTTGTTAATTGGGGAATTCTCCTATGGACTATTGCAATAACCTACTCATTAGTCCCTCTGCCTCAAGTCTCTCCCCATTGTAGTCCATCCTTCACTCAGGTAAGTTTCCTAAAATGTAGGTCTGATCATATCACTCCCCTTAACCTCATTCAATAAATTTCAGTGTCTCTTTTTTTACCTCAAGGATCAAATACAAAATTGTTTGTTTTACTTTTAAAGCCCTTGGTAACCTGGTCCCTTTCTACATTTCCAGGTTTCTTATAATACTCCGCTTTAGGTTCTCTTATATCCAGTTGACCCTAATCTTTTCCTCCTTATTAATTGTTAAACACAAGACTGTCTCCTGACTCCCATCATTTTCACAATCGTCCCTCCCTCATGCCTGAAATGTTCTCCCTCCTCTCTACCTCCTGGCTTCCCTACTTTCTTCAAGTCTCATTAAAGTCTCACTTTTGGCAAGAAATCATTCCTGCTCCTCCTTAATCTCATTTGAACATAATAGTTTGTATATTGTCTTTCCCATTAGATGGTGAGTTCCTTGAGAGCAAGGATTGGTTTTTTTCTTTCTTTCTATGTACTCCCAGTGTCTACATAGTGCCAGACACACAGGAGGCACTTAAATGCTTATTGGCTTGTTTTGACTTGTTTTGTTATGCATTTTTCTTATTAGTGGTTTGGGGCTATTGTTTCACTGACTGTAGTTTGCAATTCTTTTTATGAGATAAATATTTATTTCTTGAATGAATGAAGGCACCTTTAGTTCCACGGTTTGCAAGAAGAATCTGGGACAAATGCTTATCTATTCCCTGAGAACTTTCCTGACCAAAAAAAAAAAAAACTCTCCCAAAACCAAAAAAACAGGGGTTAGGGCAAATTATATTTTTTCATTAAAAATTTATTTGGTACCTTTTTATTTTACTTCACAGTCATTTCTGGACATGTACCATCCTCACATTCCTTTTCCTTCTCTGACATCCCCACCTATCCAGAGAGCCTTCCTTTGTAACAAAGAAAAGTAGATCAGTAAAACCAACCTTTGGCAACACCATGTGCACCATTCCCGATGAGTAGAACCTATGGGGAAGGATTCTTAAAGCAACGTATTTGGAGTGGCTAGGTGGCGCAGTGGATAGAGCACTGGCCCTGGAGTCAGGAGTACCTGAGTTCAAATCTGGCCTCAGACACTTAATAATTACCTAGCTGTGTGGCCTTGGGCAAACCACTTAACCCCATTACCTTGAACCCCCCCCCCCCAAAAAAAGCAAAATATTGGTAGAACCAGACAGAAATCTGCCTTCTACTCCAGCTGCTGCTCTCCTCTGGGATGATGTATTCCCTACCTCACAGTCAGCCAGGTTAGGATAGAGGGAGGAAGCTGATGAAGGACAAATTTTCAGTGGGGAAGAAAGCAATTTCTCCAAAAGATATCTAGTTCTAGGAAATCTTCATTCTGATAAATGTCTCTTTGGCTCTGAGAGTTCTGGAGGCTAGTACAATGCTCTGGTACTAATGAACTCAGTGCTATTTAAGGAGCTTAGAATTTCATCTTTTCTCTTTCCCATGTCTTCTCTGGTTGACTTACTTGAATGTTACTCCAAGTCTCAGCCCAAATCCCACCTCTTAGAATAGATTTTCTTGGTCTTCCTCAATGCTAGTATCTGCTCTCTGAGATGATCTCCAATATATATATATATATATATATATATATATATATATATATATGTAAATATATGAAATATACATATATGTATGAATGTATGTATACATACCTATATCTTCTTGTATCTTGTATGTACAAAGTTTTTTGCATATTGTATCCTCCTATTAGAATGTGAACCCTTGAGAGGGAGTATTTTTGCTTTCTTTGTATCCCCAGAACATATTGTAGTGCCTAGCAGCTGGAGGGTGGAAAATAAATGTTAATTGACTAGTCCAGTTGACCTGATGTGACTAGCATGTAGAAAAATGAAGGTTCACAGAAAGAAAGAAAGAAATTAAGGTCTTAGGTGAGGGGTTAAATCTAAATGCCCAAAATTTTCAAACTCAGTGCTCTTTGCCAAACCAGTCTTTCTTTTTTCCTTAAAATAAGTAATTTAATATGAACTTAACTTTAAACAATAACAAAACCAATGAAGCTTGCATTGTACAATTCTAGTCAGGAGGCTGGCCTTTTTTCTCAGAATCACCATCTGCCCTGAGAGCAACCCCTCAGATGTCCCTGACTCAGAACTCTCTTCCTTCTCTTTTGGAGAACTTCAAGGAGCAGAGAGGGATGATTTGTTTCACTTGATCCACATGCCTTGGAGGAAGAGAGAAGAGAGAAAAGTAAAAAGCAAGACTGTATTTTTGAACCCCAAAGACTTGGTAGGCAGTGCTGATATAAGTGGGGTCCAGATGCTGCAATAGGAGGAGACAAATGCAGCACATGAACCGATCCTTAAGAGGTGTTTCTATAGCCACCTAAAGAAACATTTTGTGTAGAGTTTGGAATTGTGGTACCATGAATTAAGTGTCTGGATCTCTGCGTACACACACACACACACACACACACAAACACGTTTTTGGAAATCTAGGTGGCTAGATAGTTCAGTGGCTAGAGTGTTGGGTTTGAAGTCAGGAAGACTCCCCTTTCTGAGTTCAAATCTGGCCTCAGACTCTTAGTGTGTGAATATGGGCAAGTTAATTAACCTTGTTTAGTCCAGTTTCCTCATCTGTAAAATGATTTGGAGAAGGAAATAGCAAACCACTCCTGTATATTTGCCAAGAAAACCAAAAAACAGCGGTTAAAGCAAATTATTTTTATTTTGTCCATCAAAGATTTATTTGGCGCCTTTTATTTTACTTCACAGTCATTTCTGGACATGTATCACCTTTCCATTCCCTTTCTCCCCTCACTACCCCACCTACCCAGACAACCTACTTCTGTAACAAAGAAAAATAGTTCAATAAAACCAACCTATGGCAGCACCATATGGTTCACGAAGAATTGGAATTGACTAAAAAACAAATGAAACAACATGCTTGGGGGTCTGTGTATGGGGAGGGTGTGTATATTCTAAATAGGAATATTTTCTTAACTATGATTAATTGGCCTTGCTGTTGTCTTTTTAAGAAAATGTCTGTGCAAACTATTCTCATAGGATCAAAGAACTTGAACTATAAGGGTCTTTAAAAACCAGAACTGAGGAACCTGAAACCTAGAGAAGGACACTTGTTCAAGGAGTGAGTTAGTTACCCTAGTCAAGACTGAAATCCAGACTCCAGACACCCATTTCAGTTCTCTTCCCACTAGGCCATGCTCTTTTTCTTCCTTCCCTTTATGATGAAGGGAAAGAAGATTCAGGATGTCAGGTCAATAAATCTGCCTCTTTAAAAAAACTGAGTTTGAAAGGCCCATTTATAACATGTCTTTCTGCCCAATCTCCAACTGCTTTCAAAGCTTCTGAAAATTTACCCATTCAGGGAGGGGGTCCCAGTGGGAATCACCCCTTGTGTTCTTCACCTTGGAACACTAGACTGTGTAGCTTTGAACTGTGAGTAAGGGAGGATTTTAGATTGGGAAATATTTGAAATGCAGTGTGATAGTTAGGGCCACAGCTGGAGGAAAAGAACTTCTGGCCTTTCTTTTCCCCTCAAGACCACGTGCCCTATGAAATGAGAGGGTTGAATTAAGCAATCTGTGTCTAGCATGCAGTTCACCTTCACTTGCTAGAAACCCTCTTCCTTCAAAACTTAGTTCAAGTACTATTTTCTACATGATACTTTTCTTTCCCAAGCCCCCTAAAATCTGCTGTCCTACTGGGTCAGCTAGGTGGCGCAGTGGATAGAGCACTGGCCTTGGAGTCAGGAGTACCTGAGTTCAAATCCGGCCTCAGACACTTAATTACCTAGCTGTGTGGCCTTGGGCAAGTCACTTAACACCATTGCCTTGAAAAATCTAAAAAACAAACAAAAAAAACAAAACCAAAAAAACCCCTGTTATCCTCCACTCCTAACAACCTTTTATTTATTCTATTTGTATCTGTTGGTTCCCTTGATAACTCTAAGCTCCTTGGAACGTTTTTTTGTTTGTTTCTTTTTGGTCTCTATATTCTTAGCACCTTAAAGTATCTGACATGTGCTGTTCAGTTGTTTTTCAGTCATATGCAACTCTTCACGATCCCATTTGGGATTTTCTTGGCAAAGATGGAGTGGTCTTTTCCATTTCATTTTACAGATGAAGAAACTGAAGCAAACAAGGTGAAGGGCCTTGCCCAGGGTCACACCACTAAGTATCTGAGGCCAGATTTGAACTCAGGAAGATGGATTTTCCTGACTTGAGGCCTGGTAATCTGTTCACTGCTCCACTTAGTTGCCCTCTGACATGAAGCAGATGTTAAGACACTAATTGACTGATTTCTTCTAGTGCTGACAATCAGTATTCTATAGATTGCAGTCTACAGATTGCCCTGACAGTCACTGTCCCAAGCTCCCTTTCAGAGTTAACATTCTATGTTCTAAAGTTCCTTGTAACTGTGATATCCTAAGATCTGTTCCTGCCAATATGTAATGCTTCAAAGGTATCTTCCTGCTCACAATCTATGTTCTTATTCTAAAAGTCAGTCAAGAGTTCCCCCCTCAATCTTTTCTCATGCAAAAATCAGAGCAATTGGGAATCTAGAGAGCCTATTGGAGAGAAACATCAAACCAATTTTACCAAATCTTGTGATCTGAGGATAATATCCCTGCACCCCTCACCCTTCCATATACCTGGGCATAGAGAGTTCAGTCTCGGAAGATGATGGGGTTAAAAGGACCTACAGTTCTAGTGATTGGTGCAGCAATGAGCAGCTGCTAGAAAAGAAAGCGACGAGATTTTCTGAGAATTTGCTGTGTGAAGATATCTTGTATCAAATGCTAGGGGAAGGGGTATAGAAAAATGCTTTTAACCATTATGGTAAATAATCCTGATAATATTAAAGTTGTACTGTAATATGTCTGGTGATAGAAAAATTGGTAGATGGTATATATATATATATATATAATATACATATATAATATATTATATACATATATTATATATATACACATATACACATACACATACACACTTACATGTAAAAATAAGACTAATATATGTAGAAAAGTAGTAATCAAATAAGAAGACTAAAATAAGTTCCCAGATGGGGTGTGTGCTTGAGTCAGCTTAGAGCAGCTCAGGAAAGCAGATGGCTAAGTTTTCAATGTATTTACACCTCTGAAATCAGCAAACTATGAATCAGGGCTTGATTTATTGTTTTTTGATTGTCTAGACCTTAAGAAGTCAATGGAGAAAATGTGAATGATGCGGATGAAACATGAAAAGTGTGTTGTGAATACATTTTTCCCCCCTTGAAGGACTGATTGCTAAATGTTTACCAGTACACCACTGAATGCAGACACTAAGTGCTGTAGGGATTCCAAAGAAGGCTAAGTCCCTTAAAAATCGCAGATTTAAAATTATAAGAGACCTTAGAGATTATCTAACCTGGGATCTGTGAAGTAAAATAAATTGATAACTGAATTTCAATATAATTAATTCCTTTTTCAATATTTTTCAGTATTATTTTAAGCATTTAAAACATTATTTTTGAAAAACTGCACCAGATTTCTAAAATGGGATGATCTAGTCTAACTCTGCCATATCACAGATGAAGAAAGTGAGGTGGAATGACTTGCCTGAGGTCATACAAGGAGTAAAGATTCAAAACCAGGTGCCCGACTGTATATTGAGCTATCTTTCAAAGAGAAGGAGGAAGGAGGGAAAGAGGAAGGAGAGGAAGAGGAAGAAGAAAAAAGGAGCAAATAGAAGAGAAGGAAGAGTTGGAGGAAGAGGAAGAAAAGAAGAAGTAGAAGAAGAAAGAAGAAGAAGAAGGAGGAGGAGGAGGAAGTAGAAGAAAAACAAGAACAAGAAGAAGAAGGAAGAACAAGAACAAGAAAGGAGGAGAAGAAGAAGGAGGAGGAGGAGGAAGTAGAAGAAGAAGAAGAAGAAGAAGGAAGAAGGAGGAAGAAAAAGAAGAAGGAAGAAGAAGAGGAGAAGGAAGAAGAAGGAGGAGGAGGAAGAGGAGGAGGAGGAGGAGGAGGAGGAAGAAGTGCTTGAGCCAATTTAGACAAGGGAAGGGTGAAAATATTCCAGGTAAGGGGAGCATAATGTATTGCCTAGTTAGTGAGAGGCTTGCTGTGGCTTCAACAAGGAGAGAGCAGTAGAAGATAAGGTTAGCTCCTTTGGGAAGGGACCAGATTATAGACAGTCATAAATGCCCTATGAAGGAATTAAGTGATCTGTTGAAGGTTTTAAAAATATTTTTTAGCATAATTCTAGTAACCATCAACAAAGACAAACATTCAAACCAAAGATTCTGGAAATGAAATAATACATAGAAGCATAAACTATTTATGTTGTGTCATCTTTAAAAGGACAAATTCTAACTACTTCCACAAAACAATAGCAGTAATGTCTTTCATGACCTAGCATCCTCTTCTCATCCTTTTCTCCTGTTGTCTTCAGACAAAAAAACTTCTTCAGAATTTGATGTTTATTTTAAAAAATAGTCATAGGCAGTATGTTTTTCCTTCTCAAATCTATTCTCATCGCTCTGTTTTTCCTATCCTTTTTATTTGAATTTGTCATTTCTGATGACACAATGATATTCCATTATGCTGGTGTGCCAACATTTATTCAGCCATTCCTTAATTGATGACCATATTGGTCACCAAGGAAAATTTTAAAACCAAGCTCTGATTTTTTTTTTTGTAGCAAACATCCAAGGGTGTGAAAGTTGGTTCCTGAATTGAGGAGTTTATTGCCAGTCCTAGATGTGGAGGTGGGAAAGACTTTAAAAGTATTGCCTCTAATATTACAGGTGAGGAAACTGAGGTCGACAAAAGAGGGTACCTTGCCCAAGAGTGCAAGGATGGTAAATAGCAAAGTCAGAATTTGTATCCAGGCATCCTGAATCCATGCACTGTACCACTTTGCCTCAGTTTAGCAGGGCAGATAGAACACCAGATAGCAGTCAATGTAAAAACAAGTACACATTAGGGATTATGGAACTCATATTCATTGTTGTTGTTGTTCAGTCATGTCTAACTTTATATGACCCCATTTGGGGTTTTCTTGGCAAAGATATTAGAGCAGTTTGCCATTTCCTTCTCCAGTTCATTTACAAAGGAGGAAATTAAGGCAAACAGGGTTAAGTGACTTACCCAGGGTCACTAGCTAGTGTTTGAGATCAGATTTGAATTTGGGTCTTCCTGACTCCAAAGCCTCTCAAAGAACTTCAAAAGTTTAGTACCCTAGATGTGTGTTTATATTTAGATTTCATATTCATCTGTAAGTGGGCATCTGGGGAAAAAAGTCTTGGGGAAAAAACAGTAGTCTTCAGAGGAGATTAGTCCTCTGTTTCAGAGAGAAATGCCTCTTAAAGTGGCACTAAAAATGATGTGAGATTTTCTTTTGTTGACCTGAAGTTTTGAGGACCATTCTTTGCCTTTAGTTTACCTGGAGCCCCATTACTCAACTCTAACTCAATCTTTACTTGTTCCATTTTTTTCTCCTTTAGTATTCTTTCTGTCTCTCTCCTTTTCTCTTTTCTTTTCTTCTTCTCACCCCATCTCCCTTCCTTTCTTTCTCTCTCTCCACTTTCTTCCCCTATCTCTCTCCTTCTCTTCTTGTATCTCTCTTTCTCTCTCTCTCTCTCTCTCTCTCTCTCTCTCTCTCTCTCTCTCTCTCTTTCTCTCCCCCTCCCTTTCTCATCTTCTACTCTTTTCTCTGTCCCTTCTTTTTTTAGTCTAATTCTCTTTGTCTCTCTCAATCTATGTCTCTTCCTGACTATATCTCTTGGTCTTACTTTCTGAATCTTTCTCCCTCCCCCACTTTCTTTTCCTGTCAGGAATCCTGTCTCATATGAACTAATACTCTGTGGCTCTGCTATTTCCCCCCACTTCTCAGCACTGACAGAGAGAGAGAGAGAAGAATGAGAAAAGAAGAGGAGGACAGGAAAGGACAGATTCACATATACACAGGAGAGAGATGAGAGAGAAACTGAGATAGAGAAATAATAGAGAGAGGGAACAATGACAGAAGATTGAGATAAAAGAGAAACTGAGACAGAAAAGAGAATCAGAGAGAAGAGAGAGAGGGAGGAGGGAGGGAGAGAGAGAGAGAGAGAGAGAGAGAGAGAGAGAGAGAGAGAGAGAGACAGGGAAGAATGAGAAGAGAAGAGGAGGACAGGAAAGGACAGATTCACATATACACAGGAGAGAGATGAGAGAGAAACTGAGATAGAGAAATAATAGAGTAATAGAGAGAGGGAACAATGACAGAAGATTGAGATAAAAGAGAAACTGAGACAGAAAAGAGAATCAGAGAGAAGAGAGAGAGAGAGAGAGAGAGAGAGAGAGAGAGAGAGAGAGAAAGGAAAAAATATCAAAGCTCCACATATTGGATCCAGATGTTCTCCCTTGCACACAGCCCTTTCCAGCAATTTAATTAAATTCCCCCAGACAGCCAGGAGGGTTTCTTAATGATCAAATTTCCCTGGCTCCTCTCCTAAAATGCCCCTTCTCTCTTGCTCACTCTGTCTCCCTGATGGATAGCCAAAGGTATTCTTCCTGCAATCAGCTCCACCAAACGGATCAAAACTTCTCAGTTCTCATAGCAGAGCAGAGAGAACTTGGTGATCCTTTTGTCCATTTTCCTCTCTTCATTCCCCAACTCTCATGCTCTTAGCAAAACATCCTTTCTGCTGCAACCACTGAGACCTTGAGTAGTACCCTTTCTTCCTTCTCCTCTCCATCTCTCCTGGCAGAGAGATAATTAAGAGACTGGAGCAGTATTCAGGGAGCACCTCATTCTGGTTCTCCTGCCCTCCCCCAACCCCATTCCCTATCCATATGCTTTGCCACAGGGATCCATCCGCCATCTCATAGGAGGCAGACATGAAATGGGAGAAGGGCCAAGCCCTGCATGTGGACCCCTCTGCTCTCCTGAGCAGCCATCAATGGAATGGCGCATGGGTAACGAACATGCCTCGAGATGCAGGAATCTTGATCTATTTCTACATAGGGCCAGGGTGGTTGCTTTGGGCTTGTTGGTGCTTTGTTTAATTAACTGGAGTTAAGCTTAAGTATCTATTAACCCTATGCTAGGCCCGTGGGGTACAGTGGACCATTCTACACAACTGGACAATGTCCTTATTCTTAAATTTCTCTTAGAACCTGGGATCTCATGTTTCATACTTATATTCTAAGTGCTTTAGATAGTTGTGTTACATCTTATTAGATAGACTGTAAGTTCCTAGATTTAGGGCCTGTAGAATTCAAACTCATTGCCAGGAGGGATAGCTTCAATTGTTTTGCTTGTGCTTATCATAGGCAGGGTTTCTGTTTTAGGTACTCAGAGAAGGGAGAGAGTGAAGGCTAAAGCAATTCAAATTAATTCAAATCAATTCACCCATCATTTATTAAGCATTGACTATGTTCCAGGTCCTGTACTAGATGTGGTGGTAGGGGGGAAATACAAGGACAAAAATGAAATAGTTGTTGCCCTCCAGGAGCTTCCATTCTACTGCCAGTAGTCAGGAAAGCTTCATGGAAGACATGAGACCTGGACTGGACCCTGAAGGATGATATAAGATTTAGAAAGGTTCAGGGAGGCTATTTCTAAAGAAAAGGGAATGAGCTTGAATTCAATTCAAGTCAATTGAGCAAACATTTACTGAAGACTTGCTAAGTGGGACACTTTCTGTTAGGTACTGGCAAAATACTGGATCATTGTCAAAGCCATCTCTTTTAAGGCTCATCCAAAGTCTACAAGATCCAAGAGTTAAGTTAAACATCCATATAAACATCAGCATCAACGTCATCATCATTATCAACAACAACAACAACGAAGCTGCTATTTATACAGCCAGCCTGGTGAGGTAGGTAGTGATTGTATTATTGTCTCCATCATTATTGCTGTTTTTGCACCCCACCCCCCACTTAAGTGCAAGTTGCCATTAACAAAGCTAGAAACTGAATCTTAAGAGAGGAAAAGGAATTTGCCTTAGATCATTTAGCTCGGAAGAAGAGGAAGAAATTTGATTTCAGGTCCCCTGACTTAAGGATTATTGGTCTTTCAGCTACTCCTGTGACACTTCAACCTTTTCTGGAGAATCTTAAATCTGGAAAGGATATCTTTCCACCATCTTTTTAATCTTTTTCAACCATTTTACAGAGAAGGAAATTGAGAAAATGCTTTTTTTCCAGGTCACAGAATGAGATAGCAATCTTTTCTGACCAGTATTTAGAGAGGAGAAACACGAGTTAAGATCTGTAGGAAGAATTGAGAGTTGTTGGATCATTCTGGGTTTCATGTACCATATGAGCTTTCTAATGCAAAATGGACTGGGGAGTCAGTGCCAGCCCCTGGGGCACCCTCACTTGATGTTTCCACTTTGATTGGGGGAAGGGGAGGAGGGGTATAGTTCAGACAGCAGAAATGTCTTCCAAACTCTGTCCTTCCTCCCTCCCTCTTTTCCAAGAGGGTCAGGAAGACTCAGAAAAGCAGTGACTAAGCCCCTGGGAGACAGGATCCACCACACCCCTGGCAGAGGGATTGAGTTTCAGGCCTAGTCTCTATCCATGGGGGCAGTGGGGGAGGGAAAAGGGGAGAGAGAAAGAAAAGAAATCTTTTAACTCCTCTCCTCTGATGCTTTTTTGGGGGAGATAAAGACAGAGACCCTTTATGTTCTCCTCTAGGAACTGTCTCTGTACTGGGAACTGAATTCAAAAGAAACTGTAGAAACCTAGAAGTGGGAGTATGACTAGATAAAAGTTAAGAAATCACAGTGATCTTCTCCCTACCTGAGAAATTCTGTTTAGTGACTTAGCATCATTATTAGGTTTTCAGATGTCTTGAACTATAAACATTTCAGAAAGGTTAGGGTGGCACCTACAGGGGGGAGAGGAGCAGACAGTCAGAGGTAATTTCAGCTGCTCACCTTCCTTTCTTCCTTTTTTCCCAAGGTTTAACAGGAACTTTTCTCATCTTAGGTCTGGTTTATATCCCTAGGTCTAAGACTGAAAGACTGGGTCTGATTGAGCCTAAGAGTGGTATCACAGGAGGGAATGATGGACGACACAGGAAGGACACTGCCCCAAGAAAGATCCTCTCAGCAGGTCCCCAGTATATAAATAGCTCAGTCAGGAGAACAACAAAGAATCCTTTGTGTTCAGGGGGTAAGAAACCAAAATGGGGGAGGGGGTGATAAACCCCAAACTACCATCAGGAACAGGCTCCTGCCCTCTTCCATTGCTGCTTTGATTCTTTGATGCTGACTCAGCTACAGGAGATGGCTTCCTTATTTGCACTGAGCCACATTGGAGTCATACATACATAGGGTTCTAGGAGAAAGATATGAAAGGAATCTTTGATCTAGTCTACCTCTTCCCCCAACATTGTACAAATGAGCAAACTCTGTGTATGTGTGTGGGGAGGGCATTGAAGGGGAAATCCTGGCTCTGACCCCATGTCCTATTGACTCTAATATGCAGCTCTTTCTATTCTACTATACTGTCTCCTGCTCATGGATGATTTGATTTCTCCTAGAAGTCCTAATATATGAGTCATTTCTAAGCCCTCCTTTCTGTCCCCTTCCCTTTAGCTAACACCATTCTCATTTCAGGGAAAGCAATGGCTCTTTACATCTTCCTGTTAAAGCTATTTGTCCCTCCTATGTTTAAAATTCCACATTGACTCAGTGCTCTGAGTTACCTTTAAATACTGATGAATTTAGCAAACATGTCCTAAGAATCTCTTCTATGCAGGGACTCTGAGAAGTCCTGAGATGATTAAGACACAATCTCTGTCCCTCACTCTCAAGTAATAATCTACTGGGGAAAGAGGTGGATAGAATATGCATGGGACTGTTGTCCTTTGTCCTTCATGACATCATGGTTGAGTGAAATCTAGACCTGTGAGTAAACTGGATTTAAGTGAGACAGGATTGCAGCTAGCAACCTCACTTTCTCTTCCAGAGTCATCAAAGTCCAGTGGCAGGACAAAAATCAAGATGATTGGTCATGAGCAGGAATGCAAGACCTTGTCATCTTTGATGTCTGAATAAGTTCAAAGCTCTCCACGGAACCTTCTTCATTAGTTTTCATAACCATTGGAACAAATTGTTCTCACCTGCCCATTCCTATGGGAGAAATCTTTACATGCTTGGGGTAGGAATCCCCTTAACTCACAAAGATTGCTATATGCCAAGGTCTTGGAATACAAATACAAGCAGAAAGGAAGATGACCTCTGCCCTCAAGCAAATGATATTGACCTAATTTTTTACCCAAAGATTACTAATCTAGATTTGGAAGGAATGTCAGAAACCATGTAGTCTGGCTTCCTTATTTTCACAATGTTTGTCCTTCATTATAAAAGTAGACTGTGACATCAGGGAAGTGATGCCATGACAAGCACATGAATTGAATTTGAGTGAGGGGAGGGGTGGCTAGGTGGCACAGTGGATAAAGCACCGGCCCTGGAGTCAGGAGTACCTGGGTTCAAATCCTGTCTCAGACACTTAATAATGCTTAGCTGTGTGGCCTTGGGCAAGCCACTTAACCCCATTTGCCTTGCAAAAACCTAAAAAAAAATTATTAGAATTTGAGTGAGGGGGTACTGTGCCACCAGCCTTACTTTCTCCTCCAGAGTCATCTAAGATCCAGTAGACAGATATGAATCAGATGATTGGAGATGGCCTTGAGGCAATCAGGGCTAAGTGACATGCCCAAGGTCACACAACTAGTAAGTATCTGAGGCTAGATTTGAACTCTTGTCCTCCTGACTCCAAGGCCAATACTCTATCCACTGCGCCATTTAAGAAATGAAGAGTCATGGGAATTAAATGACTGATTAAGTCTTCCAAGTATCAGGTGGAATTTGAACCCAAGACCACCAACTCTTTCCACTTTATCATGGCACAGCCTCAAATCAACTTTTGTAGGAACATGGTTCTTTACTAGGGTTGAGATGGAGAAAAGAAGTACTGGGCTTTCATCTTGTGGATAATGTAGATATATGTGACCCACATATAAAGAAATCAAGGCTTGGGTCCCATTGTTCACCAGGAAGTCCACTTAAGATGTCTTAGGAAGCATCCCCACTCCATTGTCTTTGGCTTGTGCTCCTCAGAATCCCCATTACTCCCCTCCATGCTGATTCTTGAGCTCATGGGGAAGGTCTCAGATTGTACCTCACTCTCTCCTGGAGGTTTCTAGGAACAGAGAGAGGCAATGATGATGACAGACAGAGGGTGGAATTTTGGGGGGGAGGGGAGCAAGAGGAGAAAAAAATCAGCAAATCAGGAGAGAGAGATGGATGGAGGGGATGAGTGAAGGGAGAATGAAGAGGGTGGGAAGGCAGGAGCATGTCATGACTGAACTTCATAAGAATGCCAGTCCGCTCGGACTCTGTTCCTCTGTGCCCCTGGGACCTACCCATGTGTTGAAATCTGGATTTTTTCCATGGAAAAAAAAAATCTGTTTAGTTTATTGTTAATTTTTCCAAAGTTGTAAGTTTCTGGAAACTCCATGAGTTTTTTAAGTGTATAAAGTATTGCCCCTTCTCCCTTCCCTTTTTCCAAAGATGTGAGTTTCTGGAAACTCCAAGAGCTTTTTTAAGTGAATAAACTATTGCCCCTTCCCCCTGCCCCCCACAGCTAAATTGCCTTGGCCTTATAAGAAGGAAGTCTGGCACTGACCACTAGGCTCTCTTGGAGGGGAGGCTGGGAGGAAAGCCCTGTGAGAGTAGAGAGACTGGTGCTGTTGGCCTGGGGGTGTCATAAGCTCACAGTCTGGATAAACAGCCCAGCCCAAGATCAAGCAACCCTGCCAGGGCCCAGAACAGACAAGAAAAGGGAATGATAAATTACAAATAGACAAACACATGGCTAGCAGAGATTATCAATGGTGACTAATAACCACAAACTATAGAACAAACTTGGATTTACAAGAGGTAACACAGGGAAGTGGTTAGAAAGCTTGTGTTGGAATCAGGAATACCTAGTTTCAAATGGTGCTTCTGACCTATATTTGTTGGATGATCATAGGCAGATTACTTACAGAAGTTAAATGACTTGCCAAGGGTCACACAGCAAGTAAAGCTCTGATGTTGGATTTGAAGCCATCTCCCTTCCAGACTATTAGTTGCCTTGGTGAACTGAGTGGATAGTATGCTGGGTCAGAAGGACTTATGCTCAAAGTCTGCTTCTGATGATTGCTAGCTGTGGGGACTGTGGTAAATCACTTAACCACTATGATCCTGTTTTCCTCACCTGCCAACTGAGGATATGAAGATAGCACCTATCTTTATAGGAGAAAATGTATGTAAAGTACTTTGTTAGTCTTAAGGGAGTGTATAGATATTTATACAAAATTTGACTGATTACTGGGCTTCTTAGTTTCCATGACTACTTTTAAGAAACAACTCCAAACCTAACTTCTGCAGGATAGTGGCTCTGCAGGTCACCATTACTGATTCTTTTTTCTTCCTGGAAGCCTCCAAGAGAGGGTGAGATATAATCTTGAGCTCAGAGGAGTATAGGACAAGGCTGATAGAGTGAAGAATTTCTCAAGTCACCCTGATTTGAGGGCTTAGTGGGCAACAGTACTGACCCTCGGCTTCTTTACTTTGGAAGAGCCTAGATTGGAATTGGGTCTACTTGGAAGATCTAGTGGCTAGGTGGCTCAAAGGACCCTGGTTCTTGCACCATGGATGGGAGCTCTCTGACCTGAATGTTTCCCAGAAAGGATCCTTGTCTCATAGAAACAAGGACAAAAATATCCATGCATCTATATATGTATTTGTATACATGCATGTGAAGATCAAATGAGATAATAATTGTAGTATTCAGCACAGTGACTGGGGTACAGTAAGTACAATGTAAAGATTAGTCATTATTAACAATTATTGTTAATTATTCATTATTATCATTATTATCATCTTTCTAGACCCCGAATTTTCACTTGAGATCCATGAATATTCTGGGGAGATATATGGCAGTTGGGTCTTTCTGTCCTGTACTTCCCCAAGCTTAGCAGGGAATGACAACAAGTAGGTGAAGACTATTTTTTCCCACTGAGCCACATTTAAGTGAGGTTTGCAGCCAATCATTGGATAAATATATGCTCATTCAGCCCCTACCTACCATGAGCTCAGGACTGACTTCTGGAATTGTCAAGCTGGGGCCAGGTATGCCACCAGTCTTTCTTGGATTTTAGCCACCCATTTCTCTTCTGCCCCTGGCAACAACTGCATGTGTGTGATTAAGATCCCTAAATCAATGCCCTTTTTCCTGAGATGCTTCTCAATCTAAGAAGCAAGAAGGACCTGGGTGGCTTAGAGTCAATCTGGGGGCTGTGACAAAAAGGAAGGAAGAAAGGGATAAATGTGAAACCAGAAGCTAAGAGAGATGGAACCTTAATGAGAGACAGATGGAGACCAAGAGGAAGCGAGGTCACCCCTGCTGACAGGAAGCAGAAGTCAAAGGGCATGGAACTTTCTAAAGATAGGAACCAAGGAAAATAAATGGCCAAGGAATAGCCAGAGCTGGTAAGAGGTAAGCCCTCCCTACGTGCCCAGTTTCCCTACCCAGAACAGAATCTTTGGGGTAAACTATTTCTGGCATTGTCACTTGCTAGTTCTCACCTCTGGTTACCCCATCTACCATATCTGTGTTCAAAAGTTAAAGGGTATTTATCTAGTGAGCAGAGCACCAGGATTGGTCAGTAGAGGCTTTCGAATGCTAGTGTTCAAGGATTATCTCTAACACTTACCAGTTAAGTACCTATAAATAAGTCATTTATTCTCATTTCTTAATCCTTAAAATGAGGGACATGGAGTAGAAAGATGACCTCTCTGGCTCCATCCAGTTTGAAATCCATCATCCTATGAAATAACAGAATCACAGAATGTGAGTTAGAAGAGATCACAGCAGCTATTTTTTTGGAGGGCAGGGCCTCAACTTTATTTTCTTTCTTTCTTTCTTTCTTTCTTTCTTTCTTTCTTTCTTTCTTTCTTTCTTTCTTTCTTTCTTTCTTTCTTTCTTTCTTTCTTTCTTTCTTTCTTGCGAGGCAAATGGGGTTAAGTGGCTTGCCCAAGGCCATACAGCTAGGTAATTATTAAATGTCTGAGGCCGGATTTGAACTCAGGTATTCCTGACTCCAGGGCCGGTGCTTTATCCACTGCGCCACCTAGCTGCCCCCTCAACTTTATTTTAATCTTAAGTATGTTTTTACATTTTAATTACATGTAAAATAACTTTTAACATTTTAAAAATCATTTTTGAGTTTCAAATTCTTCCACTCCCTTCTTGAGAAGGCTATCACTTTGAAACAGATTATACATAAGTAATCATGCAAACATATTTCCACATTAGTTGTAAAAAAGAGACCAAAAAAACAAAAAACAATCCCAAGAAAAATAAAGTTTAAAAAAGTGTGCTTTGGTCTGCATTCAGACTCCATTAGGCCTTTCTCTGGAGGTAGATAGCATAATTTCATCATGAGTCCTTCAGAATTGTTTAGATCATTGCTGAGAATAGCTGAGTCATACACAGATAATCATCATACAATATTACTGTTATTATGTATGTTGTTCTCTTGGTTCTATTCATTTAGCTTTGTATCAATTCATGTAAGTCTTCCCAGATTTTTCTGAAAGCATGTTGCTCATTATTTCTTATAGCTCCTCATCACAATCACATACCCCAACAATCATCTGGTCCAAATCAAACATAAAAGGGATTTCCCATTATACTTTATTTGACAATAATAGCTGACATTTACATAGTGCTTTGAAGTTTAGAAAGCTTTTTACATATTATCTTATTTGATTCTAACAGTTCTGTGAGATAGATATTATTATTTATATTTTAAGAGGTTAAGTAACCAGCCAAGAATCACACAACTAGTAAATATCTGAAGAAGGAACTGATGTCTAGACAGTTGATTCCAAGTCCTCTGGGCCCACTAAGCAGAAGGTTGATCTGAACACAGAATCAAGAGATCAGACCTGTGCTTCTGTTTCCTCCAGAATCAGTTCAGGCAAAGATGATCCTGCTACCTTCTCAGTTGTTCAGTATTGATTCATCTAAATACCTGACACTAAAATTCCCCACTCTGGATCTTGAATTTCCACCTATAACTTTGGAGATACTGAATTTGGAACTAGAGAATTTGACTTCACATCAGTCAACAAGTATTTATGAAGCAATTACTGTCTCGAACTAGGGATTCAAAGAAGAAAAAATAAAAACTGTTCTTGCCCTCAAGAAGATTACATTCTAATGGAGGAAACAATACTGACATAAAAGAGATGTACGACATACAGTCCATGCAGATGAAAAATGACCTTACGATAGGATTTCCCAACCTGGGGCAGGAGAGAATGAACTATAAACTTATTTGGGATGACAAAATTTCATTTTTATTTTCACTAACCTCTTTCTGAAATTTAGTATTTCTTTTAATCATTTAAAAACATGATTCTGAGAAAAGGAGTCCAAAAACTTCACCAAACTGCCAAAGGAGTCCATGATCCAAAAAAGATTATAACCCTTTACCTTGGGGGAAGGAGAGTAAGAGAAGGAAAGACCAGAAAATCAGAGGAGAGATGGATAGAAGGGATAAGTGAAGGGAGAATGAAGAGATGACAAGTACCTCTTCCCAGAATTCACTAGAATGTTTGTAGATTCAAGGAGCAGAAACATCAGACTTAACCCTCTACAGACCAAAATTCCCTAAACAATGGAATTCTTTGGTAGTCTGGCCTCACTCCACTCAACAATTTTTACTGCTTTCCTTACCTCATGAGCTAGCATGACCCCTCCCTGGGTCAAAAGGAAATAAATAAAGCCCAGGCACCTTCAGAGGTTGTTTTGAGAGTAGTTATTGCAAAGAAGTGAGTTATACCATAGCCTCTTTTGCCCAACTTTTAAGGCTATTTTATCAGTGATTGTGATTTCCCAGACTACAAGGGAACCCTCTCTTACACATAGCAATCTCTACCTCTTTCCCCACATGGGGCACACTTCTTACCAAAAGAGAGCAAAGTACATTTATTCACCCTATTCTTTTCTGCATATTACCCTGAGTTGTGAGGAGGCAACCTCTACTAGGACTACATCATATTTCCCATAGTGGCTGGTTGTGTATTACCATTGATACATGGTTATAGTCAGTGTGCACATTGTTATTCTGATTTCATTCTGTGAAACTAGAATCAAGGTGGGATGATTAGGGCTGTGTCTCAGGACATTGAAATGAAAAGCACGTTGACAGTAATTACATTCTTCCATCAAGGATAAGTAATTGAACTCAATACCTCATTAGAATAATTAGAAAAGACATGAAGCTACGAAATATCACTATTTTCTTTTTCTTTGGAATTCCAGGGTCTTTGTCTTACCCCTTATGGAGCTGTGCCCTGGGATCCAATTTCTTTCCTTGTGGTGCTTTGGTCTCTTAACATCTTGCCTTGGGTGCATTTTGTAGTCTAATCCCAGGCAACGGAAAAGCTAGTCATGCTAAGATGCTGTCCCTTCATCACTGTGTATAAATTCCCATATTTCTTTACAGCCTTTCTTTTTATCGTTTCTTAGACAGCTTTTATTATGTTCATCTATTACGATTTCTTCAGTCATTTCCCAATTGTTTCTATTTTGATTATGAGGAATAATGCTGTTATTAGTATTCTTATTCAGAAAGGTCTTTTTTAATTCTTCCAATAACATCCTTAGGTTAATAGTGTGAACAATGGGTCCAAAGGATGTGAGCAATTTTATAATTCCTTTTACATGTTGCCATATTGTTTTCTAAAATGATTATATCAACTCACAGCTTCATCATGAAATACTATGCCTGCTTTTCACAGCCCTACCAACACTAAATTTGATCCATTTCAAACCATCTCTGCCAGCTTAATGTGTGTAATATGGCATTCCTGAAATGTATTCATTGATATTTTTGTGATAATTAGAATGTTTGGAAATTTTTTCAAGTGGTTTGTGTTAATACATATTTCTTCTTTCTAGAATTCCATATTTACAAACATTGACTATTTATCTTTTGGGCAGCTAGATGACGCAGTGGATAGAGCACTGACTTTGGAATCAGGAGGATGGGAATTCAAATCCCAACTCTGACACTTACTAGCTGTGTGACTTTGGGAAGTTACTTAGTCCTGATTCCCTTGCATCCAGGGCCATCTCCAGTTGTCCTGAATCATAACTGGCCATTGGACACAGATGGCTCTGAAGGAGAAGTGAGACTGGTGATTTAGCACAGCATCTCCTTGCTCAAATTCTATTCATGTGCTTGTCATGGCATCACCTCTCTGGTGTGATCTTCAAAAAATGAAGGATAAACATTTTGGGCTACTCTTTTTTTTTTACGTTTTTGCAAGGCAAACAGGGTTAAGTGGCTTGCCCAAGGCCACAAAGCTAGGTAATTATTAAGTGTCTGAGACCGGATTTGAACTCAGGTACTCCTGACTTTAGGGCCGGTGCTTTATCCACTACACCACCTAGCCACCCCAGGCTACTCTTATAAATTTGTGTCAGCATTCAGAAAATTAACAAAGGAAGATGGAAGGGTTATGGGAAAACAATTCCATTAATACATCATTGGTATTAAACTTGGCCCAAGATGGCAGAAGGAAATAATAAAGCTCAGCTCTTACTTACCACTCCACAATAACCTGATTACCACACAACTCACCCTACTTGGCAAGAATTTAATCTGATTTGTATCCCCTGGGGAATGAAGTGAAGAACTTCAGCACAAGGCTAAAAAAAATCTCTCTTCCTCCCTCCTCTATGCCCAGGAAAAAGCCTCAATTAGGTCCATGGCACTGGTGGCTTTGAGCTTATAGGAGAATTAAAGAAAAGGTCTTTCCTCTTTCTACCTTCCAAAGAAAAAGCTTCAATTAAGGCTGATCCAAAAAGAAGGGGAAACTTTGATGTCTTGATTGAAGGAAAGGGCACAGGGTAAAAGAAGTGGTCCAAACTTAGTCTGATCCTCTCCAAGAAAAAAAAAGTACAGAGAAGGAAAGAACCCCAGAGTGGAGGAGAAAAAAATCCCTTGGGTAAAAAAAAAAAAGATTTTCCCTGGTGTAAGAGGAACCTAGAACTTAACTTCTGAAGCAAAGAAAAAGCACCTAGAAAGGAAATGGCCTCAGCAAGGTTGATCTAAGATTTAACCTGCCCAATATCTCCAACCCTACTACCCAGATGAACATGGCCTCAGTACCAAAAAAAAAATGATTAAACAAATAAACATTCAAACAAGCAAAAAAGGATTTTTATGCTGACAGAGATGCCCACAAAACTGGGAAAAAAGAGAATTCAGAAAAACATCCATTAATTAAAAAAAACTCCAAGAAAGAAAAAATTTGCCCACAAGAGCAATTAAAATCTCTAGAATAAATGATGCAAGAATATAAAAGGAGTTAAAAATATATTATACATAAAATGAGAGCAATGGATGAGAGACAGGAAAAAAAAAAGAATTAAAAGCTTACCACAGATAGCAAAGCTTAATCTAGTTTAAAAAAACTTCCTTAAAAATTAAAATGGACTTAATAGCAGTTAATGATTGACTCTAGGAACTATATGAACTAATAAAACAAAGTAAAAAAATTGAAAAAATGGAAGAAAGCATAAGTTAATATAAAAAAGAACTGACCTAGAAAACAGATCAAGGTAAGATAACTTAAGAATCATTGGCCTACCTGAATGAAATATATGACTGAGAACCTGGATATTACATTTCAAGAAATCATAAAACAAAATTTCCCAGACCTATCAGAACAAAAGGACAAAGTGAATATGGAAAGAAACTCTAAAATGAAAACTTCCAGGAATGTCATTGCCAATATTTTAAGCTTCCAGATGAAAGAAAAAATGTTATAAGTGGCCAAAAAGAAATAATTCGAATACCAAGGAACCATAGTCAGGATCACATGATATTAAACAGCTAGCACAGTAAAGAAGCAGAGAACACAGTATGTGATATTACAAAGGCAAAAGATATAGGCTTACAAACAAAAAATGACTTACACAGAAAAACTGATTATAATCCTTTAAAGGGGAAAAATGGATCTTCAATCAGACAGAAGGCTTTCAAATATTCATAATGAAAAGACTGGAGCTAAATAAAAACTTTGAAATACAAATAGAGGAGTCAAGAGAATAAGAAAAAACAAACATGAAGGAGCTTTACAAGGAAAAAGTGTTTACCTTCTAATGCTTGGGGGGTTTGTCATCAGAGGGTAATAGAGGTAGTCAAATGAGACTGAGGACCTAGAATTGGTTTTGTTTTGTTTTGATGTTGCTGAAAGAAGGATCTCAGACAAAGCAACAACAAAAAAAGACTTAATTAAAAGAGAAAGAGAAATGTTATTATATGGAATACTAGAGATAATGAGTTGATATCATTGCTAAATATATATGCCCTACATGGCATAGCGACTAAATAATTGAAAAAAACAGCAAAAGAATTGTGGGGGAAAATAGACAGTAAAACTATAACAGTATGGGACCTCAATGTAATCCTTTTATTTCTAGATAATTCTAACAAAAGTAACCCCCCTCCAAAAAAATAAAGGATCTGGATGGATTTTAGAGAAGTCAAATATGCTCAACCTTTGGAGATTATACTACTAGAATAGAAGGAGCATGCATGTACCTGAGTTTTGCATGATACCTTCACAAAAACTGAGTATATGTTAAGGCATAAAAAGATTAATGAACAGATGCAGAAAGGCAAAAATATTAAACAGGTTTTCTGACCAGAATAAAATAAAAAATATATTAAAAAGCCACTGAAATTTGTGTAAAAAATCAATTGGAAGTGAAATAACAATTCTATAGAAAGAGTGGGTCAAAAAACAAATATAGAAACAACAGATAATTTCATCAAAGATAATGACAACAGTGAGGCAGCATAACAAAATGTTTAGGATGCAGCCAAACCAATCCTTAAGAAAAAAATTCTATCTCTATTTAAAAAAAACCCCTAGAAAACTAACAAATAAAGAAGCTACAATAAGTAGTAATCCTGAAAGTCAAGGAAGAGATTAACAATAGAAAGAAAAATCTTCACATTGAATTAATAATTATTTTATTATTAATATAAATAAATTAATTAATATAAAATAATATAAAATAAAATTAATAATAATTTTTGGAAGTGGGAGAATAAAATGGATAAACAATTAGTTAATTTGATTAAAAGCAACAAGAAGAAAAAAGTACAAAAATAAAAAGAAGAAATAAAGAGCATTATTAGAAACTATTTTTACTAAACCATGTTCCAATAAAACTGAGAAATGGAATGAAATGAAAGAATATTTACAAAAATAGAGAAAATCCAGATTAACAATAAAAATAAAGGTTTTAGACAACCAATCTTAGAAAAAGACATTGTGTAAGACCTAAATAAACTCCTAAAAGAAAACAAAAGAAAACAACTCAGGACCAAATGGATTGAAATCTATCAAACCTTCAAAGAATAACTATTCATTTATTTATTTATATAGTTAAGGTTGTTTTTTTTTTTTTGCAAGGCAATGGGGTTAAGTGGTTTGCCCAAGGCCACACAGCTAGGTAATTATTAAGTGTTTGAGGTCAGATTTGAACTCAGGTACTCCTGACTCCAGGGCTGGTGCTCTATCCACTGAGCCACAAAAAATTATTTTTAATATTACACAAACTGTCTGTGATATAATTATGATCTTGCTGCCTGAAGTAGAGTCAAAATAGAAAAAAAACTTCAGACCAATATTCCTAATGAATATTGATGCAAAAAGTTTAAATAAAATATGAGCAAAGAGATTTTAATAATATGTCATAAAGATCATATAGTACAATCAGGTTGGATTTATATCAGGAATTCAGGGTTATTTTAATATTAGGAAAACAACAACCCTAATTAACTATATTAATAACAAAAATAACAAAAAATCATATGATTATACCAGTAGATGCAGAACAGACTTGACAAACTACAACATTTATATGTTAAATCTACCAACAGAACATAGGAATAAATGAATCTTTCTTTGATATGATAAATAGGATATGTTTAAAACTTAGACCCTACATTATATGTAATAAAGATAAGCTAAAATGCTTTCCAATAAGACCAGATGTGAAACTAGGATGTCCATTGTCACCTTTTTTATTTGACATAGTGCTGGAAACACTAGCAATAGCAAAAAAGACAAGAAAAAGAAATTAAGGCAATAAGTAAGAGTTAAAGAAATAATAACTTTTTTCAGAGTACTTAGAATCTAGTCTACTAGTCAACAAACATTTATTTAGCACCTACTATTTGTCATACTATACTAAGTTCAGGGCAGCTAGGTGTCACAGTGGATAGATCACTGGTTTTCAGGAGGACCTAAGTTCAAATGTGACTCAGACACTTTACATTATCTAACTGTGATGCTGGGCAAGTCACTTGACTCTGATTGCCTCCCATCCAGGACCATCTCCAGTTGTATTGATTCATATCTGGCCACTGGACCCAGATGTTTCCAGAGGAGAAGGTGAGGGTGAGCTCAGCACCCCCTCACTCAAATTCAATTCATGTGCATGTCATATCATCTGATATCATGGACTTCTTTGAGAACGTAGGAAAAACAACTACTAAGTTCTGGGAATACAAGAAAAATAAAAGGCAGTTTCTCCTCTCAAGGACTTCAATCTAATGGAAGAGACGACATGAAAACACAAATGTAAAAATGATAAATTGGAGATCAGCAGAGGGAATGTACAAAATTAAGGGAGATAAGGAAGGTTTCCTGTAAATGGTGAGATTTTGGGGGGTGGGGGTGAGGCAACCAGATTTAAGTGACTTGTCCAGGATCACAACAGCCAGATTTGTCCAAAGCTGGAGTTGGACTCAGGTCCTCTGACTCCAGGGTTAATTGCTTGGTCCACTGTACTGTGTATCAAGAAGGTAAGATTTTTAAAGTAGGACTTGAAAGAATCCAGGGAAGTCAGTAGGTGGAGGTAAGGAAGGAAAAAACTCTGGGAATGGGAGAGAGCCAGAGAATATGTCTGGAACTGGAACAGTGAAGAGTGGGTGTTATCAGAACGAAAAGTAGATGGGGGGAGAGGGGAAGGGGTCCAAAGTAAAAGGAAACTGGAAAGGTTCAAGAGGTTGGGTTATTAAGGACTTTGAATGCCAAACAGAAGATTTTATATTTGATCCCAAAGCGGGATAGGGAGCCTCTGGAGTTTATTGAGTGTGCATGGTCAACTGAAGGCTATTGCAGTAGTCTAGAAGTGAGGTGATGAGAGCCTGCATCAGAGTAGTGGCAATGTCAGAGGAGAGAAGGGATTGAGAGATGGTGCAAAGGTGAAATCAACTGGACTTAGCAACAGATTGGACATGGTGGGTGAAGAATAGTATGGAGTTGAGAATGATTCTTACATTGCAAGTCTGAGGGACTAGGAGAATGATAGCCTTCAACAGTAATAGGGAAGGTAGGAAGAGGAGATGGCTTGGAAGGAAAGATAATGAATTCTATTTTGGAGAGATTGAGTTTAAGGGATATCCAGTTCTAGATATCTTAATCATCAGTTGAAGATTCAAGACTGGAAGGTAATGAGAAGTTAGGGATGAATAAATAGATTGAGAAGCATCAACATAGAGATTATTTCAATGGGAGTTTAATGAGATCACCAAATTAAAAATATAGAGGGAGAAGGAAAAGAGGGTAAAGAGACACCCCTGGTTATAAAGGGCATGATCTGGATGAGAATCCAGCAAAGGAGACTGAGAAAGATAAGTCATTGGTAGAAGGAAAACAAGGAGAGCATAGTGTTACTAAAATCCACAGAGAAGAAAGTATTAAGGAAAGAAGAGAGTGATGGATAGTTTTGAAGGTTGCAGAAAGGTGAAGAAAGATGAGGATTTAGAAAAGGCAATTAAATTCTGCAATTAGGAAATCGTTAGCAACTTTGGAGAGAGCAGTTTTAGTTGAATGATGAGGTAAAAAGTCAGACTGTAAAGAGTTAAGAACAAAGTAAGAGGAAAGGAAGTAAAGACATTTATTATAAATGGCTTTTAGAAGTTTAATCACAAATGGGAGAAGTCAGGCAGGATAATGGGTGGGAGGAATGTTTGAATTAAGTAAGGAATTTTTGAGGATAGAGGAGAAATAAGCATATTTTTAAGTAGTAGGGAAGCAGCCAGTAGACAGGGAGACAATTAAGACAATGGGGAAGATGGAGGGGGTGGTGGTAATCTGTTGAAGATGGTGGGATAGAATGGGATTACTTATCCATGTAGTGAGGTTCAGCTTGGGAAGAGAGGTTTGCCTGGGCACCCTCTTCATGTGAGACAAGGAGGAGATGAAGGATGAGAATGTAGTAGAAGGCATCTGAATGATATGAGACTGGGGTGGGGAGGGGGGGAGAAGGAGTTCTCTAGAATGCCTCTGCAGATCTCAGTAGAGTGTAGGAGGAAAGAAAACCATGGGAGGATTGAAGAGGTCTGAAAAACTTTGAAAGAGCCAATGGGATGAGTGGCATAGTGAGTTAGTTAATGAGGCATTAAAGGATTGCTTTGCATCATTTCAAGTTTATAGAACATAATTTGAAGTGGACAAAGGTAGCAAAAGAAGAGGAAAGTGTAGAGTTGAACTGGCTTATCAAGAGGTTAAGATGGGGGAGAAGAGTGTAGCCAGTGCAGGTAAAATGTTACCTGGGAAAGAATTGAAAGTTCAAGAGATTGGAGGTCATGGTATAAATAAAAAACAGAATTTGTGTTGCAAGACAGAGGGAGAAGAGAAAAGATTATAGTGATCAGATGAAGATTTTGTGATATTTGTGGCAAGATCAAGGATTGGACTATTTTCATATGGAATTGAGGTAGAATGGAGGAGATATGAAATGAGTAGCTTGAGAATTTGTGAGAAAAGGGTGTTTTAGGGAATATTAATATGTATGTTGAAGTCTTTTTATATGAGTGAAAGAGTTGAGGAACAGAGAAAGGCATGAGCCAGCAATGAATTCATTGAGAAAATAAAGGGAGATATTCTGGAGGTTGGCAGATAACCCAAGAATTTTGATATTGAATGAATCTCAAAGGAGGAGAGGTTATGAAGTGATGGTGGTAGAGGGAGAATCTGGAAATGGCAACGGAGATCATGAACTGTTTCAACTCTTCCACCTTGACTAGTGAATCAAGAGGATAATTACTGAAAAGGCAACTGGTGCTGGAAAAAGTCAGGTAGGCTAGATCATTGGGAAGGAGTTAGGTCTCAGTGAGAACCAGAAGGGAGAGTTTGTTAAATTGAAATAATTATTAACTTCAGCAAAGTTTCAAGATAAATTTGTATAAATAATCAGTATTTCTGAGTAGTATCAATAAAACCAGCAGGAAGATCTAGAAAGAGAAATTCCATTTAAAATAACTACAGAAAATGTGGAGGCAGCTGGGTGGTGCAGCAGATAGAGTTAGGACCAGGAATAGGAAGGTTTACCTTTCTGAGTTTGTCTGTCTTCAAGGCAGCTAGATAACACAGTGGATAGAACCCTGATCATAGAGTCAAGAGGACAGAAATTTGAATCCAGCATCAGACACTTGACACTCCTTAGCTCTGTGACCTTGACTTCATTTAACCTTGACTGCCTCACATCCAGAGCCATCTCCAATTGTCCTGATCCCTATCTGGTCACTGGACCCAGATAACTCTGGAAGAGAAAGTGAGGCTGATAACACAGCACCCCCTCACTCAAATCCAATTCATATGCTTTTCATGGCATCACTTCCCTAAGGTTATGATCTTCTTCAAGAATGAAGGACAAACATCAAATCTGCCCTCAGACATTTACTGGTTGTGTGACTTTAAGTCACTCCTGCTTGCCTTGGTATCTTCATCTGAAAAATGAACTGGAGAAAGAAATGGCAAACCATTCCTGGTATCTTCTCCAAGAAAACTCCAAATGGGGACATGAAGAGTTGAATGTGATGGAAAACAATTAAAGAGCAACAACAGAAAATGTAAAATACTCAGGATTTTTTTACCTACTAAGATTCACATATGAAATATATAAATGTAACTACAAAACAATTTGCAAAAAATAGACATCTAAATAATTAGAGAATATTAATTATTCATAGGTAGGTCAAATCAACAATAAACAACTTTGAGGTATCATATCATATCATATCATATCTATCAGACTGGCTAATAGGAAAATGACAAATGTTGGGAGCAGATGGGTTAAGTAACTTGCCCAGGGTCACATAACTAGTGTCAAATATCTGAACTCAGGTCCTCCTGTCTCATGCTTTATCCACTGCACCACCTAGCTGCCCCTCATTAATGCATTCTTGTAGTTGTGAACTGTTGCAACCATGCTAAAGAGCAATTTGAAACTAAGGATCAACAATAATACTACTAAGTCTATATTCCAAAGAGATAAAAGAAAAAGGTCCTATATATTCCAAAATATTTATAGTAGCTCTTTGTGGTGACAAAGAATTGGAAGTTGACCATCATTTGAAGAGTGACTGGACAATTTGTTGTATATGATTGTGATGAAATACCAATAAGAAATGATAAGCAGGATGATTTCAGAAAAGTCTGGGAAGACCTATATGAACTGATGCAAAGTAAAGTGATCAAAGTCAAAAGATCAATGTATACAGTAATAGCAATATTGTATGATGCACAACTGTGAATGACATTTATTTTTTTCAGCAATCCCAAGACAATTCTGAAGGACTCTTGATAAAAAAAAACTTATTCACCTCAAAGAATTGATAGAGATTTTGCAGATCAAAGAATACTTTTTAAACTTTATTTTTCTTGTTTTTGTTTGGTTTGGTCTGTGTTCTCTGTTTCAAGATGGTTAATATGGAAAAGTTTTACATGACTACATATGTATCAGTTATATCAAATACTTGTCTTCTCAAGGAGGAGGAAAGAGAAGGAGATGGAGAGAATTTGGAATTCAAAAATGATAAGAAAAAAAGAATGCTAAAAATTGGTTTTACATGTAATTAAGAAAAAATAAAATTAAAGAATTCCAAAAAATGAAAATACTTCTTAATTAATTTATTTAGTGTCATATCAAACCACCAAAATGCTATTTTATAGAACTGAAAAATAAAATTCATCTGGAGTACAAGAGTTTTAAGAGAAATACTGAAAAAAAATGTGGGGAAGAAAGAGTACCAGTAGCAGTACCAGACCTCAAACTGTATTATATAGTAGTAATCATTAAAACAATTTGGTACTGCAAAAATATTCATAGCAGTTCTATTTGCACTGGCAAAGAATTGGAAATTGAGGGGATGACCATCATTTGGGTAATGACTGAACAAACTGTGGTATATGTTTGTAATGGAACACTATTTCTATAAGAAATCATGAACAAGATTTCAGAAAAGCTTAGAAAGACTTGCATAAATTGATGCTAAATGAAATGAGCAGAACCAGAAGAACATTGTACACCCTAACAACAACATGGGGTGAAGATCAAACATTATGGACCTACTCATTCCAACAGTGCAATAATCAGGGACAATTATAGGGGATTTGTGATGGAGAATACTGTCTGTATCCAGAGAAGGAACTGTGGATTTTAAATGAAGGCCAAAGTTTATTATCCTCAATTTTTAAAAGTTGTCTAATGTAATATGTAATTTTACTATCTCTAATGTTTTCTTTATTTTGAATCTGATTCTTCTCTTACGACAAGTTCAATTTCAATCTATGCTTATCATGGAGTCTAATATAAAGCCTATATTAGATTGTCTTCTGTTGGGGAGAGCAGGAAGGGAAAGGGGGGGAAGAGATAAATTAAAAACTCAAAACCTCACCCCCAAAAAAAGATTGGTAGAGCTACCATTGTATGTAATTGGAAAACAAATAAATATTTATACAATAAGAGAAAACAATTTGGGACTGGCCAAAAAAAGATTCATCAGTAGAACAAATTAAATACAGAATATACAGAAAGAGATGAGCATGTTAGCTTGGTGTTTGAAAAACAATGAAGATTCTGATTACTGTGATAAGGACTCACTAGTTGATTAAAAAATCCTGAAAAAACTGGGTAGCATTATGGTAGAAATTAGATTTAGTCCTATATCTCATACATTATACCAAGATAAATTCCAAATGGATATAGGAGATAAAGATCATATCATCAACAAATTGGAGCAACAGGGAAGAAATCACTTTTTAGATGAATGGATTGGGGAGGGAGCTCAAACAAAGGATAGGGAGGATCACAAAAAATAAAATGGACATTTTGCTTATATAAAATTTAAAATATTTTCACAAACAAAAAAATTTAATTTAGAATTAGTAGGGAAATAGTTAAATGGGAAAATGATCTTTGCACAAAGGCTCTCTAATAAAAGTTCCAAAACAAATTAGGAACAGATTAAAATTTAGAAGAACCATTCCCCAATTGTTAAATAAATTGATAAATTGCCCAATTTTCAAAGAAAGAAATTCAAGCTATCATGATCCATATAAAAATGTTAAAATCACTAATAATTAAAAAAATGCAAATTGAAACAATTTTGCATTTTCATTTCATCACCCATCAGATTAGAAAAGCTGATGAAAGAAGAAAATGACAAATATTGAAAAAGTTATGGAAAAACAGACACATTGAGGCACTTTTGGAGGAGCTGTACAATAGTCCAACTATTCTGAAAAGCAATTTGGAATCAAATATAAAAAATCACTAAGTAGATCATGCCCTCTGATCTAGTTATAACATTGCAATTTGATATTCCCAAAAGGAATCAAGGAAGAATAAAAGATTATAAGGTACAAAAATATTTATAGCAGCTTTTCTTTTCCCTTTTTTTTTTGGTGATGGCAAAAAACTGAAAACTGAGGAAATGCCAATCAATTGAGGAATAGTTGATCAAATTGTAGTAAAGGAATTTATTGGAATAATGCTGTGCTGCAAGATAGGAGGAAAAATTATTTCAAAGAGACCAGGAAAGATTTTTATGACTAATTCTGGGTAAAGCGATCTTAACTATCACAACAATTTATATCAATATTATAAAATGAACAATTTTGAAAGACTTAAAAACTCTAATCAACTAATTGATTCCAGAGGACTGGTAAAGAATAACACTGCTCATTTCACGACAAAGAGATGATGGAAAAATATGCAGAATAAGAAACATATTTTTAGATATGATCAATGTGGTTATTTGTTTTACTTTATATTTATGTAATACAAGAGTTCCTTCCCTCCTTCCTTCCCTCTCTCCCTCCCTCCCTCCCTTCCTTCTTTCCTTCATTCTTTTTTCTTTTTTCATTTTTGTTACAATGCTTAGTCTACCTACAAATTAATAATATTCTCCAGTCATATAGGTTAATCTTGTTTTGTATAAAACATATTTTGTAGTTGTGTTCATATAATTCCTGTTTGTGTCTAGTTAGATTCCCGAGGTATTTGGGATTTGGTATCTTTCCAATTTCATATAAAAATAGTTTCCAGTTTTTGCTTCTAAGTGGAATTTCTCTTTCTATCTCTTCTAGTTGGATTTTGTTGGTAATATTTAAGTATCTCAAAAAATTCTAGTGCACTTTTAATAAGCTTTACTAGCTAAAGACTAAGTCAGTGCTAATGACCCATATGGGTTTTGTTATATATTATGTAATTTTACTGAAATTAATCATTCAATGAATTTTTAAGGTGTTCTGTATGGTTCTCTACATAATAATGTCATTTGCCAAAAGTAATACTTTTTCTTTGACTATGATTATTTTCTCAGTTTCATTTTTTTATCTTTCTGTCAGAACTAGCATTTCTGACACTATATTGAAATGTAATTCTTTACCCTTGATTTTAATGGGAAGGTCTCTCATTTATCCCCATTATGGATAATGCTAACTCTTGCTTATGGATACATGTAAATGATCATATTAAGGAAAGATTCACTTATTTCTATGTTTTTTTAAAGGATTTTTACAGGAATGTTGATGTATTGTGTCAAAAGCTTTTCCTCCACTTTTAGTATAATCATATGATTTATTTTTTCATTATTAATATAGTTAATTTTGTTTATAGTTTTCCTAATTTGAACCAAAACTGAATTACTGGAATATTCCATAGTGAATAATCTTTGTCATATATTGTTATAATCTCCTTGCTAAAATTTTATTTACAATTGTTTATATCAATTTTCATGAAAGACATAGAACTATAGTTTTCTTTTTGTTTTGCTTTTTTTTGTTTTGACTCTCTTTGATTTAGGTATCAAAACCACATTTGTATCATAAAATTTGGTAGGACTTTATTTCTCTGTTTTTCAGTTTTTTCCCCCCAGTTAACTGGAATTAATTGTTCTTTAAGAGTTTGATAGAATAAGCTTTTAAATCTTATTGTCTCTGGGTTTCTTTTTTCCTTTGGGAGTTCATTTATGGCTTGCTACACTTTCTTTCTTTCTTTCTTTCTTTCTTTCTTTCTTTCTTTCTTTCTTTCTTTCTTTCTTTCTTTCTTTTGAGATTGAGTTTTGAAAGTCCTCTTTCTTGTTCTAATAATATAGACATTTTATATTTTTACAAATATTCACTCAGTACATATAAATTGTAAGGTTACTTAGAACATAATTGAGCAAAATCATTTTAATAATTGCTTCAATTTTTTATTGGTTGTGAATTTTTCATAATGATAATATACTTCTTTCTTTTAAAATAAAATTGACTATTATTTATGTTTTATTATATAGTATGTTATATTATAAAAACAATTTCTAATTTTATTTATGAATTCTTTTTTTCTTCCAATTTTGTTAATTCCTTTTTTTTGATCATCAGAATTTCTCTTTTGGTGTTTTAGAGAGGATTTAATTTTTTGATTATTCTAGCTAAAATCCTCAATTTGCTAATCTGTTCTGTCTCTTTTTTTATTGATGAAAGTGTTTAGAAATATAAATTTTCCCCTAAAGACCACTTTGATTACATCCCCAAAATTCTGGTATGTTGTCTTATTGTTTTCGTTATATTTAATGAAATGAGCTATTGTTTCTGTGATTTGTTCTTTCATCTACACATTCTTTAGGATTAAGTTATTTAGTCTCCAATTAGTTTTTAATAATTTCTTCAGTAGTTCTTTATTAAGTATATTTTCATTGCATTGTGATTCATAAAATATTAGTATTAATAAAATGTGGATTTAATATTTCTAATTTAAATTTTTCATTTTAATATTTCTGATTTTTCTGCATTTGCTTTTGAGATTTTTATATCTAATATATGTTCAATATTTGTGAAAGTACTATGTACAGAACTCACAAATACACATATATAAATATGACTTATAGATAGATAAACATTTCATATATATATGTGCATATATATATATATATATATATATATATATATATATATATATATATATATATATATATGAAAGTACCAGGCTAGGATATCTATATATGTGAAATATATAGACCCATGATATATTTGTATATATACATAGATTTACGTGCATATATATGTGTGTATATTTATATGAAATTCCCATGCATATTTTTATCTTTGTGAGGAAGTTCAATTCCAGTTGAATTTTTGCCTATGTTGTATTTCATTTTGAAGCTTTTTTTTTATGATTCACGGGCACTCAAAACTGGTTTAATAATTCTTTTTTTCTTCTGTCAATTCCTTTTTCTTTTCTTTTTATTATCTAAATATTGTATTTGTTTTTCCAACTAACATTTTTTTTTTTGGCAAGGTTTTGAGCTTTGCAATTTTTCTCCCTCCCCACTCCCCCTGACAGAAAGAAATATGATTGAGATTTAAATTTTTAGCCGTGCTAAACAAAGATCGAAATTGAATGTGCTATGAGGGAAGAATCAGAAGAAAGAAAACATTAGAAAAAAATTACATATCACATGAGACAACTTTTAAAAATTGAAGACAATAAATTTTGATATTAAACTTCTCTGCTTACAGATGGCATTTTCTATCATAAGTTCCTTAAAATTGTCCCTAATTATTTCACTGCTGAAATGAACAAGTCCATCAAAGTTGATCATCACCCCATATTGTTGTTAGTGTGTATAATGTTTTTCTGGTTCTGCTCATCTCATTCAGCATCAATTCATGCAAATCTTTCCAGGTTTTTCTGAAATCCCATCCCTCATGATTTCTTTTTTTTTTTTGCAAGGCAATAGGGTTAAGTGGCTTGCCTAAGGCCACACAGCTAGATGATTATTAAGTGTCTGAATATGGATTTGAACTCAGGTACTCCTGACTCCAGAGCCTGTGCTCTATCTACTGCACCACCTAGCCACCCCCTCATGATTTCTTATAGAGCAGTAGAGTTCCATCACATACACATACCATAGTTTGTTCAACCATTCCCCAACTGATGGGATCCCCTCAATTTCCAATTCTTTGCTACTACAGACAGAGCTGCTATGAATATTTTTTGTACATGTGGGTTTTTACCCTTTTTCATGATCTCTTCAGGACACAGACTCAGTAGTGGTATTGCTGAATCAAAGGGTATGCACATTTTTATTGCCCTTTGGCCACAATTAAAAATTACTCTCCAGAAAGGTTGAATCAGTTCATAACTTCATCAACAATACATTAATATCCCAGATTTCTCACCTACTCTCCAGCATTGATCATTATCTTTTCTAGTTATATTGACCAATCTGGCAGGTGTGAGGTAGTTCTCAGAGATACTGTAATTTGTATTTCTCTAATCAATAATGATTTAGAGCAATTTTTCATTTGACTATAGTTTTGCTTTCTTTGTCTGAGAATTGCCTTTCAATATCCTTTAACCACTTATCAATTGGGGAATGACTTGGTTTTTTTTTTAAATAAATTTAACTCAGTTCTCTATATATTTTAGAAATGAGTCCTTTGTCAGAAACACTAGCTGTAAACATTGTTTTCCAATTTACTACAATACTTTTAATCTTGGTTGTAATGGTTTTGTTTGTGCAAAAACTTTTAACTTTAATGTAATAAAAATTACCAGTTTGTTTTTAATAATGTTCCCTATCTCTTTTTTGGTCATAATTGGCTCCATTTTCCATGAATCTGAAAGGCAAACAATTCCTTATTCTCCAAACTGGCTTATAATATCATCTTTTATGTGTAAATCCTGTACTCATTTTGACATTATCTTGGCATAGGGTGTGAGATGTTGGTCTATGCCTAATTTCTGACAAACTAATTTTATATATGAGCAATACACCTGTGGGTCTGCCTTGGACTAGAGTTCTAGTGGATTGATGCTAGACTCAGCCACTATCAGTTAAATGGAAAATTCTAAAGGCTCAGAATGTCAGAACTGAAGGTTTACCTTTGGTCAGGGACTCCTGCCCTGGTTATTCTGCTCCAGGGTTCAGACTGAGTTGGAAGCTAGCACTGAGACCTTTCTCTACACCTTTAGTTTGGAGCCATATATCTGCTGTTTGCTTTTGAACTTGTTCCACACACAGAGAGCAGCCTAGAGTGCTTCTTACTCAAGAATGTCTCACCTTGACATGTCTCCTCTCCCTTCAACCTTGGATCTTTAATTTCTAAGTTAATAGTCAAGAACAGAGCTAGCAATTGGAACCTGTATCTCCTGAGTGGATCTGGGACTCCTTCTTGCCCTGATGGAGAGTTGTGGTTATCTTTCAGTTTCCATATCAGAAGACTTCATGGCATGCTCCTGGTTAGGCCTTATTCCCAGTATCTGCAGATCCTCTGTCTTCCTTTGCTGGCTTGTGCTGGAAAAATGATTTATTGTGATTTTTTTCCTTTGGAATTCCAATCAGAACTCACTGTTGGGTGCCTTCCATAATCTTGTGGAGAAATGGAGTTGAGGAGCTCAGTTGTACTTCTTCCAGTTAATCTGCCATCTCTTATCTAACTTTTTTTAGGTTTTTGCAAGGCAAATAGGGTTAAGTACCTTGCCCAAGGCCACACAGTTAGGTAATTATTATGTGTCTGAGACCAGGTTTGAATTCAGGTATTCCTGACTCCAGGGCCAGTGCTCTATTCGCTGTGCCACCTAGCCACCCCCTCCTATCTAACTTCTAAAGAGGTTTGTGAGAAAAACCTTTGATGATTTATCTTTGACTCAGTAATACATTACTGTATATGTGCCCCAATGAGATCAGAGACATAAAGGCCTCATATTTACCAAAACATTAATAGCAGCCTTTTTTATGGCAGCATTTGCTTCTGCTGGAATTGTAGCCACATCTACTAAAGACTGGAAAAGAGAATTCTTGCCACCAATGTGCTTGGCATTGCCAAGTGATTAAATGCCAGATATAGATATAATTTAATTAGAGGAAATAACATTAAAGAAGATGCATTAGTTTTGTATTTTACTTCTACATTCTAAGAATCAGGGGACATTTCCACTGGAATTGAAGCTGAAACCTTCTGTATGTATGTCTCCCTCTATATGGAATGTGAGCTTCTTGAAATCATGACTATCTTGCTTTCCTCTTTGGATATCCAGTGCTTAGCAGAGGTGTTTTGCATATAATAAATGGTTAATAACTTCTTCTATTCATTAATTTTGAGGGGAGTTTCTGGAGGAGTTATATTTTCTATGGAGAGGGCTAAATCCCAAACTCTTGAGCTTGGAATTATATGTGGGACAACTTTCCAGACTAGCACTGTCCAGGAGATTCCCCTCAGCTGGTCAGATGCCTAAATTCTGAGACTGTGCTGTCCTGGAATTTCCCATTTCTCTCTTTGGGAGACCAGGGTTCAGGAATTCTCATCATTTGTCCACCCATTTGCCCTCTGTTGCTGCTACATGGTTGACACAGCCTTGTCCTTGTTTCTGGATGGTTGGAATTCAACAGTGTCTGGAACTCTCCTCTGGAGCCACATGGATGAGTATACAAAACCCTCATGTGTTCTTTGCCCAAAGAGAGTCTCTAGTGTTTCTTAGGTATTGGGGAAAACTTACTAGAACTTAGTCCTGTTCCTAGCTCAGCTAGGTCCTCAGGATTTTAAAGATAAATTGAAATGAGCGAAAAGAGAGCCAAGGGGGTCCCTCAGTTCCTATTGAGTGACCAGTATCAAGAAGTGGCTCTACCATATCAGTCCCATAAGAGTCCGAAGCTAACCAAATTATTCCAAGCTAGTCAATGAAACCCTGATTCCAAAAGTGCTTGTTCATATTCTCTGCTAGCAAAACATAAACAAAAACCCTGAAGGTTTCACCATCCTCCAATGCCATTAAGATGATCAATAACTCCCTCAATTAGGCAGCTAGGTGGTGTAGTGGATAAAGCACCGGCCTTGGAGTCAGGAGTACCTGGGTTCAAATCCCATCTCAGACACTTAATAATTACCTAGCTGCAAGCCACTTAACCCCATTTGCCTTGCAAAAAAAAAAATAACTCCTTCAATTAATCCCCTATTATGGGGATCCTTGCTCCCTGGTATTGGTGGAAGAACTGGTGAAATTCTTCTGTGATCTTTCTCTCCAAGTTCAAACTTTTGGATGTGAACTGAATAAGCTATTGCAAATAAGATGCCTTATTTGTTAACCACTTGTTAATCAATCAATTAATTAATTACTTAGCATTTATTAATTTCTTGTTATGTGCCAGGCACTTTGCTAGGGTTAAAAGGATGAAAAAGAAAAAAAAAGACAAAACTCCTGCTCTCAGGGAGATTCCATTACACAAAGGGAGAGATTTACTTATACAAACATATAGAGAATACTGTAAATATAAAATAAATACAAGTTGGGGAGAGCACTAGTATTTGAGGATCAAGAATGGGCAGTGAGGTGAGGCAATGGATAGAGCACTGATCCTGGAATCAGGAGGACCTGAGTTCAGATACAACCTCAGACACTTAATAGTTTACCTAGCTATGTAAAAAAAAAAAAAAAAAAAAAGGCTTCATGCAAAAGATAATTCTTGAGCTAAATCTTGAAGGAAGAGAGGAACTCTGTGAGCCAGACCTGAGGAGGGAGGGTCCACTTGGCATTGGGGATGACCAGTGCAAAGGAACAAAGATGGGAGATGGAGTGTTAGAGATTGTGGAACAGAGAGGACTGTTGGTGGGGGGTGGGGAGGTGGAGAAAGAGAGTATGGGAAGGGGAGTAATGTGAAGAGCCTGGAAAGCAATTCTTCCTCACCATCTTTTCCCTTTCTCACCATAAGATACTGTTGAGGTATCAATCTGAAGTAGAAAGATTAGCTTATATTTAAATGAATGTATTTATCACCTCTAGCATCCATTGTGTATATCAGGTAGACTCTACAGAGGATAGAGCACTAAGTCTATAGTTTAATGTTCATTTGTCTAGTCTCTCTCTCTTTTTGTATTGATATTATGTTAAAGCCTCTGAAAACTATAATGGGACAGCTAGGTGGCACAGGGGATAGACTAGACTTGGAATCAGGAAGACCCTTCTGCATGAGTTCAAATCCAGCCCTAGACACTAGTTGTGTAATCCTGGACAAATAACTTAATCTTGTTTGCCTTGGTTTCCCCATCTGTAAAATGAACTGGAGAAGGAAATGGCAAAACTACTCCAGCACCTCTGTCAAGAAAACCCCAGGGGTGGCTAGGTGGCTAGGTGGCGCAGTGAATAGAGCACTGGCCTTGGAGTCAGGATTACTGGGGTTCAAATCCTACCTCAGACACTTAATAATTACCTAGCTGTGTGGCCTTGGGCAAGCCACTTAACCCTGTTGCTCTGAAAAATCTAAAAAAAAAAAAAGAAAACCCCAAAAGGCATCATGAAGAATCAGACATGACTGAATTGTCTGAACACTAACAACAAAACTAAAATGAGAGAAAGTCTAAACCCAAAGTCACACAGCCTGGCTATCATGTAGCAACATCAAGAGGAAGCTGGCTTTGGTGAGTCTTCTCATCTCCCTGAGCCTCAGTTTTTCTCATCAATAATAAAGGATAAGGATACTACTACTCCTTGTCTCACAGATTAGCTTTGAAAACCAAAAAGTTCTATAGAAATCTATGTGGTCATTATTATTATTATTATTATTGTTGTTGTTGTTGTTGTTGTTGTTGTTGTATCATCATCATACCAGTGTATAGGATGATGCAAAGTAGGGATTCTAATTCAGGAATGAGACAGAGGGAATTGCCTCTGCCAGAGTCAATAAACCAGCTAGCAGGTGAAAGGAAGAGTAATGGAAATTTCACTGCTGCAGAGTGACTGAGAAACAAATCCTACTTTCCCCATCTGCTTAGGGCTTCCTAATAACCTTTCTCCTCAACTCAGTGTTAATTATGACCCTTTGAGGTGACCCAGACACCAGTCTTCTGATTAGTCTTAAAAGGTTCTTTAGAGGAAGCCTGGTATAGTGGAAAGAACATTCAATTTAGAATTAAAAGATTCAGAGGAATTTGTTTGCATTCCAGTTCTGTCTGATATTAGCTATGTGACTTTGGGTAAGTGACTCTCTGAGCTAAAATTTTATCAGTTTTTAGATGAGGGAGTAGGATTAGATGAATTTTAAATTTCCAACCAGTTCTAGAATTCTTTGAAACCTGTTTAAAATTCATTGATTTTTAAACTCATCATAATGTAGGGTCTTTCCAATCTTCTTTTTTATTATTATTATTTTAAAAGACATTGATTGTTTATTTAAAAACATTTAAATTTCCAATACTTGTAACAAATTTTCACCTTCAGTTTTTACAGTTTTGATTTCCAAATTCTCTTTCTTCCTCCCTCCCCTTCCCTCATGAAGAAGGCAAGCAATTTGATATATGTTATACGTGGGCAATCCTGTAAAACATACTTACATATTAGTCATGTTGTGAAAGAAAACACAGACAAAAAATACAAGGAAAATAAGACTAAAAAGCAGTATGCTTCAATGTGCATTCAGATTCAAACAATTCTTTCTTATTTTCTAGGCTTCTTACCCCTTAAACTTACTCCTGATCCCCCTCCATATCACTTTGATCTACTGACATTGTCTTAATGATCCTATAATAAGATACTCCAACTCCCAATTCAGTTCCTTTTCCCTCATTGTCACCCATGCCTAGCACGTTCTCTCTCTGTTTCCTCATCTCTGCCTCCTGGCTTCTTTTAAGCCTTGGCTAAAATTCCTGCCTTTGCCAAGAAACCCTTCCTGAAATAACAGAAAGGAAAATCTCATTCCAAATAGTTACAAAATGCACAAAGTATCTCAGGATTAATCTACTAAATCATTCGAAAGACTTGTATAGATTCAATTACAAAAAGCTTCTTAAAGAAACACAAAATAGTTTAAATAGTTGGAAGAATATTCAGTGCTCATGGATATCCCATGGCAATATAAAAAATTACAATATAACCAACATTAATTTATACATTTAATACATTATCTATCAAATTATCAAAGGAATATGTAATAGAATTTGAAAAATAATAAGAAAATTCATTTGGACAAACAAAAAATCTAGGATATCAAGTGAAATGATGAAATAACGTACAGAGGAAGGAACATTGTACTTCCAATTATCAAACTATAACATAAAGAAGGAGTCATCAAAACCATCTGGCATTGGTTTAAAAATAAAGAGCTAGAGATCAATGGAAGAGACTAAACAATGGAGAGTTAGAAATAATGGAACTTAGGGGTGGCTAGGTGGCACAGTGGATAGAGCACTGGCCCTGGAGTCAGGAGTACCTGGGTTCAAATCCAGCCTCAGATACTTAATAATAACCTAGCTGTGTGGCCTTGGGCAAGCCACTTAACCCCATTTGCCTTGCAAAAACCTAAGGAAAAAAAAAGAAATAATGGAACTTAATCACCCAGTTTTTAGCAATGAGAAAAAAATATATTACTTAGAAAAGACCTCCCTATTTGATTTTTAAAAAAACTGCTGAGAAAACTGGAAAGTAGTCTGGCAGCAATTATGCTTAAACCTACATCTTACACCATACTCTACAATATATTCTAAATGGATATGCAACATTTATTAAAGATATATTAATGATCATACGATTAAAAAATTAGAATAGAAGCAGATCATATACCTCTCAGTCATGGGAAGGATATATATTCTTAATCAAATACAGGATAAGGGCAATGCAAGAGCGAAAAGATAACTTTGATTACAGACAAAATTAATGCATTTTGGGTAACAAAAGAGGCAATTGAATGGGAACAAATCTTTCTCATATTTCTCTGTTAAGGTTTTTATATGTAAGATAGAGAAATAATTAATGGACACAGATAATAGATATAGATAATGAATACAAATCTATTTCTCTATTATTGATATAGATGTAGCTGTATATGTAGACATATATATAAATTTGTATATAGATTTAGCTAATCTATCAATCTATATATCACTAAAAGTCATATCAAACAAATAATTTGAACAAATAGTTCTCAAAAAATGAATTCCAAAGTATTAATAACAATAAGAAAGAATTCTCCAAATTTCTAATAATAAGAGGAATACCCATGAAAACAACTCTGAAGTTTTACTTTATATCCTTAAAATTGTCAAAGATGAAAAAGGATGAAAATAGTCAATTTGGGAGGGGTTGTGGGAAGATAGGCACACTGGTACATTGTTGCTGAAGCTGTGAATTAGTAAAATAATTTAAGAAAGTAGTTTGGAATTATGCAAATAATGTGACTAAATGTTCATACCTTTTGTCCAGATATTACTGGGTTTATACCCTAAAGAGGCCATTGATAAATAAGTGTCCATATTATATCAACATATTTATAGTAGCACTTTTTCTGTTAGTAAAGAATTGGAAAGAAAGTAGATGCTCATTGACTAATGGCTAAACAAATTATAGTATATGAATGTAGACTATTATGGGCTCCAAGAAATAACAAGTATAATGAATACAAAGAAGTATGGAAAGAATAAAGTAATTATAGTCAAGAAGCAATATGTACAATTACAACAATGTTAATGGAAACATTAGAAAAAGATGAATCAAAAGTGAATTTTATAAAATTACAAAGAATCAGTATGGCTCAAAATTAGAGGAAAATACCACCTCTTTGGAGAGTTGGGAAGTCCACAAGTATTGCATATTGCACATATTTTCAGAGTTTTTCAATGCATTGATTAATCAGTTATGCTGGGATTTTTCCTCTTCTTTTTCTTTCTTTAAGAAATGCTATTTGTGGGGGTGGCTAGGTGCTATAGTGGGTAAAGTACCAGCCTTGGAGTCAGGAGTACCTGGGTTCAAATCCGGTCTCAGACACTTGATAATTACCTAGCTGTGTGACCTTGGGCAAGCCACTTAACCCTGTTTGCCTTGCAAAAAGAAACTAAAAAAAAATGCTATTTGCAAGGCTGCTAGGTGGCGCAGTGGATAAATCACCGGCCCTGGAGTCAGGAGTACCTGGGTTCAAATCCGGTCTCAGACACTTAATAATTACCTAGCTTTGTGGCCTTAGCAAGCCACTTAACCCCATCTGCCTTGCAAAAACCTAAAAAAAAAAGTGTAAATTTTATCACTTTTGATCCTCACAAAAACCCTGTAAGGTGGAGCTATTATCATTATTGTCATTTTAAAGATGGGTAAACTGAGGCTTACAAGAAGGCAAATGGCAACCCTAGAGAAAATACAAAGAAATATTAAAGATTGGTTTGAAGTCTTGCATGCATTTCTGAAACATATTCTAAAATGTATGTTGTATGGTGTAAGTCAATGGAAAAATACTATTCCAAAAGATGAAATTTGTTTCGTGTCAGTTTGGGGGTATCTTACTTATAAAGTGCACTTGCATGAAATAAGTCAGGGTGAGGGAGCAGGAGGTGGGCCATCAGAAGGAAAAATAGACTTGGAATAAATTGTTCTGTCGTATAACAGGTTCTGGGCTTCCTTTTTGTCTCCTTGCATCCCACCCCTTGCTCTGCCCTCAAGCTCATTCCCAAGGGCTGTGGGAGTGATTTATCCTGGCCTCCATCTGGGGGTCTTACATAGTGACAACATTTTCAGAACCAAACATTAGGATACATATTCTGACAAAGTATGTGACCCTGTGCAGGTCAAATAATCTTCCTGCCCATCAGACAACCCTCTCTGGGTTCTAAGTTACTTACAGATTGTGGTATGCCTTTGTAGGGGAATTTCCCATATTGGTAAATCATTTGTCATATATTCTTTTGCCCTTTTTGCCCCCTCCTCCATTTATGATTTTAATTAACAATTTTGCCTAGCTGCTAAAATTGTACGCTCACATTTGGCAGGGTCATTTAATAAACATTCAAAAAGTAAAGGGTCTAGGAGGAATACAATGATAATGCACAAGAGCCTTGGTAAAGTGGGACAAATGACTGTTTTCCTGGGTGGAAGGTCTTTCTGAAGGTGGGTGAGAAGGGAGCATAGACCTAACTTTGGGAGTCCATCCTCCTCCCTGTCATTTTATAGAAGAAAGTGAGGCTGGGAATTCTTGAAGGGGTTAGCATTCTAGCTTTACCACTAAGAAATGTCAGAGCCAAGCAGCCCAGCCATCTGTCACCCCAGTTGAGCACATGCTCAGCTATGTTCATGGTTATAGATGTATGTAATGTGGGTGAGGGTGTGAATCTCAATGTTTCTTCAGTCTGCATTTCTCCATCTTTGGTGACTTATGTATATTTTTATTGCAGTGCTCACTGACTTGATTCATTCAGTCGCTATTTGCTGAAATATAGGAATTTCCTTAGCATTTCAATGGTTTATGGGGAGAGACAGCATGGCATAATGAATAAAGAACCAGCACTGAAAAAATTCAGAGATTTGCCCTGAGTCACGAAAACAGAAGAGATTAAGACAGGATTAAGTGGGGCAGCAGATAGAGCACTGGTCCTGACTTCAGGGGAACTTGAGTTCAAATGTGACCTCAGATACTTACCAAGTGTATGAGTCTGGGAAAATCACTTAACCCTCTTTGCCTCAGTTCTTAATCTGTCAAATGAGCTGGAGGAGGAAATGGCAAACCACTCCAGTATCTTTGCCAAGAAAATCTCAAATTGGGTCAGGAATAATGGGTAGCTAAGTGATGCAGTGGATAGAGCATTGGTCTTGGAATTAGGAGGATGGGAGTTTGGAACCAGCCTCTGACACTCACTAGCTGTGTAACCTTGGTCAAGTCACTTAACCCTGATTGCCTCACATCCAGGGCCATTTCCAGGCATCCTGATTTAGATCTGGCCACTGAACCCAGATGGCTCTGGAGGACAAAGTGAAACTGGTGACTTTGCACAGCCTCCCCCCCACTCAAATCCAATCCATGTGCTTGTCATAACTGCCTTCCTGATGTTGTGGTCTTCTTTGAAAATGAAGGACATACTGGAAGGCAAAAGAGCTTAGAATGCAGCCAAGAATCAACTACCCAGCAAGGCTGAATGTCCTCTTCCAGGGAAAAAGATGGACTTTCAATGAACTAGAGGGATTTCAAATGTTCCTGTTGGAATGGCCAGAGCTAAACAGAAGGTTTGATCTTCAGCTACAGGACTCAGGTGAAGCATAGAGATTGGAGAAGAGGGGGAAAATATGAAGGACTTAATGATGATGAACTGTATGTATTCCTGCATAGAAAAATGACACTGATAATACTCATATGAACCTTCTCAGTTAATAGAGCAGGTAGAGGGAGCTTTTATAGTTGAAGCACAGGAGAAAGCTGAATTTGAAGATAAAATATGGTGTAAAAATGAAGTCAATAGAAAAAAGGGAAATGTAATGGGAGAAAGAAAAAGGAGAGGGGGAATAGGCCAAGATATTTCATATAATAAGATTTTTCTTTATTACAATGAGATATTGCAATGATATGGAAGGGGGGAAGGCAAGGGGGAATGAAGAAATCTTCGCTCTCATCAGAGGTGGCTAGGAGAGGAAACAGCATATATACTCAGTGGGATATAGGCATCTGGAGTAAGAAGGAGGGGGGAGCAGGGGGAGGGGGGGAATGTGAGTGATGGAGGAGAGGATGGACCATGTGGGGAGAGTGGTCAGATATAACACATTTTCTTTTTTACTTCTTGCAAGGGGCTGGGAGTGGATGGACTGTCTGGGACCATAGGGCCAGGTGGATGCTGGGCCTAAGGGGTGGTATGGGGGCTCAGGGCCTTGTGGCCCCAGGGCCAGGGATCTGTCTGCTGCGCCACTCAGCTACTCTACAGCAGAGTCAGAGTGAAAGGAGAGAGAAAATATAGTACACGGTAGTGGGGAAATACGAAAGGAGGGAGTTGTGATCAGCAATGGCAACGGTGGAAAAATATGGAAGTAACTTTTGTGATGGACTTATAATAAAAAATGTGATCCACCTGCGACAGAGTTGTTGGTGTTGGAACAAAGACTCAAGCACATTTATTTATTATTATTATTATTTTTTTGGGGGGGTGCAGGGCAAATGGGGCTGGGTGGCCTGCCTGGGGCTGCATAGCAGGGTGATCGTTGGGTGTCTGAGGCCAGATTTGGACCTGGGTGCTCCTGGCTCAAGGGCCAATGCTCTGTCCGTCACCCAGCCACCCCTACTATTGTTACTATTTTATTTTATTTTGGGTCTTTTTTTTTCTTTTTTTGTTTTTGCAGGGCAGTGGGGTTGGGGTGGCTTGCATGTCACACGGCTGGGTGACTTTTGGGTGTATAGGGCTGGATGTGGGCTCGGGTGCTCATGGCTCAAGGGCTGGTGTTCTGTCCATTGCGCCACCTGGCCATACCTACAATTATTACTTTTTTTAATTTTAATTTTTTTTTCCTCTCCCCTTTACTTTATCGCTCAAGTGAGTCTATATTTATAGGGAGAGGGGGTATTTCATTTACTCTTAAACAAGAATATTTTATTAATGTATAAAAAATTATTCGTATAAAATGAGAATAAATATTAAATTAAAAAAGATAATTAGGCATAAAAAAAGAAAATGAAGGACAAACATTATTATTAGTTGGTCATGACTGAAAAGACTCAACAACAATGATGATTTGCAGTTTACTGATTTTTGAGGTGTTCCTGCTTACAATAAAAGTTTAAAAATTGGCTTCCCAAGACTATTCTCTTTGGCTTCAGCATACTCCTGAGTATCTTCCCAATACACTCTTCATCATTACCAGTTGATAGCAGTTTATCAGCTAGACTTAATTAGCATTTAGAAAGGCAGATTCTACTGAAGCAATAGAGGAAGAATAGAGTACCACCCCCTGCCTCTCCACCTTCCTACCCTCACTCAGTGTATGATATACTCTCCTATCAGGACCTACAAAGTCCAGAGTAAAGTTGGCTGAAATTTAGGGACTACATGTGGCAAAAGGTCATTCACAGCTTCTAGTGCCTGGAAGTCTTTTTCCTGAAGTTCTCACAGGGATGGTGAAGCTTTTATTCTGGGCTGCCTCTCAGGGTTCTGAAGCTGCTATCCTTCAGAGTATCTGGTTTGTCCTAGGCTCTTGATGCAGAAACTTCTGACAACATCTGTTGTGCTGGGAAAGGGCTTTCAAATCCTCCCCCTCTGAAATTTGCAAGGGGGAAAGGGAGAAGGCAGAGATTGAGGCTGATTTTTTTCTCAGTGGTTTGTCTGGGATGACTTCCACTACTAAGTAGCTGGGAGCACAAATGTTCAAATTTAGATTACTGTACTAATTTTATATAAAACCTCCGGGGTATGACTGAGTCCCTTGATTAATGAGAACAGCCTTCCTGTCACCCCAGTAGACATGCCTTTGGTTGATTTAATAGCTATATCTAGGCTTTGTTTTCATCTATTCACCTTTTTGATTGATTGACTCAATGTGGAGGCGTTCTTTCCTGACAAAGGTGTTAGGGCAGAGCTTCTTGTTAGTTACTTTAAGTGTGTAAGGACTAATAGGTGAATACTCCCCTTTAACATACATAATTTTGCAAACCTTAAATCACTATATAAATGAAAGTGGTTAGTGTTATTTCAGCCTGTTAGAACCTGCTAAGGTTATGCTCACTAAAATATTCAAGAACCCAGTCACACCACCACCACAAAGCATCAGAATAGGGCTTTAACCACACCAGTTTCTTTCCGACTGTATTTCATACTGTCTTTCTGGACATCCTTTTTGTTCAGCCAGAGATGGACTACTAGCTCTTCTAGCTTCATTCTTCCTCCTGCCACTTGCATGCATTCAGCTGTCCCCTGGGCTTAGAAGACTTTCCTGTAATCTCTTATTGTTATTATTTTCCCAATCCTAGCATGACCTTCTCCTCTGTGTTTTCTCTGATTCCCTCACTTAGATGTAATTCCATCCTTAAATTTTTAATCAATCTTTTGTATTCTATTTATTTGTGCAGAAGTCTGATTCCATCTTGTTTGACCAAAGTTTCAGGAAGGCAGGGAGTATGCCTTTTTGTATCTTTGCACTTATCCATGGCCACCTGGTGCCAATCACAGGGTCTCATATACAGTAGGAGCTTAATCAATGTTTTCTGAATAGTTGAGCCCGAGGGCTATAATTTTGAAGTCATGCTGCCTCCTTGTGGTCCTTGTGTAATGTATCCTCCCTTGTTTGATGAGAGCTTTTCTGCTTATCTATTAGTAGTTCCACATTCACTGAAAACCTTGTTCAGACTAGACTGTGTAAGAATGAAGAAAAATAGACTAGGAGAGCTCAGGGCATCTTCAGACCCTTATCCTGTCCATGACCCCATCCCAGTCACCATAACCATTCACAAACAATGTGGAGCCTGACGTGCCAGAGAACTGTTTGAGATCAACCGTCAGAGCTAGATGGGACCTCAGAACAAAAATCTTGTCCCTTAGTTTTATTCTTGCCTCTCCAACTACTGTCTACACAACCCCACCTAGACTGCCCTTTGAGACTGAGAATTCTACCTATCCCAAATTAAATTCATCATCATGTTTCCCTCTAAACCTGCCCCTTCTAACAATTTCTCCTCCGTATTCTGTTGACAATGTTGCCTAATTATGCAAACTCAAAACTTTGGAATTACTTTTGACTCTTCCCTCTTCCTCCTCCCTCTTATCTCCAAGTACTATTGACAAAACTGCCACAATAATTCTTGTAACTGTCCCCTCCTTTTCCCCTTTCTTACTGCCATCATTATGGTGTGGGTCCTAATCATCTCTGACTTGTACTAATGGTAATATTTTTAAAAAATCAATCTTTCTCCATTCTCTTGGATTTCCTATTTGTTCTTTACAAGCTTATCTGAATTATCTTCCTAAGGCTCAATTCACATCACTTTTGTCTCAAAAAACCTTTAATGGCTCCCCATTGCCCTTTGGATGAAAATATAAATTCCTTAGTCTTATATTTCAGGCCTTTCACAATCTAGTACTAATATACTTTTCATACTTCATTTCACAGTATCCTTCTTCAGTCATTCTCTACATCAGTATGGGTATTCTTCCCATTCCTTCTCATTTTAATCTTGAAATTCTACCTTTCCTGTAGCAGTTCTTTTTGTAGTAGAAAATGAACTGGAAACTAAGAGGGTGTCCATCATTTGGAAAATGACTGGACAAATTTTGATATATGAATAGAATAGAACACCATTGAGCCATTAGAAATGATGAAAAGGCTAGTTTCCGGAAAACCTGGGAAGATGTTTTTTGAAATGGTGCAAAGTGAATTGAACCAGGAAAACAATAACAACAACATTGTAAAGAGAGAGACCACTGAGAAATGTAATGATCAATCCATGTTTCAGAGGACTGATGATGAAGAATGTTACCTACCTATTGCCAGAGGGCTGATGGACTCAATATACAGAACTAGACATACATTTTAGGACATAGCCAATGTCGGAATTTATTTTTTTAGCTTCAATTCAATTCAATAAGTATTCATTAAGTGCTTACTTTGTTCAGCACTGTGCTAAGCACTGGGGTACAAATGAGAAAGGGAAAGACTAATTCTGATATAAAAAGGCTTAGAGTGACATTATAATCAGGGAAGATAGATTTTATTTTTCTTTCTTCCCCCCCCCCCCCAAAGGAAGGTTGTGGGGATGACAAAAAAATTTTTTTAATTAAACATAATTAAATTGTTGGAAAAAAGAGAGAAAATTCTCTTTACTCTTGATTCACCTTGGGTATCACCGCTTCCATTAAACTTTCTCTGATTCTTTTATCTGAAAATGATTGCTCCCTCGTCACATTTTGCTAGAGAACTTTGACTAGATTTTTCCTTTGTCCCAATCATATTCTATGTTGAATTTTACTCTATAAGATCATAGATTTAGAAGTAGAAGGGAGTTCTAAGACCAGCAGGTCCAATTCCTTTATTTTACAGGTGTCAAAACAGAGGCAAAATATTTTAAATTGCTTGATCAGGGTTAAACTTATTGATATACATTTCTTATATCCCTGCAAGGCCATCTCCAGTGTTCTAATCTGTATCTAGAAAATGGACCTAGATGATTCTGGAGGTGAAAGGGAGGCTGGTGACTTAGCACAGCCCTCCCTCACTTAAATTCAATTCACCTGCATGTCATGACATCACCTCCCTGATGTCATGATCCTCAGAGAAGGAAGGTAACCAGCAACAGATCCCTTCTGTAGTCAGGCCTGTGTAGCAGGGTTGCTGCAGCTGCCACTGAGACCTTGGGATGTCATGAGTTGCCTCTAAAATCTTTTCTAGCTCTAAAAAGGTGAACTTAGGTTCTTCTGTATAGGTATCACTTTTTCCACCTTTTATATCCACAATGTCTAGCATGGCTCCTGTCTAGCATGGAGACTTTAATTAAAGTCAGATGAATGGAACTTTGTTAAATACATTTTTTTTTAATTTTGGCCCCTGTAACAATTTCATTATAGGACAAAGAAGGAAAAACAAAGGTAAAAGCTATCATATAAACTAAATTACAAAAACTTTAACTCTTTTTCAAAAAAAATTTTCCCCCTTGTTTTTTCACATAGATTTTGTCAGACCGCTTTTGAAAACCGATAGGTATGCTTTACCATATATCGAAGATTACAGGTTTCCACCAAAAACAATCCAACAACCACCATCCCCCCGAAATAAAACTTTTATACTGAATGAATAGAATGTCGGGAAATAAGATGTCACAGTTATGAGACACTTCAGGCCCCTCATTTTACAGATGAGGAAAACTCAAAGGTACAGGCGCCAAGTCGCTCAGTGCTCAGCCCAAATTCTGCCTGCCCAGGGATGAAGGAGGGAGAGATGCCCGCAGCCACCCTGCGGCGGCCTCAGATAACGGGAAAGCTCTATGCCGCCCTGCGCCGCGCCGTGCGCTGCACCTCCGGGCCTCCAGGGGGCGCTGGCGGCCAGGAGCCGGCCGCCCCACTGCCGCTCCTCCTCTTCCGGTCTTTCCCCGGCTACAGCCGCAGTCACTTCCGGTGCCGGGTCCTGCTGCCTCGGACGCGGGATCGATGAGGGTGAGCGGGGCCGGCCGCCGGGGCTCCGGGGGCTGCCGGGGGCTGCCGGGCCGGCGCAGGGCGGGGGGAGGCGGGCCGGCCGTCGGAGCCGGGGTCTCCGGAGGGCGGGGCTGGGTCGGGCTCCCGCGCGGGCTGGGCGCGGACGGGCCTGCCGGTACCTCCTTCAGGCGCGATCCGAGGGGCCCGGAGCCGCCCCCGGCCCCCGCGGCGGAGGCGGAGCTCATCACCCGGGCAGCTCCCTCCCCGGATGGGCAGGCTGAGCCCCTCGCAGAGGGCCCGGAGCCTTCATTCATTGCCCGCTCTCACCACTCGCCAGCCTTTAAAACCGGCCCCTGCCCCGTCTGCAGAACCTCCCTCCCCTCTCCCAGTGCGCACGGCTCGTCCGTAGGGACGCAGAGCTCTTCGGGAAGCTGCTTTGGCTTTGATTCTTGTCCCATTTTTGTAGATGTGGAAATTGCGGCCCAAAGAAGTAAAGTGACCTGCCTAGGCACAAGTAATTGTCAGAGGGAGCGCCCCGTTGCCCCATTCAGTGCCTTGCCCTCTCGGGTAATAGCAGGTCTCTGCCCAAAGGGATGTAAATTTTGGTGGTGGTTGTTTTTGAGGAGGGATTAGGTAAAAGAGGCCAAACTCTGCCTCATAACTCAAACTGAGACCTGTTAAAGACCTTAGCTTAAAAAGCCCAAGGTCTTCGGTCTTCCCCTGCATTCAGGCCCACATCCAGTTGCTCAGATGCATATTCGATCCCTGGACCTAGATGGCTCCAGAAAAGAGATGAGGCTGACTTTGCACGGCCCTCTCTCCTATAAATCCAGTTCACTTGCAAGTCATGCCTCACCTCTCTGATGTCAAGGTCTCTTCCAGAACAAAAGACAAAGCAGCAACAAATCAGCCCATCTTATTCTGTATTCAGAGACACTGTATAAATAGTTCAATGGTACGAATGGATTTGAAGACCTGATTATTGTTTTGGGTATCATTTCCAAGAGTTTTAGTTTCTTTTCACAAGATTACAAGGAAAGTGTTTTTCAACCATTTCAAATACTGTGGAATGCATTATTACAAATAATAACTCTCCCAACCTAAAGTTCTTTGCTATATATCTTTAACTGATACTACACGGTAAGCTTTCTACTTATTTACTTAACTGGGGCAAATAACTTCCTCTCTTTATTTTCCAGTACAAGCTTAGCAAATGTTAAATTGAACTGGACTCTGTCTCCTTGGAGCTTGGAATCTCAATTCTATACAATTAGTGTATATGCTTTACATTGATTGGACATATATTTATGTTGCTATGTATAGAGCATTGCATCCCACAATGGGAAGAAAAGCAGGTAGGATGACACAGTCTTTGCTATTGTGGAGCTCAGTTTGGTAGGGGTATCAAAAATATATTAATATATGTAGAAATTATGCAGTAGAACCATATTGTAGGAAGTATGTCTTGTTATACTTCCTTGTTATACTTCCTTCACTAAATATGAAGAGGTAACAAGGAGAATATATATATATATATGGAAGAGGGATTAGACATGCTCCACATGAAACTTCTAGAGGGCAGACCTAGGAATCAATGGGGTAGAAGTTATAAGGCTGCTTTCTGCTTCACATAAGGAAAACTTACCAACAGTGATGAGCTGGTCTGTCTCCAGAGATCACTGGGAAGGCTAAATGACCGTTTCTTGGGATGTGGTCAAGGAAATGCCCATTCAGAAATGGGTTGCATTACATTTCCTTTGAATCCCTTTTAACTCTGAGAAGATCTGACTAAATACCTTAATTCAGCAAACATTTATTAAGTATCTGCTATGTGACCACACTTTCCTACATGCAGGGAGAGAGACAAAGATGAATTAAATAAAAAGCTTCATTCTCAAGGAACTTAGAGCAGTAGTTCTTTTTTTAAAGAAATATTTTTATTTATTTGGTTAAATATTTCCCAATTATGTGTTAAAAATTTTTAACAATCATTTTTAAGAATATTGAGTTCCAAATTCTCTCCCCCTCCTTGAGCAGGCAAGCAATTTGATATCATTTATATATGTGAAGTCATGCAAAACTTATTTCCCTTAGTAACCATGTTTTAAAGAAAACACAAACAAAATAAAACAATAAAAATAAAATAGATGACATTTTTCATCATGGCTCTTTTGAATTGCCTTGGATCATTTGTTGTCTTGATCAGAGTAGCAGCAGTAGTTTTAATGTTGTAGTAGCCCCTGACAGCTTGACTGCTACTGACTCTCACTATCTAAAATGGTAATGGTGATACACAGCAATAAACCACTTAGAGACTTCTTACAGGCCAAAGAAAAGAACATTTTTATTTGGCTAGGCTAAGGAGGCATTCTGATGGAAATTACAAGTAGAAATTACTTCCTGGGCTAGAATTCAGGAGACATGGTTCTGATACTCTGCTATGCCAGCAGGAGCTCTATGATCTTAGGAAAGTCACTTGACTTCTGGATCTTTGTTTATGTAGCAGTCAAATGAGGAACTTTGACTGAAATGATTTCTAAATTACTGTTCAACTCTTCATAGTCTGCGGTTCTGTCTTTTTTTATGCATGTCTTGTTTTTTGAAGTGATGTAGAAGTGCTCACAGACTCCACTGAGGGAATGAACCCAGATCAATTTCTTGATTTCAGAAAAAAACAGCCCTTAACTCTTGCGATTGATGCGAGTCTCCTTTGGGAACTCCAACCAAGCTACCACAATGCCCTTTCTTCATGGCTTTCGGAGGATCATTTTTGAGTACCAGCCTTTGGTAGATGCAATTTTGGGATCTCTGGGGATACAAGATCCTGACAGACAGGACAGTCTGGAGAGGTAATTTAATTCCTTTCCTCTATGGTTTGTCTAAAGCAATGAAGACTACCTAATGGTTATGACAAGTGGGAATACCCCCTTTCTGACAATGGATTTTGTAACTGGGACAAAGATTTTTGTAACCAGAGAGCCAGTGCCAGTCTTTATGATGCAGTGAGTCAGGAGTCAGGATACTATATTCAGGAGAATAGTCCTGAATTTTAATTGACTTTGTGGTTTTGAAGAAATCCACATTCTTACTTCAGTTTCTTCCTCTCTATTTCTTAATATCCTCCATCTGTAATAGAGATGAATGGGAAGAGGGCCTTTGTGTCAGTACTTCATAGTCAAATATGCCTCTGAAGTTGTTCGATCTGGTCATCAAATCTTTTTAAAGGGTATCGAAGGAGCAAACCCTTACAGAGTATTATGGTAAATCCTTTTGGAAGGGAAAGATTCACTCTCCTTATATGCCTTCTGCTACAACTTACATTTTCATTTATTGTTTATTTAAAAATTGAGGTATAACTATATTCCTTTATTGTCTCAGGCAAAATGTTACAGTAATATTCCTTTAAACACGGGTGTTATTTCAGCATTTAGAGTTCTGACCAGTGGGAGTGAATGAACCCCTTCTAGGAAAGTCTCCATTTATTCTTTAGAAAACCATTTGTGGCTAAAAAGCACCTTTTTTTAAAAAAAAAAAAAAAAGAAAACTATGGGGCAGCTAGGTGGCACAGTGGATAAAGCACTGGCCATGGAGTCAGGAGTACCTGGGTTCAAATCCGGTCTCAGACACTTCATAATTACCTAGCTATGTGGCCTTGGGCAAGCCACTTAACCCTGTTTGCCTTGCAAAAAAAGAAAGAAAACTATGCTGTTTTAAGAGGAGGTTTAGATGATCTCAAAAGATTCCTTCCATTTCTGACAGTCTTTCTTTTGAGGAAGTAGTGTGTTTTTTACAATAGTACATGGTAGACTTAGATGGGCATTTCCTTATTATGGAATTACTGGGAGTAGTGACAAAAGAAGGTAGATTGAGTTCTTGGTACTGTATTTTTTTTTAACTTGATGTCTCAACTCCTTGATATTGATGACCAAACAACCAAACTAGTCCTGAGTGTACAGGGGCATACTAAATATGACCCATCAGGCAGTAATTTGAGAAAACAACTAGAGAAGTCAGTGACAGGAACCTATAACTTTGCAGATCTCCAGTATTCAACACTGGCATGACATTTCATTCAACAGATAAACATCGTTGTACAAAAAGTTGTCAGAGAAAATTTTCTTTAGGGGATGAGCAAATACTCAAATGGGCAGTTTGAATACAGGACTAAATTACAATATTGAAGCACTATTTTTTTTTGTCTTACTAGTATTTTATTTTTCAATTACATATATTATAGTTTTCAGCATTCATTTTTGTAAGATTTTGAGTTCCAAATTTTTTTCCTCTTTAAGACAGCAAGCAATCTGATAAAGGTTTCATATGTACAGTCATCTCAAACATATCTCCATATTATGTTGTGAAGGAAGAATCAGAACAAAAGAACCACAAAAAAGAAAAAAAATTTTAAGTGAAAATAGTATGCTGTAATCTGTATTCAGATTTCCATAATTCTTTCTCTAGATGTGGATGTCATTTTCCATCGTAAGTCTTTTAGCAATGTTTTTGATCACTGTTTTGTTGAGAAGAGCCAAGTCTATCATAGTTGATCATCATACAATGTTGCTGTTACTGTGAACAGTTTTTCTGGTTCTTCTCATTTCACTCAGCATCAGTTCATGTAAATCTTTCCAGGTTTTCCTGAAATCCACCTGCTCATGATTTCTTATAGAACAGTAATATTACATTCATATACTATAATTTGTTCTGCTTTCCCCCTCAATTTCCAATTCTTTGCCACTATAAAAAAGAGCTGCTATGAATATCCTTGTACATATGGATCTTTTCCCATTTTTTATGATCTCTTTGGGATATAGACCTAGTAGTGGTATTGCTGGATCAGAGCATATGCAGTTTTGTAGCTCTTTGGGCATAATTCCCAAATTGCCCTCCAGAATGGTTGTTGCAAGTTCACAATTCCACCACTGGGAAGCACAGTTCTTAGATATTTTTTTTTTTTTAGATTTTTGTAAGGCAAACGGGGTTAAGTGGCTTGCCCAAGGCCACACAGGTAATTATTAAGTGTCTGAGACCCGATTTTAACCCAGGTACTCCTGACTCCAGGGCCGGTGCTTTATCCACTACACCACCTAGCCACCCCAAAGCACAGTTCTTTTTAACATTCATTAGGAATGTATTTCCATTCATACCAGATGTCTTATGTTTAGGTCTCCTCCCAGTGTGTTTCCTTCTAACCATTTCATTTCCTTCCTGTGTCTCAGCCCAACTTATCTGGCTGATGATGGAAGTCGGGTCCTAGTTCTCAGTGAGCTATTGGAGAGAGAGGCACATTCCCCCTTTTACCAGGAAGGTGTAAGCTATTCCCTGCTAAAGATGGCAGAGCTTGGCTTGACACATGCAGCTGACACCCTGTTGCAGAATGGAGCCAACCTCAACTTTGAAGGTCAGTTGATTAGTGATGTTTCATTCTAAAATGATTTCTCTGACAGGACTAAGTAGGCAACTTAAGAGTGCGACCTTACCTTGGTGTAAAGTCCAGGCCTTAGATGTTGTTTCTGGTCCTCTGATTCCTCAGGTATCACTTTAATTTTTACTGCTTAATCTCTGAGAGCAGCTACATTCATTTCAACTTGTGGGCAAATGCCTAATGAGGTGGAGAAGAGGACTTGGCTGAGTGCCTCCTCCTCTCCCTGCCTTTTAAATGGTTCTCTTGCCACCTCTATTCTAGCTGAAGCCCTGTCTTTGCTTCAGCTCCTCCTGTGTGATTGATTTTGCAGCCTTTCCTCAAGTCCCCAGTTATGTCGCCTCTCCCATTAACGTTAATGAAAATGCACCTGCTGGCACTGAGCCCAGGGCTAAGAGAAGATAATTTCTTGCTGCTTTTCTCTGAGCTGTCTTGCAGTTTATTTGTTAATACCGTGTGGAGAGGAGAGCAGATAAGCTGCTTTGGGCATAAATCATGGCACGAAGGCGTTAGTTTCCTGTCGTGTAAATGGCCACAGAACCAGGCTGCTCCATGCAAAGGAGAATGTGGTCCTTGGATTACATGGGGTAGGTAGGGCCTGGGCAATGGGCAGTCATGAGTAATGTATGGCTGGACAAGGCATTTTAACACAGTTGTGCTACTGGTGATTTGTAGCTGCTTTAATTACAGATAGAGGGGGTTAGAGCATGTTGTGCTTCTCCTTGGGGCTGGCTAGGTCTGTATTACTAGTATTGCACTTTAGGTTTGTTAAAACTTTACAAGGGAGGATTTGGCTGAGACTCACTAGCTTAAATTTGAACCACTAGGAGGGAGGGGAAATCCTGGTCTAAGACTTAAGTTTAGGGGAGGAAAGGTCCTACCTAATTACCATAGGACTGGGTAAATGGTTCTGTTAATCGGGAACAAAGCACCTACTGGTACCTCAAATTTTGGTTATTGTTCCTCTTAGATCTTTTGCCCTTGATACCTTGATGTTGTGACTGGCAATATATCTGTAGAACCTATTACTATGAGACCAAAAGTGGGTTCTGGAGCTAGGTGTGTGGGGTAATGTATGTATGTTGCTTTGGACACTGAAGTCTCATAGCCTCTTTGTCTCTAGATCCTGTCACTTATTACACTGCTCTGCACATTGCTGTCCTTCGCAACCAACCTGACATGGTAGAGCTGCTGGTGCATCATGGAGCTGACATTAACAGGAGAGATCGGGTATGCTGGTCCAGGAATAAAGAATGAAAAGGCTTGGTAGTTTGTAACCACCTCCACATATTATAGCTAACTTACATTGGCATTTCTCCAAAGCTTCTTTTAATGTCCCATCATCAGGAACCCATCTAGATTTAAATCCTAACTTCATGTCCCCCAATCTTCCCCCTCCCCCCCCCCCCCATTTGCAACCACTGGTGGCTTTTGGCTAACCACCTGCCCTGCCCCACCCCCTTCTGTTTTTTCTGCTCAGATCCATGAGAGTAGCCCACTGGACTTGGCTAGTGAGGAGCCTGAGCGGCTGCCCTGTTTGCAAAGACTACTGGATCTTGGGGCTGATGTTAACGCAGCTGACAAACATGGTTGGTAGCTCTTGGAGGATAAGATGAAGACATTCTATGAAGATTAATCCCTCCCTCAAACTCTTCCCTTGCAAAAAAAAATCTAGAATTAGGCAAAATGTGAATGGTAGTTTATTGTTTTAGCATAGGCCCAACTCTTAAGGCTGCCACGTTCTTTTCCAGTTACCTTTGCTAATTCTGTTTAGCCTTTCTAAATAAGGTACTAAGCATCCATTTTCTTCTCACAAGTGTCAAGTAATTCTTCTGAAAGTAACATACCAAACTTTATTCCCCTCATAGTTGACAAAGCAAACTAAAAATTAAGTGGCTTAAGAGCTGGAAGGGACTTAAGAGAACCAACAGTGGTCTTCAACTATCATGTCTAGATTCATAAAGGGGTGTTATCGAGGATTTTGTCCACCTTTTGTGGGCTACCAAACTAGTCCAGGGTTCACCTTAGGCTAGGGGCTTCAAAAATTAAAGGGTCTGTAAGTACTACTGTTTTTTAAAAAATATTTTGATATCTGAATTTTAATATAACTGGTTTCCTTTGTAATCTTGATGTATTTTATACATCCGAGAAGGGGTCTATGAACAGGATCAAAACAAAAAATACCTTTTCTGAAATATGTTCTCATCTTATAAAATCGTATTTAACTCTACGCCATCCCCTTAACCCAAGAACAGAGGACTAGAGGCTTTATTAGAGAGTGTTCAAGAGAACAGCAGCTCTAGATATAGGGGATATTTTAGAGGTAGCTTTTCCCCTATACATACAGCAATTCCTTGCTAGCCAGCAGTCTCCTTCATGAGGCTGAGTATGTTTACTGTTTTTTTTCCACAGGAAAGACAGCTTTGCTTCATGCACTAGCCAGTAGTGATGGGGTCCAAATCCATAACACTGAGAATATCCGGCTTTTGTTGGAAGGAGGTGAGTGGAGCTAGGCATTGTGGAAGTCCACTTTACCATTCATACTTCCTCCTTCTCCACTTTCTCACCTTACTTGGTTTCTTCAGATATTGGGTACACAATTTTACCATTCTGGTTTAGGTTTGTATCTGCTATGAATACCAGAGTACATTAATCTCTTTTAATTTATATATTGACCCAATTAGCAGTGTAATCCTCCTTTTATGTTCTAGGAGCAAACGTAAAGGCTACCACCAAAGATGGTGACACAGTCTTTACATGCATCATCTTCCTGCTCGGTGAGACAGTGGGAGGGGACAAAGAGGAGGCCCGCATGATCAACCGGTTCTGCTTCCGTGTTACTCAGCTGCTACTAGCCAATGGAGCAGACCCTAGTGAATGTCCGCCCCATGAATCTCTCACCAATATCTGCCTCAAGAACTTTAAGCTGCACTTTCCACTTTTGCGGTTCCTTTTGGAATCTGGAGTCTCCTACAATTGCTCCCTCCATGGTCCATCTTGCTGGTCTGGCTTTCATATTATCTTTGAGAGACTCTGTTCTCACCCAGGCTGCCCTGAAGATGACAGCCACTCTGAACTCCTGCAGAAAGCAGAGACTGTCTTGGAGCTCATGGTAGCTAGTTCTCAGAGAATCCAGCTGCCTAGCAACTTTGAAGTCAACCCCGCTGGCTGCTTAGCAGAAAAGATCAAGGTCCTGTACACTTCTTTAAAACAACTAGAGTACTGTCCCCCACCCCTTAAGCATCTGTGCCGTGTGTACATTCGCCAACAACTTCGACCTTGGCCTGTGGATGTTAAGGTCAAGGCCCTACCCCTTCCAGATAGGCTAAAGTGGTATCTTCTCATTGAGCACAGTGGTTCTAATGATGATGATGTTTGATATGATCCAGACAAGCTTTCATCTTCCCATTTGTCTCCCCCCCCCCCCCAGCCCTGTCCTCTTTCCCCTCCCCAGGATCACTTGAGATTTCCCAGGTTGAAAGACACAATGGTTGGAGCAGCTTTAACATGATAGTTTGACCATCTGCGCTAACTAAAGGAGTGTAGGTCCCTGGGTTCTGGGAGGAGAGAGGAGGTAGCCCTTTTCCTCATTTATCTCCATCTAAACAAAAAGAGGTTTGGGAAAGACATGGTTGTTGCTGGGTGCTAGGAAAGATAGGTGGGTATTCCCTAGGGTTTCTTGAGGTGCTTAATAGAAGCTTCATTCATTCATTCCTAATACAAGCTGTGTTATGTTAAAGGTGACCTTATGCCATGGGCTAAGGATCCCAACCTGAAGGGAACAGGCACTGGATTCTAGGTCTGGGAGGCACATTGAATGATATCCTTTCATTTTCATCTATTTTTAAGTAGTTTACTTGTTGGGCAGCAGTTTGTCCACTGAAACTTATCTCTAGAATAGTATTGGAGGGAACAAGAAATCTATGTTGGTACAAAGACAGTAGTGATACTGTTCTGTGAAATTCTTTAGTATTTTAGCAAGCACTTGGGTCTTCTGGGAGCTGTAGGAAATTCACAATTTTCCCTAATGGAAAAGCCGCTTATATAAGGTGAAGGGAGTTTAAGCCAGTCTCTTCCTATAATCGCTGGAAACCCAGAAATAAGTTCTATTTCAGAATTAAGAGATATGGGATGGGGCAAAGAGGTCAGACGTGTAGTCCCTTTGCTATTTTTTTTTAACCATGGTCTCTTAACTAATACTTGGCAGCTCCTGCCAAAGTGCCTTTTGGGTGGCAGGGGAAATAGCTACTGAGTGAAAGATAAGCTTCAGACCTCTTTCTAACAAACTGCACTCGAGAAAATTATTAGGTCATAGTGCATCGTATTAAATCAGGCCAGTTTCAGCTACCTCAACTTATCAATAGGCTGTAGGTAGTCTGTACAGAGCATATTAACATGTTGATAGTCTTAACTAACCAACCCCAATGTTAAGTTTATGGTTAAAGTGCCAAAACCAGGAGCTCTTATTTCACTTCTAGAAAAATAAGGAGCTATATATAACTTGTGTTTAAAGGCAATTACAAGTATATTTAAGTATATGGCCCTATTATCAAAGTCAGTCTTGTCTTTTGTGAGAGTTTCAACCAAGTATGGGAAATCACCATTTAGTTAAAAATCCAGACTGTGAAACTTCACTGCCAAAACCCAGTCATTATTCCCGCTCCACAAAAAAGTTAACACAAAATTTTTATTAAAGACATGCTGGCCATTTGAAGTTGTATAACACTATATACTATGCTGCACTGATGTTTGAAGTAAGCTAAAGTAATTAAATGAGATCATTTGTAAAATTAAAGATTGACAAAGTCTCTTTCTCTCAAGTTTTAGAGACACATTTCCTATCTTCCATTGTAAAGAACAGGAAAAGTTTTACCAATATACTCAGTAACCAGTGGGAAAAAAGTAGTGAACTATCAGATGAGAGTTCAGAAACAGCCCAGGCCAAGATATCAGCAAGAGTGTTTTCTGCTCATGAGCAACAGCAAACAACATTTTGATTCTGCCTTACATGGGGGTTTTAACACCAAATGAATTTACTTTTTATTTCTGACTGAAAACAACACTGCTAACAGCTTGCCACAGAAGAACCACATTCAAAAGCAAGGCACAGTGAGTAGAGTAAAACCACAAGCAAATTCTCTGCTCTAATCTTAGAATAACTGTGGGGGGCTTTAACCCTTTTCCTAATTATTGTTACATTTCTTAAGGATAGGGAGATAAGCACAAAAAATACTTAGTGAAACATTGAACAGTCCCACAACATGTTAATAGCTGTGAAAGGAAACAAAGCCTTAATATAGGTATTTTAACAGGATGGGTACAACTTGCTTCCCCCAGTTAGGTAAATAATGAAATCTTTTTTAAATTTCATCAGAAGCAAAGTTGAAGGTAATTTTACTTCCTGTTAAGAGAGCCAAACCTTTGACTTAAAAGAAAACAAGTCATCTGGTACAGGACCATGTTTTCCCAGACCCATGCTCCTGGAAGAAAAATAAGTCTCCAGACAGGCAAAGGAAGGGGTGGTAGGGAATGAAGAGATGGTTATGATCCAGGTCTACTTTCCATATTTGTTCACAAAAAAGCTGGTTTGCACTTCACTTTGAAACCTTTTCAACTCACCTTCCATCCTGTCCAGTAGCCCTTCACCTCCTGTGTCTGGTTTTTCTTTTAAATATAGAATCTATACAGAGTAAACTGACAGCAAACATATAGGTGTATTTGGCAGCCTTCACAGGGCTGTTTCTATCCTCTTGAACCATAACAACACAGCTGGACCCAACAGCTGTCAGTTGGTTCCAGTCCCCCTCCCCCCCAAATCCACACACTGGTCCCTTCTTGTGTCTTTCATGTCAAACTGGGCCTCATCTCATAGCAAAGCTGTAGACTTGATAAATCTCATCAGGGAAGTTTTCCTGCCTCTCTTCAGCCAGGAGGTTAAGACCTGCATGGCGGACAATCCTGCGTACCACCTCCTGGTCCCGACAAACACTGCTATCCACATCATCCATGATCACTCCTTCCTGAGCCATGTTGTCCTTGATGACAATGATGCCATTGGGCCGCAAGCCCACTTTGCACCTACGTAGGAATTCAGCAAGGTGCTGATCAGTAAGGTGACCTGAAAAAGACAGACAGGAATTAAGAGGTGGAGAAAATCTCCGTTACACAACTCTACATAGTGTGAAGTTCATTAGGGTACTTTCTTTCAGACAGCTTTATAAATATGATCACAAAGAAAGACAATGAGAATAGGTTTAGGAATGTGGGGAGCAGAACACAGGTTTTTTCACTTTACTTTTGGTGACAGCATGATTTCCTGTGAGGGATACTATGGTTTGTCATGGAAGGAGAACGCTCCATGATAGAAAAAGGGGCACTGCTAGTGGCTCAAAAGGCATTCTCAAAGAGGACTGACATAGTAAACATCGCATTACACAGCAGAGGCACTGAGAGTACAGTCTTCCTATTTCGAGTTTCAGAATTGGAGTAATGATGGTGTTAAATAAACTGGAGGCAATAGGTACAAAGGATTGTCAAAGCTGTATTTTGGCCTGTAGGATAACCCTAAAGAAATGAAAAAACGATTTCTCCTGGGATGAGACTGGAAGCCTAGGGTTTGAAAATTTCCCCTTGGTTAATCTACTGCATATGGGGTATATCTGTTTCTGATAATAATAAATCTTAGAGATTAAAAGTTTCTCCAAATGAACTATATTAGATTAAATAACCAATAATTGGGATACCATGGCAGAAACAGAAAAGAAGATCAAAGAATGTCCTACAAATTAGCAGAAACATTAACTGCCTCAATGACATTTCCTTCCTACTTCCAACCCCACCCCAGTGTAAAAGAAACCAAAGGATGATAGACCTTACCTATAACCCACTGGATCCAAATGACATCATAGGAGTTTGGCTCTGGACTGAAGTCCTGTAGGCCACAACAGAAATAGTTCCTCACCCTCCTGCCCTCTTCACCCAGGTAGGTTTTGGCCTTAATCAAGAAATCTTCAGTAACATCAACCATATCCACTATTTTAAACAGTGGCAAGAGCAGCCTTTTGGTGATTCGACCAATGCCAGCTCCACAGTCCAAAGCACAGTTAGTTCCTGTTCTATTTGGACCTTCCTGAAAAGAGGAGAATAGAATTAGTAAGAAAGATCAATGAAATCTCAAGGACCCTTTCAAAACAAACGGGGAAGATCCAGAAGCTGGGGATGAGGGAAAAATTGGAACTAAAAATAGTAGAACAGTTCATCATTAGAGGTACCTATGGGATCTATTTATTCATAGTCCTACCACTGCATTGTTGTGTTAACCTTAGCACATAGTTTTTCTTGGTGCTTCATTTTGTAAATTAAGATATGTTTTTCAGGGCGATTTGGGGTTACATGGTGACATCTGTAAGAGTTTTCAACATGGAAAGTATTTCAGATGAGTCATTAAAAAAGTAGGTTTTCTTTGTGAACTTTATGTTGAACAGATGATGGATATTATATGTAAGAACCTAAGTGCTATCTGAATATTTCTTTGTCATAATTATATAGAATTTAATTCCAACAATTTGACCATAAGGGGTATAAGTGGCAGACTGCCAATAAAGCATATTATAAATAAAAGTATCCTAAATCAATTAGCTATGAGACAGTGAGCTTACTACTACCCTACCATTGAAAAAGATCAAGTAAACTGGAAAGTAGCTGGATACATGGCCCATGTAGAGAGGTAGGAGGGAAACCTACAATATAAGAATGTGGTTGCTATGTCATATTACTAAGTTTAGAGTCAAAAAAGTAGTGGAAGATAGCTTTTCTCAAGACTGGATCTGGATATATCACTGAAGTCTCCTTTTATTGTCATGGATTTGAAAGGATCCTATGGATTCTTTTATAGTCACCTATACATCAGTGAAAAGAGAGAAGAGTGATTTTTTTTGGTAGCTGGTAATAACTAGGAAGCCTGAAGTGTTGCATGTAAAACACCCAGCTAGTTTGAGCTCCAACACATCAGAGCAGCTATTTATTCCCATTCAAATCACATTTTATGATGACAGACAATATTTTTCCACCCCATACCTGCCTGTGGAAAATCCCAAGACCTGCCTACCCTCAAAAACCTCTGCAGGAACTTCCTGGAGCTGTTGATGTCGATGTTGGAGATATGGCCATACCCCCCAAGCATGCCGTCCACTGTGGGAGGGACATCTTTCCAGTACTTCTCTGCCTTTAAGTAGAATTGGCTTTCATCCTCCACAACCTCACTTGTCATGATGCAACCAACTCAACACAGGCTGTTTCCTGGACACCAACACAATCAGCTTTGGATCCTCTCAAGAAAGAAGAAAAAGATTAACTTAGCACAATAGGAGAGATCAATTATCATAAGGTTCTTTATTCTGCACTCACAAAATTTGCCATTTAAGAAGGAAAGATAAGGGCAGTGGATAGAGCACCAGTCCTGGAGTCAGGAGTACCTGAGTTCAAATCTGGCCTCAGACAATTAATAATTACCTAGCTGTGTGGCCTTGGGCAAGTCACTTAACCCCATTGCCTTGCAAAAACTAAAAAAAATTTTAAAAAAGGATACACTCTCTTTTGGATAATATTCCTCTGTAATAAACAATTTCTACTAACAAATAAGAACAGAACCCAGCTGATAGAGTAAAAAAAACTGAGCATCCCATTGAATTCTACTGATGTCTGAAATCAGACTAAAATAACATTTTTGGGACAGAAGGTGAAATTTAAAAGGATGATATGCTAGCAACATAGCCTTTAAGGAAAAAATAATAGTTATGGTACCCACAAAGACAAATTTTGTGCCACAGAACAGGGTTTAATGTTCATAGAAAGTTTTAAATATTCATGTCCTGGCCACAATAAGGAGAGAAGGAAATAAAAGGCTCACATCCCATGTTTCTCTTTCACACAATCTGGGTATGAAGATTGCAGACTAAAAAGAATCTTAGAATCATAAATCTGTGTAATTGAGATGCTTATCTAAGTCCAATCCTTTCATTTTCCCAAGGAGGAAATGAAGACCCAAGGAAGTTAAATGACCAAAATCTCAGACATTGCAAATATCAAAAAATTGGAATTTGAACCCAGATCCTCTGATTTCAGAGCCTTCCAGGGTCACACACTTTCTCTTCTTCTGGGCTTTTAAAGCACCTGTATTTACTTTGGTTTAATTTCACAAGGCTGCACTGAACTAAGAAACCTGACACCCAAAGAGTAAAGCATTTGACCATAATCATATATTAGTAAGAACTGAAATACAGAATACTATTCTAGGTATCCTAAAGACTCTTAAACAATATAAACCAGAGAATATCTCGTGAAAAAGGAGCAACCAGATTGAAACAGTGACCTAGGCACAAATTCAAGGTCTTCAAAGTACTTTTTTCAGAGTAAAAAGAGCTGAAGGCTCTTTATTCACCAATTCTATGTTATGTTCTATTTAGCTTGTTCTGGTTTTGCCAAAACCGAAAGCCTGAGGTTCAGTGGACTTTATTCTGATAAGTACATCTCTCAGGAATAGGCAGTTTTTCTCTTTGTGTGATTTCATCAGCTCTCACAGGTCCAATCATCTTTTTGCAGTTGACAAGAATATCCAAGTCCAGCCCCATTTCTCTCCTAAGCTTGAATCAAATGGTACATCTCAAAAGCAATCTCAAACTCAATACATCCAAGACAGAGCTCATTTTTTTTTAAACTTTCCTTTTGGTTTTTAACATACCACCATGAATGAACAAGCATTTTTATAAAGCACCTAATATATAATATGCATCCTAATATTCTGGGAATGGGAATACAAATAGAGTGAGACAAAACTTGTCCTCCTTACATTCCAATAAGAAAATAAACATTCACAGATATGTAAAATATAAGACATACATTAAACAAGGATGCAGAAATCGGAGATACAAACTAAGAATTTAAGAAATACTTCTTGAAGCTGGATTGTACTTGAGATGGAAACTGAAGGGAGGCAGGGATTCCAAGAGTCTGAAATGAGAAGGGGTGGATGAAGGCTGCATGAAGGCTTGCAAGGGAGATAAATTTAACTATTTACAAGGAACAGTAAGGCAGTCAGTTTGACTAAAGCATAGATGGTGCAATATGAAATGGAAGGATTTTGAAAGACTTAATTCTAAAACAAGTTTTAAAATTTTACCCTAAGTAATAGGAAAACACTGAAAGAAACCATTAATCCGGGAGTTGTGTGAAAACTTTTATTTGACAGCAGAAGATCACTTAAGAAACTACTGTAATCTAAGTAAAATGTAAAAAAGGGATCCAACTAGGGTGATTGTGTTAGGGACAGAGAGAAGGGTATGACAGGACATAAGTTGAAGAGTAGAGTCACAAAAATTTGGGAATAGACTGGGTGAGGGTATCCATTCTCAAATTAATTTTAGTCTCCTGTGAAAATGCTTTCATGTTGTTAACTCTCCAGCAGAATCTAAGCTATTTGAAGGCAGAGGTAGTTTTTCCATCTTGTCTTTGTATTCTCAAAGTTGTGCAGTGTCTTGAACCCAGAAGTTCAATAAATGTTTGAATTTTACTGAAACTTTAGTTTCTCCTTTTTTAGGGAAACTTCAAATCCTCTTTTGACAATGAAATATAGTCCTACTTTTTGTCAGTCCTCAGCTCTTCTATTGCTACTCTTTCCCTTATGGTGACTTGACTAAGGCCCTGGGCCTCAATGATCAGGGCAGTCATTTCCAAATTAAATATCCAGTCCCAAAGTCTCTTTAGCTTTCAATGCTTATCTTAGCATAGCACTCCAAACTCAATATACCCAAAATCTACATCACTTCTCCCCAATATCTGCACCTTCTGGATTCCCTATGTTAACAACCATACCATCCTCACTGTCCATCAAAGCTTAAAACCTCAGAGGAATCTGATTCATCTCTCATCATCTGCTCAAGTACTATTTATCATCTAAATCTCATATTTAGATTCATGTGAATCTCATATACATTAACTCCTATTATTCCTCCTTCTAATCTGTTTCACATATGTACATATTTTAAAAACAGTATTTTATTTTTTCCAATTACATGTAAAGATAATTTTAACATTTTTTATAAAATTATGAGGTTCAAATTTTCTCCTTCCCTGTCCTAAAATGGCATTTTGACATGGGTTATGTATATGCAATCATGTAAAACATTTCCATACTAGTCAATGTTATGAAAGAAAAAGAATAAAAGGGGGGGGAAACCCATGAAAAATAAAGTGAAAATAGTATGCTTCAATCTGTACTTAAAACTCCCTCTGAATATGGAGAACATTTTTTACCATGAGTTTTTTGAAATTGTCTTAAATCACCGTACTGCTGAGAAGAGCTAAGTCAATATTAGTTGTTCATAACACGAGGTTACTGTTATATATATTTTTAAAATGAAGTTACTTGTCAACACAGGAACAGAAATTATTTAACCTGACTAGAGTTTCTTGCTTAGGAAATTCAAGTCAAAAACGAATTGGGGGGGGGGGGGGGCGGCGGCTAGGTGGCGAAGTGGATAGAACACTGGCCTTGGAGTCAGGAGTGCCTGAGTTCAAATCCTACCTCAGACACTTAATAATGACCTAGCTGTGTGGCCTTGGGCAAGCCACTTAACCCCATTGCCTTGCAAAAACTAAAACTAAACAAATAAATAAATAGGGAAGGGTGATGTGTAAAGTAACAAAGGGCAAGAAGCCAGAACTGGTTTCTTTCTTTACTGTGGACAAATAACTTATAAAATGACTAGAAAACAAGTGTTTTATTTTAGCACTGCATGTCAAATTCTGTGAATCAACTAGATGATGCCAATGAAGTAGGCTGTATGTTATCCTGGGGTAAGTGTATAATTGAATTTGAACAAATTATGTTAAGTACAGAATATAGAACCATAATACATCTATGTATCTTAATATATATTATACCACTATTGTGGTGAGGAGAAGGATAATGGAATAGTTACCAAGTTGTAACTCAGAATTCCAATTGTCAAGCAGGGAGAGGGAGAAAAAAATGCTCAAACAACTGAGGGTATAAAACTGTGAGGTCATTATGTGATTGTCCTGAGTGGCATGCTGTACTGGATCTTAGATATAAATATATCCAACTGCCCCTGTAATTCTACAATGTCAGCGTCCCTCCCATTCACAAGTACATTCTCAAAAAGGCAAGGAGGTACTCTGCCCAGAATAGCTGATAGAACCCTAGACCTTTTTCAAGGTCCTGAGATACGTGATGGAGGAGCTAATAGTAACCAGCCAACATCCAAAACAATGCTACCTCATTCCCTCAAGAGAGTGTTCATATTCCCCAACAGTAAAAGAATAGGTAATGGCCCAGTTGATATTTATCTAATTAGCATTTGGGGGTTATTTCACTTGGTTAAGGTCTGATGGGTAAAGCAGCATTCTGCTGATAAAAGAACGGGAATCCCCTTAAGGAGGGGGGAGGAAGGACATTGTGCTTTTAAAAAACCTAATAAAGGTACACTCTGCCTAATAATTGGTTTCAAAAAAGAGTAAAGATAGGCTGAACATAGGCTCATACATTTGGAGCTGAAAGGGGCTTTTCTCAGTTGATTACTTCCAATTTATCTTGAATATAGCCTTATCAGATTCTAAGTTCCTTGAGAGCAGGGACTGGTTTTTGCCTTTTTTTTTGTATCCTTGGGGTTTAGCAAATGGTCCCTGGCACATAAGCAACCACTTAAAAAATGTTTAAGGACTCGACTGACCTTAGGGCTATTCTACATTAGCAGTGTCAAACTGAAATAGAAAATGATCCCTACTGAAGAATATGTCAAATTAACATTATCTAAGGCTGTATCTTATTTTTATTTTATTTTGTTAAGTATTTCCCAATTACATTTTAATCTAGTTCAGTTGCACTGACAATAACCAGTAACTTGGTCACAAGTTTGACCCCTCTGTTCTGGACCAACCTCCCATTATACTAATAAGGAAAATGAGATTCAAAAAAGTGGGATTTGAATCCAGAGCTCTTTCTACTGAATCGGGTTCTTGTAATATTTTATTAGAATTTAGTCATACTATATTATTGTTATTGTAAATCTATACTGGCAGGACAATATTTGGGGAGGGGGAATTGACCCAACATATAAAAATTTAACCAAGACATTTTTTACAGAATATCTATAAAATAAAAAGATTGGGGGGAGGGGTGTTGATTTACTTGCAGTAGGATTCCTGTGTACTATCCAGGTCCACCAATACATTTACAATGGCATGACTGACAAACATTTGAGTTGTTAGGAATACGACATGATATTCACCTGTTACAAAGCAATGGCATTTGAGCAGAAACCATTTCAACTCCCACAGCTGATAGAACTAAGCTTTGAATAGGCCCGAGCCCTAACTTAACTTGGTTTTCTCACATCCGGATACATACTAAACTAAGCTCGTTTTGTCAATATGATAGCTAGGAACACCACCAAGGTCCAGCAACAGCAAACACTTAAGTCTACAGCCAAGAAGCATTTTCTATTCTGCAATATAATTCACAAGACTACAGAAAGTGAGGCATATGAGTAACTATTATGTGGTGGCCAAGACACTCCTTTCTATAATGTTATCTCTCCATGTGATTATCAGAATGAGAGAATGTCACAGTCCAGTGAAGCCAAGAGGTCTGCTAGTCCCATCTCTCTCCTTTCATATAAAACACAAGTCCGCGGAGAAGCCCTTATGCGCTGAGATCACAAAGTGAATTAGAAAAAGAAATGAAAACATTAAGGTTTAAGTACAAAGAAGGGAGGGGTGACTTGGCGAACTCTTGGGTTCAAATTCTATTTCTGACCCGTGGGCAGGGCACCTCTTTAGTGGAGCTCACCAAGCCCCCAAGGCGAGGCCCAGAGAGGGTGAGGGCCTTATTCAAAATCACTTTAGGTGAGAAGCACAGATGGACGGGGTTCAAACCCGGGTCTTCCGGCTCCACACTGCGGCTCTGCTCCCTAAGCGCATTCGTACCACGCGGTCCGCGCGCCCGCGGCAGGCGCCTCTCGGGGCTCCGGCACAGACCGCCCGGGCGGCGGCCACCCGGCCCGGGGCGGCGGGGCTGCGATGCCCGGCCCGGGGGCGCCGCACGTGCCTCCGGCGCCCGGGGTCACCCCCACCCGAGAGGGTCCCCACACGCTCCCGGGAGGGCGGGGCCGGCGTCACGTGGCCAGGCTCGCGCGCCGGGGGGATGGGCGGGCAGCGAGGCCGTTGGGAGGGAGACCTCCCCCTCCCCCCAGCCGCCGCCCCCGCAAGGGCCGCCCCCCGCTACTCACCCTCGGGACACAGGGCGGCGGGTCACCGAGGGCCGAGCGGGAGGGGCCGTAGGGGGCCTCGGCGGCGGCGGCGGCGGCCCGGACACCGCGGCCTCGGCGGCGGGACTCCCGTTCGGCGTCGGGAGCGAGCCGCGTGCGTTCCCTTTGTCCCCGCTACGTCACTTCCTCCGGGGGGCGGGGCGAGCCCCGCGGGCTGCCCTCGCCTTCCGAGGCAGCCGCGCGCCTTTGGGCGGCCCCGAGCCCTCCGTACTTACTGCGAGCGAGGCGCCGAGGACGGGCTGCCGAGGACGCCCTCGGGAAGCGGGAGGGCTGGAAAGCCCGGCGCAGGGCGGGGCCGCGGGCTCCAACACGAGGCGCCGCCGGCCCGGTGCGACGCGCCGACGAGGGCTGCCGCCGCGGAGGGAGCCGAGCGGGCGTGACGCGGCCGACCGCACGGAGAACCGGCGGAGGCTTCGGTGGCGGCGGGCGCGCGCCCCCCGGCGGGCGCGTGCCCGTGCCCCGACGGCCGAGCAGAGGCGCCGCAGTACCGCGGCGGGGCGCGGGGGTGGCAGCACGAGCCCGGCGCTGCCGGCTCCCAGGTCGGGCCGGGGACACGCCGCAGCGTGGGGGCTGCGCGGGGGGCGGGGGCGCGCGAGCCCTAGAAGTGAGAAGAGGCGCCGCTCTGCCCCGGGCCTCGGTGCCGAGCATCCTTAGTGCCAGGAATGCCAGTGGGTCCGTTTGGTGTGACCCGGGACCCGAGGGAGAAGCTGCAGCAGAGACCTGGGGGGCTTTCCCGAACTTTTCTTTTTTTTAGTTTTTTGCAAGGCCATGGGGTTAAGTGGCTCCCCAGGGCCACACAGCTCAGTAATTTAAGGGTCTGAGCCCAGGTACTTCTGACTGCAGGGCCGGTGCTCTGTCCACTGCGCCACCTAGCCGCCTCCCTCTACCCAGCTCTTAACCTCCCGCGGCTCTTCTCTATCTCCCATCACCTGCCTTCCAAGCCCTGCCTCCTCTTTCCTCCCAGTCAGCATCATGCATTTATTAAACCCTCACTGTGGAGAGGCTACACTATCACCCTCCTAAGCCCTCTATATTCTTTTTTTTTTAAAGATTTTATTTTGAGTTTTACACTTTTTCCCCAATCTTACTTCCCTCTCCCCACCCCCCACAGAAGACAATTTGCCAGTCTTTATATTGTTTCCATAGTATACAATGATCTAAATTGAAGTGATGAGAGAGAAATCATATCCTTAAGGAAGAAACAAAGTACAAGAGCTAACAAGATCAGACAATAAGATACCAGCTTTTTCCCCCCCTAAATTAAAGGTAATAGTCCTTGGTCTTTGTTCAAACTCCACAGTTCTTTCTCTGGATGCAGATGATATTCTCCATTGCAGACAGCCCCAAATTGTCCCTGATTGTTGCACTGATGGAATGAGCGAGTCCATCAAGGTTGATCATTGCCCCCATGTTGCTGTTAGGGTGTACAGTGTTTTTCTGGTTCTGCTCCTCTCACTCAGCATCAGTTCATGCAAATCCCTCCAGGCTTGCCTGAATTCCCTTCCCTCCTGGTTTCTAATAGAACAATAGTGTTCCATGATACACATATACCACAGTTTGTTAAGCCATTCCCCAATGGAAGGACATTTACTTGATTTCCAATTCTTTGCCACCACAAACAGGACTGCTATGAATATTTTTGAGCCCTCTATATTCTTCATCTGACCCTAATTTCCCCTCAATTCTACTTTCTTTCGCCTGAGGGGAGAAGGTAGAGATGTGCCTTTGCCTCATCTGACTATGAAGGGTCAAGGGAATACACCTGCCACAGCTGCAGGTACTCAAGCCTTTGCAGTCAGAGGTGAGGCTCAACTGCCTCCCCATACCACATTCCCAGCCACTCAAGTTTCTCTTTTTTCCCATAACTATACAAACTCCTGATACCTCACCTCTCCTATAAATCTTGAGGGGTACCATCATTTGGGCTATCAGTGCCCTCACTCTTATCCATTGCTGGGCTGGCACAGCGCAAGGGAAAAGACCAACTTCCCTGTCCCATAATTATACAGAGGACACACCTGAGTCCCAAATCTCTTCCATACAGGTATAACTCTGATAACACCTTATAGCTCTGACTGGCTTATTTTGCTAAGTTCAGCAGTTCTGGACCCCATATCTGCTTTGCTTTTGGGCAACCAAAATGAAGCTCACCCTAGACAATCCTTGAGCCACCAGGTGCTTAACCTGGTTGTTGTACCTCCAGCCCTGTAGCTCTCTTGGCTAATATTTATTGGTTTATGTGGAATGGTATGAGGTTAACTACATGGGGCCTAATGCAGGTCAAAGTCCATATACCCAACTGATAGTAATTATTCTTAATTCTAGGGCTCTAAATTGGCTTGTGTCTTATCCATTTCCCAGCTCCTGGAAGCATTATACTGGACCCAGTTCCTCATTTGTAAAATTTGACCTGGGGAAGATTAAATGCGTAGGGTTAGGGGACTGGGATGTGTAGGGCATTCCAGATAGAGGGTACAGAGGAAAGGCCAAAGCATTCCTGAAGGATAATGATTATTGGTCTAGTTTGATTGGAATGTAGGGCCCATGTTAGGAAGCTGATAGAGTTTAGCCAAAGAGGGGTTGATACCAGACTTGGATGATTGTACCGAACGTAATGAGTGAATTTTCTGGGTAGGGAAGTGCTATAAATCACAGAATCTTGCTAAAAGATAAATCTGACTGTGTGATATGGTTATCAGGGAGAGGAAAATATAATCTTGTAAATATCCAAGATTGACATGTCCAAAATATTTCAAAATGTCCAAAACAGTTCTTCCTAGTCTTGGGAGGTCAGAGAGACTCAAGCCCTACAGGGGGTGCTGTCCCACCCTCCATCTGGTGTAACTCAAGGGGGGGGGGCTTACAATAATGCAACCCTTCCTCATTCACCACCATCACACCTCTGCCATTTACTAACTGGGTAACCCTGGTGAATCGATTTACTTTTCTGATCATCATTTTTCTCCACTGTAAAATGAAGGAATTAAACTGAAAGCATCCAAGATCTCTTCTGGCTCTAAATATATGATCCTACAAACTTCTACCATTCTAGAATAGTCCCCTACCCTAGAGAGAATCCAGGACAGTGCTGCCACCTTGTGACCTAGGTCTAGATTGCATGCACTGAGCAAAATACCCTCTTACAGTCTGATTGATAGCTCAGTTTGGTGAGGGGAATCAGACCTAGTGCTGACCATCCCGACATCAGGGATGATTTCATCCTTGCCTACTGGGGGAGGAGAGGTTTATGGGTGGGAGGGTGTATCACATGTTCATCACCCACATCTGTTTGGGGCACCAGTCCAGAGAACTCCTTACCTCTCCTAACACCAGCAAATTTGTCGTCTTGAGAACAAAAGCTAAGGAAGAAGATAATGAGTTAAGGACCATCTCTAATCTAAAGAAATCTGGACAGAGCCCCGAGATCAAATCTGAGTCAGAAATTACCCCCTCCCTCCTTCCCTACTTTATGGCCTGAGAATGCAAAGAAAAACGGGATACATACATAGCCTAACCCATGGGAAGCTCCCAGTGTGAGGGATGAGAGATGGGAAGCTTGGGGTGGAAGAGATATCTGGAGAGACACCTTCAGAGCAGTCTTCCTGAAGAGGTTGTATTGGACTTAGATAAGCACTGAGGGGGTTATGCCAGGTAAAACCAAGTGTACTCCATTAGCAGTGTAGCCTATACCCAGCAGGTGTCTTGACTTTAAAGTTAGCCTCTGGAAAACAGTTTATCACTTTATCAATTAATTAATGAGGAATACTCTCCCTATGGGCTCGCATGAAATAATACCTGTTGCCCACTCCACCAAGCATGGCAACAACTCTAGCTGGAGGAACTTCAGATAAAGTTGTGACAGAACTTATTATGAAGATTTGCTTGGCATTGAGACAGGTGACAGGCAGGCTCTGGAATCTCTCCTAAAGGATTTTTTTTTTTTGGTTTTTGCAAGGCAAATAGGGTTAAGTGGCTTGCCCAAGGCCACACAGCTAGGTAATTATTAAGTGTCTGAGACCAGATTTGAACCCAGGTACTCCTGACTCCAGGGCCAGTGCTTTATCCACTGCGCCATCTTGCCGCCCCTCTCCTAAAGGATTTAACCACAGGGAATATTCTCAGAGTTCAGTTAGAAACATCCTGGAGATTAAAGGGGAACAGAGGAGAGAGATGACTTCTTAGCCTTGGGGCTATTGGCTCCTTATATCTGGAGCCCATCAGTGCCCATGGTGCTGGACTCTGCTCTGGTACTTGGGACAGGGTGGCATGACTACAGGACCACTTCTGACCAGGTCTATATCTGTCTGCTGTGAACATATTTTCTTTACTCCTTCATTTGGAGACTTGTGTTTGCCTCTTCTCACTCTCACAAGAGTGGAAATAGGAAGGTACTCAGACAGACTGAAGGGTTTCATAGATTTGTGGGTTCTGGGGATGAGCCAGCTTTGCTTTCTTAAACCTTTTTCTCCTTTTTCCTCCTTTCTTTCCTTGAGAGACTTTCGAGAACTCATTCCTCTTTTCAGTTAAGATACATTGCAATAGGAGAGGGTTTGCCCACATACTACACTATGTCCCCTTCGTGGTTAGAGATGAGGTGAGACTCTGCCTTACCTGCTGCCCCCTCAACCGCATATCCCTGCAGGATATATGGGTAAATAAATAGGTTATCAGTTTGAGGGAGGCAGCAGTGGCCATGACCTGAAATGTAGTAGCAGTCTAACCAGGAGAAGATTAAATTCAGAGTGACATCAGAAGTCAGGGAAACCCATCTTTCTCCCCATGATGTCCTGGTCATCCTATCTGAAGTCAAGGTTGAGATCTGGGGCTGTGAATGGATACTGACATTTCTCTCTTTCCCCCCTTTTCCCCTCTCCAGGACATGAAGCAGCAGTGCTGTCCCACAAGCATCCCATAAAATAGGAATGAGTTTTTTTGCAGTTATACTTTACTATAAACCATGTGCTCACAGGAAAGTTGATTACTTATGCCTCATAAAAAGAGAGAACAAGACTGTGCTAGGAAATTTCCCAGACATGAGGTAGGGGCAGAGCCAATGGAACTTCCCATAATTCTCGGATGATTCAGAGTCTATATTTCATATTACCCCTAGATCAATATTGAACCCAGGATGTTTCCTTTTTACACAATCACTCTTTCTTCTTATCATTTTTGGGTCATATATCACCTACCCTCCTCCATATTTCTTTTCATCAGAGGTCCATTCTATCTGTTAATAGGATTATCACTGTTTTTAGTCCCCCAGGATCTATTCCAGTCATCTTAGTTGACTTCCCAGAAAACACTGACCCCTGATTCCTGTTCCAATTCTTCACATTTCCCTACAACCAGCCTCAGTGATTCTATCTTACTATCCTCCAAGACAGGCATTTTTGGAAGAAAGGGTGATGTGTGGAGTCCAGAAATCTGGATTTGTATCTCAACTAGTGATGCAATGATGGGCAAGTTACTTTACTACTCTGTGCCTTGGTTTCCTCACCTGTAAAATGGGAATAATAATGCTCACATTATCCAGCACTGAGGTTATTGTGAAGAAAGCATTTTTTAAACCTTAGTGCACTCCATAAAGGTGCATTGTTATTGTCATAACAGTATTGCCTAGCAGTTAGAGCAGGGATTCTTAACCTGGGGTCCAATTGTGGACACATTTCAGGCATTATGTGAAATTGGATGGGGGAAAAATATATTTTTACCAAACCTATAACCGAAATTTAACATTTACTTCAATTATTTAAAAGTATTATTTTGAGGATAGTTATGATTACTACTTAGTACATTAAGATTTGCAAATTTTATCTTATTTGAGCTTGACCTCTGTAAATCTTGCTTCTGCATTACCTAACATGGTCAAATGATTTCCTAGAGGACAATGTTTACTGAATGAATGAGTGAATGAATGAAGCAAAGACAGGACCTTAAGAGAAGGTAGTCTTTAATCAACCAAGCACTATCTCTGAGCTCCCTAATTCAACTTTTGCTATTCCTTCCATCACAGCCTCCTTCTATGTTTCTTCTTTCATACATACACACATACCTACTAAACCTATGCTTTCCCCTCATGTGACTTCCAGTTATTAAGACACTTGTGTCTCATCCACCCCATCAACTCTTTCTGGTAACTCTAGGCTTCCTGTTCATTCTGAGTTCCAGGGTTAGCCTTCTCTCCACATTAGACCCACCACTATACTTATTACCTATACCGATCTTTAACTCTGGGCTGCCTCCAAAAGGAGAGACAATTCTGTTTTTCATATATTTCATACAATAAGCATTTGTTGAGGACATACCTCAGTTAAGCATTGGTGGGGGGGAGGAGGTATCAAAAAGAAAACACAATCTTTGCCCTCATAGAGCTTATGATCAATGCATTGGAAACAGCCTTAGAAACCTCTCCAGTTGACTACATTTTTCTCTTCCTTTGCCCTCATACTTTAGGACTATCCTTTTAATTCTGTTCTTTTCAAGTTCACCATAGTTCATTTGCTTTACATCCCCTCATGCAGAGGGTCTAGGAGGGTATCTATTCCACAGTCATCCAAGGAAATACTTCCTATGATTGTTCCAAATTAGAAAAGAAAACCACCAAAATGCAGTATAGATAGAAAAAACTAAGGGAAAGGTTTTGAGGAAAAGGTCATAAAAATAATAAGTTCAAAATGCTTCTCATTTGAGTTTTCCTCAGAGATAGCAAAGTGGACCTGGCATTAGGAAGAGCTGAATTCAAATTTAGCCTCAGATACTTACTAGCTATGTGACCCTTTGTGAATTATTTAATCTCTATCTGCTTCCATTTTATCAATGATAAAACAGGGGTCATAATACTATCTCACAAGGTTGTGATAATGTTTGTTGTCTGACTCTTTGTGATTCCATTTGGGGTTTTCTTGGCAAAGGTACTGGACTGGTTTTGCCATTTCTCCAGCTCATTTTGCATATGAAGAAACTGAGACAATCAGGATTAAGTGATTTGTTCAGGATTACACTGGTAATAGGGTCACATTTGAACTCAAGTCCTCCTGACTCTAGACCTGGCACTTAATCTACTGTACCACCTAGCTGCATGCAAGATAATATTTGTAAAGTCCTTAGTACCAATGCCTGATATAGTAGACAAATCCTTGTTCCTATCCCATCCTTACAACAACCCTTGTAAGGAAGTTACTATGGGTATTATTATTCAGTATGGATGAGGAAACTAAAGCCCAGAGTAATTGAGACTATACCTAGTATACCAGAAGAAGGCTTATGAATCTACATATTTTTCCTTCCAAAGTTTCTTCTCTTCTATACTATACTGCTTTTCCTCAGATGAAAATGACAAAATAGGAATAGGGGCATAATTTTGTCATGAATATAGCTTAGGGTCCCTTAAAACTATGCTCAGGTTCAAAATCATCTTTGGATTATTATGTACTCAAAACCATAGTGCACAAGCTCCCACTTGCTCCCCCCCCCATTATTAGACCATACCAGAGGATGTATTAATTCAAAGCAAAGACATTTAAAAAATAGCAAGGTAAAAAAACAAGGAAAAATCATCCTATACATACTAGGCAAAATAATCTACAGATTTCCATGTCCCTGATAGGAAAGGGAGCACTCATAGCCTGACAACCTCATACTCAGAGTTGCTTCCAGCGAGAATGTCTCCATCTGCAGAGCTGCTCTTGTATGTTGCTTCCTCCTCAGATGACCACTGCTGAGTTGTCCTCATTGATACGCCACTGTGCCACTGCTAATATTTACTGCCTTTTTGTCTGTTTGGGCTCTGCTTCTTCTCTAAGATGACCAACATCTGTTGCTTCTCTAATGAATTGTAGATACTGGGTAGCTTTTTTCCCTTAAAGCAAGAATTTTGCAGCTCTTTTTGAGCCTGTTGGTACCCTCAGGAGGATTTCAGTTTTTTTGTTTTTGTTTTTTTGAGACTAACCGTTGCCCTTAGTCAGCATAATGAAGAGTCCCTTGAGCCAAGACATTCTTTTTTTTTTTTTGGCTTGGCAGCGATTCTTTTAGTCCCCCTAGATACTTTGTGGGCAGGATTAAATATCTTTCAACTCCAAACATATTCCTGGAAGCTTTTATCAGGGCCATACATATTACTGTGGAATTTTACTTAGAAATACTAGAGAGGTAGAATACTAGAATAAATAGTAGAAATACTAGAGAGATGGTTTTTGTCCTGGATTCCTTTAGCAACACCTAAATTACTACCTAAAGTAAAAAACTGATTCTCTCCTAAAATTATCCCCGATACCCCATTGAATACATTGTTCTCCTCATTCTGCCTACTTCTCTTTTCCATGGTTCCTACAAGATATTTCTGTGCTTTTTTGTTTTCCAGTAGTTCCTTACAATTTAAAATTATTCCATTAATTCCTAATTCCATGTTTTTGTCCATTATTCAAATGATTAACATGCTTTGTTTTCAAAATATGTTTTATTTTTCCTTTTTTATTTCCTTTTGTTTATTTATGTTATTTGTTTTCAGGGTGGCCCTGGATTCTCAAAGGCTAAATCAGGGGAGAACAAGTTTTAGTAGAAGTTTCAAGCTGGAAAGGTTTGAATACAGAATCCACAATGGACTCTGTCTGCTCTCCAAGGATTAACCTAATTGAGTTTGGAGTGAAATGAAATAAAAATTCACAAAGATGTTATAAGTATGTGTTCATGGACCTTTTTTTCTGCTTAATAATGTCATTTTTTCCCCAATTTTTAAAATTATTTTCCCAATTATATGTAAAAATAATTTTCTTTTTTTTTAGGTTTTTTTTTTTTGCAAGGCAATGGGGTTAAGTGGCTTGCCCAAGGTCACACAGCTAGGTAATTATTAAGTGTCTGAGGCCAGATTTGAACTCAGGTACTCCTGGCTCCAGGGCTGGTGCTCTATCCACTGTGACACCTAGCCACTCCTAAAGATAATTTCCAACATTCATTTTGTAAAGTTTTCTCCCTTCCCACTTCCTTTCCCCCACCCTAGAATAGCTAATAATTTGTTATTGGTTACATATTTCTAAATGTTGTATGAAAGAAGAATCAGAACAAAAAGGGGAAAAACTAAGAGAAGAAAAAAAAGCATTTAAAAAGGTGAAGATAGTATTTCCATTTTCCATTCCTTTAGAATTATCTTTGATTGCCATATTGTATGGTATAGTGTATCTTTCATAGTTGGTCATCATTCCGTGTTGTTAAGGTGTATAATGTTTTCCTGTTTTGACTTGCTTCACTCAACATCAGTTCATGTAAGTTTTTTCAGGCTTTTCTAAAATCTGCCTGCTCATAATTTCTTACAGAGCAATAAAATTTCAATATATTCATATATTACAACTTTTTCAGCCATTTCCCTATTTGATCGGCATCCCCTCAATTTTCAATTCTTTTGCTACCACAAAAAGAGCTACTAAGAATATTCTTGTGAATGTGGGTCTTTTCCTCTTTTTTGTGATCTAGTAGTGGTATTGCTGAATGAAAGGGTATGCAGTTTGATAGCCCTTTAGGTTCAGTTCCAAATTGCTTTTCAGAATGGTTGGATCGGTTCACAATTCTATGGTGAGTTGTTCTTGCAAATGAAATAAATACTGATAAGCTTATTGTGTAGTATGTAAATCTTATGAGTAGTATTTCAAGAAATGAATTTGAGAAAAAAATAAGTCCATAAATTGATCATTCAGACATGTGATTCTATATAGTACTGTTAAACTTGGAGATTCAAATAGTGTCAAAATACTCTCCCATAATGCTTGCTGGCCTTTTCCAATGTTTAAATATTTGCTACAGGCTACACTTTTTTTTTGTAAATACTACTTAATATTTCTTATTTGTTAAATGATTTATAGATATCATAAATGAATAGTGATTATAAAGAATATTGGATGTATTTTAAGGAAGTCAGTTATCTTGTTGCCAAATATTTTATTTTATTTTTCCTTTCTTATTTATTATTAACATTCATTTTTTAAAATTTGAATTCCAAATTCTCTCACACCCTACATTCTCTCCCCAATAAGGCAAGCCATGTGAGGACAACTATATACATGTGAAGTCAGCTATGCTTTAAATCATTATCATAATATATTGATTCATAATAATAAGCCATGTATTTATAATAATCAGTTTAAAAATTAAACCTTTGTAAAGTCCTATCATAGAAAAAGGTAGTGTAGTGATTAGAGCACTGAGCTTGAAATTAGGAAGACTTATCCTAAGTTCAAATCTGACCTCAGACACTTACTAGCTATGAGACCCTGGGCAAATCACTTAACCCTGTTTGCCTTATTTTCCTCATGTGTAAAAGAAACTGGAGAAGGAAATCATTCCAATAGCTTTGCCAAGAAAACCCCAAATGGGGTCATGAAGAATCAGACACACAAATGAAAATGACAACAACAAGAAAATTATAAAAAAAAGATGTGTTATTTATTGTTGTTTTAAATTATTCAAAAACATATTTTAGGGATTCCCAAAAATTCAATTTCTCATTAATGTATCTCAAATATTAATGTCTATTGGGAATTTAGAGACACTATAGTGAGAAAAATTATAGTCTTCTTTAGTGAAGGAGAGTATCTACACAGATTCTTGGAGTTAAAGAAGTGAAGAAAGAAATATATTAGATGGAGGGGAAAGTGTAGTTGGGTTGATGACACATAGACAAAGATTTTCACTATGTGTTAGCAAGTGATGATCATTACATGTTGTAGTGCAAACAGTACCATAACTCTACTAAGGAAGACAAAATTCACTTCCAACTAGTGTGAAGATGGGGTAGGTGGAGGATCAAAGAAAAAAAGAATCATAGAGTTAGATGGTTTTTGGAGTCCTCCTTGATAGGTGAAGGTGGGGGAATGGAAGGAAGTATTTGAAGTCTAAGAAACAGCAGTTTTGGTAGAGTATTAAAGATGGAAAGTTAAAGACTTGTTTAGGAACAGAAAGGAGTTCAAGTGATCTAAAATCTGGAATTTGTGCTGGAAATAGAAAGAAAAGGAAAGAAAGTGATATACTGTAGAGGACTTTTAATACCAAGTGAAGGGATTTGAAGAATTGCATACTGTAGGCAGGAGAGAGCCATTGAAGGTTACTGAACAAGGAAGATCAGTCTGGTTGTGGTTTGTAATGTAGATCTACATGAGATCTATACGAGAAGTGATTGAAATAGGGTTAGTGGCAGAGAGAAGGGAGAGAAAACTGATTCATGAGATACCTGTTGAACACATGTGTTCCATGGTATTTCCACTGTGGGTATTCCCTTCCCTAGTGCCTGTCAACTGATCCATGCCTTTTTCTCTCAGAGAAACTCTCCTTCATGTCTTCATAAATCTTCTTCAAAGAATCAAATATATCCTGGAGACCTTCCCCTGGGTTTTTTTGATATTCTATGAGCATCAGAGCAATAGCTACTATTTCTTTTTCTTGCCTCATGATTCTTTTTCCAGTCACAAATGTCCATGATGATGTCTTTGCCACCACCTGTTAAATGCAGGTTGTTGTAATGTGATGCAGTCTACTTTTACCCATGTATCTTTCCATTGCATTTTGGATCACTTGAAAGTTTGACCCTTCTGAGATCATGCTATTCCATGATTCATAACCTCAGATAGTTTGTTCTACAAGTCAAATGCTTTTATAGTAATAAAAATTATGAATATGGCAGGATGTTACATTTTTTTATATCTCCCATTCAATTGTGTGGCCATGAAGATGTGGTCTTTTATAATTATTTGTGAAAGTCTACTTATCCCCTTTTCATCAAGGAAATTCTTGATATATGCAAAGATCATTAGGATCAAAGTTTTACAGAAATAAGTAAAGAAGTATATGAGTAATTATAACAGTGCCATTTAAGTGTGATAATAACAACAAGTGGTCTCTCATTCCATACTTTCGTAAACTTTCCTTCTTGACATACCTTCAAATTTATTCTCTGAGTCCCTTTATAATTGTGTCCCCCTTCACAGCACAGATTTCCTTAGAGTGTTTGATCAGATTCAGTTGCTTTTCTAAATTTCAATGTCTTGGGAACTAGCTATACTTATTCATATAGTGTACTGGATACTGACATGTTAGAATCCACAAATGATGATTTTACTGTAATCAGTGATGAGAATAAATTACTATAGAAACACTGGTAGATCTGTTCCATTTCAAATATGTTTCTTATTTCCCTTCCAGTTTCAACTATAGATGCTCCTGGAATGATTAGACTGAGGAGGCATTGAGGAGCAATGGTGGTAGAAAAACAGTGATCAGAGGATCTGAGTTCAATTTCTAGCACTACTATTACTTCCTATAAGATCCGATTAACTTCTCTCATTTTTCTACACTGTAAAAAGAGGGAGTAGAACTTGATGACCTTTAAGGTCTCTTTCAATTTTAAATTCTATACACTGGCAAAGACTTATATGAGTCATAAATTGTAAGAATAATTCTTTTTTCTTCTCTGGTAAACCTTTGTCTCTTCCAGTCATCTAGTCTTAAAATACTTTCCTAAGGTAACCTCTTTCCCCTTTGCAAGAAGAAAATACTCAGACATGCTAGAGAGTTAAATTATCTTCCTTCAGTGCACCCTACCTTGTCAGGAAGTGATACAGTCCCCTCCAGAATTAAGATTCTGATTAAGATTCCCCTTCCACAAAGGGAAGCACTTATTCCTTTTTTTTTTAGGGTTTTTTTTTTTTGCAAGGCAATGGGGTTAAGTGGCTTGCCCAAGGCCACACAGCTGGGGTAATTATTAAATGTCTGAGATCAGATTTGAACTCAGGTACTCCTTCCTGATGCCAGGGCAGGGTGCTCTATCCACAGCGCCACCTAGCTGCCCTGGAAGCACTTATTCTAAAAACTCAAGCAATCCTTTCTTCAAATGAGCCTTACCCTACCATTGATTAACCCATATAGTTCTTCAGATGATTTAGTTTCCTAGTTTCCCCAACTCCTGGAAAGGGAAAGCATTTAGGAATGCTTGAGAGTGAAATAACCATTCCAATGGTGAGTCCCACCTCTCCCAAAGACAGTCCTCTGGGTCTATAGTATCACCTTGAAGTACTTACTTCTCAACTAGTCCCAGAAGCTCCTTTAGAAGTAATATATTCTTGGATATACAAGAGTCATATAACTATTTTTAATGAGGGGCAAAATTTTGGTTTACTTCTCTATAATACAGCTCCACCCCTGGTTCTCCTTAGCATGTCTTCCCTGATCTTGATATTCTCTCCTTGGTCCTTGAACTCTTCTTTGTAAATTGATTAATTTAGGCATTGGTTTTAGCCAAGCAGTGGGTAATGTGTTCAAGAGATGTACTCCAGGTATTTCTGTGCTTTTCCAGAAATTCCTTGCTGCTACATTGGCTCTATTGCTTTCTCTGGAGCTACATGTTCCCTTTTGACCTGATTCCTGGAGTGGCAGCAGGGCCCTCCAGGGGCTATGTCTGCCTGACTTGTCTTTGGATATCTTATTTTTTGTTTCTCCATTTCTTTATCTATTCTCCCTTTTAAGGACTAAATCCAAAGGCTTAAATCTGGTGCAGGACTAAATCATGACTTATTCGGTCACCCTTAATGTAAACTCCCAAGACTAAGTGAGCTGACACTTTATCAATCAAGGCACCCTCAATGCCAGACAGTCTAAAATGTGGGAATGTTTATAAACTATTTAGGGAGATGATTTCAATACCAGAAGAAAAGATTTGTCATTTAGAATCATAGAAAGCTGTAAAGCCATTTAGTCCAACTTCTTCATTTTAGAGATGAAGAACTAAGATCTAAGGAACTTCAACAATATATCTGAGGTCACACAGGTAGTAAGATTCAGAATTGGGATTTGAACCAGGTCCTCTAATTCCAGAGCCATTGTATCATCAATCTTGATCAGGCTCCTCCTGATCAACCTTCTATATAAACATTTTCCACATATTCAGGTTAGTAACTTGTTTAAATAAGGGCCAATTAGAAGTTTTCTAAAAGTACACAGTGTATTTTTCTTATTAATGAACAAACACAAGGGTTTACTTTGGTACTGGGCATTAGATGACACTAGAGATACAAAAATAAAAGTGAAACAGTTCTTGCCTTCAAAGAACATACATTCTATAAGGGGAAATAACATACATACCTATTCATATATTCAAAATATATACAAAATAAATATGGGGAAATAGATGAAAAAAATGTGAAACAAAAATGTCATTGAATACTTTTGTGCTGTAAGAAATGACACATATTGGGGTGGCTAGGTGGTGTAGTGGATAAAGCACCGGCCTTGGAGTCAGGAGTACCTGGGTTCAAATCCGGTCTCAGACACTTAATAATTACCTAGCTGTGTGGCCTTGGTCAAGCCACTTAGCCCCATTTGCCTTGCCAAAAAAACCTAAAAAAAAAAAAGACACATATGATGAATTCAAAGAAACATGGCAGGCCTTATATGAGTTGATGCAAAGTTGAAGGATACAGAACTAGAAAAATAATATGTGAGTTCGGGTACCAAGAGGCCACAGTCAAGATCACACAATATTTAACATCTACCACTCTAAAGTAACAGAATAAATTGTGATATCCCTAAAGGCAAAAGATATGGGCTTACAACCAAGAACTTACCTTCTAAAACAGAACATAATACAAGCAAGAAAATGGATTTTATTGAAATAAAAAAATACTAAGAATTCCTTATGAAAAGATCAAACTGAATAGAAATTTTGTAATGCAAATATAAAATAGATTGGCATAAAATGGTAAACACAGGTGAACAATTAGGAGCAAGTATTTATTGACCCCCTGCTAAGTGCTGGGGATACAAAAACACACTCTGCTCAGTAGGAGTTCATACTCTAAGATATATGATAAAATGCAAACAATTATATACAAACAACATATATATATATATATATATATATATATATATATACAGGATAAATTGGATATAATCTTGTATTAAGGGGAATCTGGAAATAATTCTTGCAGAAAGTAGAATTTTATCTGAGACTTGAAGTCAGATAAGCCAAGAGGATGAGATGAAGAAAGGTACAAATTCTAGGCATGAGAGATAGACAGTGAAAATGCCTGGAATTGGGAGATGGAGTGTGTTGGGCAAGAAAGAGGGAGGAGGCCAGTGTCACTAGATAGAGTAAATGGAGGTGAGTAAGTTGTAAGAAGACAGAGAAGAAAAGAAAGGGTCATGTCATGAAGAGTTAAAAGATAAAAACACAATTGTGTATTTGTTAAGATATAAACAACCTCTGGAATTTATTGAATAGGGGATGATATAATCAGACCTACACTTTAGGAAGATCAGTTTGACAGATTAAAGGAGGATGAACTGGAGTCTAAGTAGGGGAGAAAATTGAGCCATGGAGAACAAACAGAAAGCATACTCCTTCCAGTTTCATGACTCTCTTCTCAGTAAAGAAGAGGTGGTGGAGCAGCTAGGTGGTACAGTGGATAGAGCACTGGCCCTGGAATCAGGAAGACCTGAGTTTGAATTAGACCTCAAATACTTAATAATTACCTGTGTGACCTTGGGCAAGTCACTTAACTTCATTTCCTTGCCCCCCCCCCCCAAAAAAAAGAGGTAGGAAGCAAAGAGAGTAAAAAGTGTAAGAGAATAGAATGGAAGTAAATATATAATATTTAAAAGTTTTGCATAAAGAAATTCAATGAAGTTAATATTAGAAGGAAAAGTAGTAAACTGAAAAAAATATTTGCAGTGAATTTATCTGATAAATGCCTCATTTCCCAGATGTATAAGGAATTGATTAAAATGACAATAAGAACCATTCCCTAAATGATATCAAAAAGATATCTTTAGCTATTTGCAGAAATTCTTCAAATCATTATTGATTAGAGAAATATAAATTAAAGCAATTTTGAGAATCTACTTTACACCCATCAGATTGGTAAAGTTGACCAAAAAAAAGAGGAAAATTACAAATATTTGAGTGTCTGTGGGAAAACAGGCACTCTACTGCACTGTTGGTATGATTGTAAATTGTAATAGTCATTCTGGGAAGCAAATTGGAACTGTGCTCAAAATGTTCCTAACCTGTATGTACTGCTTGACCCAGCAATACCATTTGGCCTACACCCCAAAGAAATCAAAGAAAGACAAAAAAGGTCCTACCTGTACAAAAATATTCATTGTAGTTCTTTTTGTCATGGTCAAAAAATGGAAACTAAGGGGCTGTTTCTCAATTGAGAAATAACTAAACAAATTAAGGCATGTGAATATAATTGAATGCTACCATATTGTAAGAAATGAAACAGTTTCATAAATTTGAGAAGATGTATATGAACTAATGCAGAGTGAAGTTAACAGATCCAAGAGAACAATTTATACCATGTTAAATTATAAAAACAATTTTGAAATACTTAAGGACCTTGAGTAACAGAATGATCAATAATGATTCCAGATAAACAAAGATAAAGCATCCTTCTACCTTCTGACAGAAAGGTGATAACCTAATGCAGAATGAGTCACACATTTTTTGCTGGTATAGAAATTTTTTTATGATGCTTATTTATTAAAAAGGGTTTTTCCTCCAGTGGGTGGAAGTATGTGCAGAGAAGAAAAAAAAAACCCAAGTTTGCTCATTGAAAAATATAAAATTAGGGCAGCTAGGTGGTGCAGTGAATAGAGCACTGACCCTGGAGCCAGGAGTACCTGAGTTCAAATCCAGCCTCAGACACTTAATAATTACCTAGCTGTGTGGCCTTGGGCAAGTCACTTAACCCCATTTGCCTTGCAAAATCCTAAAAAAGAAAAATATAAAATCATATATTAAAATATTTTTAGGACAACAAAAAAAAAAAGAAAACAATATATGCAATGACTACCATATGAATGGAAAGAAATACCACCAACAAAAACAATCAACACTGAATATGGTCCCTGAAGAAGAGACATGAGAATACTCATCCCTTCCTTCTATATAGACTGTAAATAGAAAGGGACAAGGTTGGGAAGGGCTTCAAATACCTAAATCATGGAAATAATAAGGAACTGTTAGAATTTATCAAGAGGCAGGGTGGTATGTGATATGATCATAGATCAGCTTTAGGAAGATAGCTTTGGATCTTATGACTAGTGAGTAGTGGATGAATTGGAATGAGGAAAGTCTTGAATCAGGGAAACTAATCAAGTTATTGCAATAGTCCAGGTATGGGATGATGAGGACTAGCACGAGGGTGATGGCTATGAAAAGACCCTAATTGAAACTAAATGCTGAGGAATTTTAGTGATCACAATTGATTTTAAGAAGGGATATGATATCCACATCCAGAGAAAGAACTATGTCATCTGAATGAAGACCAAAGCATACTATTTTCAATTTTTAAAAATTTGTTTTATACTTTGTTTTTTCCCTTTCATGTTTCTTTCCCTTTTGTTCTTATTCTTTTTTTCAGAACATGACTAATATAAAAATATGTTTAACATAGTTATATACATGTATAATCTATATAAGATTACTCACTGTCAAGGTCGGGGGGGAAGGGATGGAAGGAAGGAGAAAAATGTGGAACTCAAAACCTTAGAAGAAATGAGTGTTGGGGCAGCTAGGTGGTGCAGTGGATAGAACACCAGTCTTGGAGTCAGGAGTACCTGGGTTCAAATGCGGCCTCAGACGCTTAATAATTTCCTAGTCATGTGGCCTTGGGCAAGCCACTTAACCCCATTTGCCTTGTAAAAACCTAAATAAAAAAAAATGAGTGTTAAAAATTATCTGAATTTTTAAAATTTTAAAAAAGAAAAGATATGACAAAGATGGCAGAGTAGAAAGAGCATTACAGCTGAGCTCTTTCTTCCAACATTCTTCTCTAAACAACTTTAATACCTCAAGACAAATTCTGGAGAGGCACAGCTAACAAAAGGTCAAGGTGATAAATTTTTTTCAGCCCAAAATAGCTTGGGAGATGTCTGTGGCATTTGGTTGAGAACTGACTAAGAGCACTCACAGCAGCAACACCAACTGTGGGCCTTAGAGGTGGCTGTGCCAGTAGCAACATCAGCTTCAAAGCTCTAGTTCAGATAAGGTAAATGGATTGGTAAATAGATCAGAAAGTTATAGGAGAGCCTCTTTCCTAGTACTGGATGGGGACCAGGCACTGTTTGGCAACTCCAAAGTCCATAATCAGTTCTGGGCCAAAGTTCCAGGGTGGAAAGGAGTGCTTACAGCTGCAAGGGAAGAGAGAGACCCTTCCTGGGTAAACACCAGAATGTAGACTAGCATTGACCATAATCTCTCCCTGGGTCATATCACCTTAGAAATACTGAAAACTTACAAACTTCTAAGCTTGGGACAGCCCCCCCCCCCACAATTCCTCACCACCATGAGCAGAGTCTAACCATAAGACAAAATTCAAAGTTAAGAAAATGAGCAATAACAAAAAAAGAACCCAACCAAAATAGGCCACATGGTGACAGGGAGGATCAATACACAGCTCAGAAGATAATGATATGAAAAGTTATAAGAAATGCCTGAAAGAAAATGAAAATTATATAGCAGTTCTTTTTGTGCTGGCAAAGAAGTAGAAATTGAAGAGATGCCCATCACTTGGGGAATGGTTAAGCAAGTTGCAGTCTATGAATATGATGGAATAATATTGCTCAATAATAAATTATGAACAGGCAGATTTCAGAAAGACATGGAAAGCCTGATATGAACTGAAGCTGAGTGAACACAACCAGAACATTGTACATAGTAACAGCAACATTGTTTAATGACTGATCAACTATGATAGACAGCTTTTCTCAACAATGCAGTGATCAAAGACAATTCTAAAAGACTTATGATGGAAAATGCCATCCACATCCAAAGAAAGAACAATGAAATCTGAATGTAGATCAAAGCATAATGTGGTTTTTTTTTTTTGCAAGGCAAGCAGGGTTAAAGTGGCTTGCCCAAGGCCACACAGCTAGGTAATTACTAAGTGTCTGAGACCGGATTTGAACCCAGATATTCCTGACTCCAGGGCTGGTGCTTTATCCACTGTGCCACCTAGCCACCCAAAGCATAATGTTTTCACTTTTTCTTAAGTTTTTTCCTAAATTTTTATTTTGTTCTGATTTCTCTTTCACAACACATATAATATGAAAATAGATTTAACATGATGGTGCATGTATAACCTTGATCATTGTTTACTGTATTGGGGAGGAAAGAGGGAAGAAGGAGGGAAAAAATTTTCAAAAATGAAAGGTGGGGGGGCAGCTAGGTGGTACAGTGGTTAAAGCACCGTCCCTGGAGTCCGGAGTACCTGGGTTCAAATCCGGTCTCAGACACTTAATAATTACCTAGCTGTGTGGCCTTGGGCAAGCCACTTAACCCCATTTGCCTTGCAAAAAAAAATAGAATGGTGAAAATTATCTTACCAAGTAATTTGAAAATATAAAATAGTATTAAGATTTTAAAAATAAAATTTTTAAAAGGCAAAGAGGAAAAAAGAAAATGAAAATTAGATACAAGTCCAACAAGAATTGCTCAAAGAACAAAAGAAAGCAAAACCAGTCTTTAAAAATTAAGTATAGTAGAGAAAAAAATTGAAAAAACAAATAAGAGAAATACAAGAAAATTATTTTTTGTATTTAATGTTTATTCTCATTTTGTACAAATAATTTTTATACATTAATAAAATATTCTTAAGAGTAAACTAAATACCCCTCCCCCCAAAAAAATATAGACTCACTTGAGCAATAAAGGGTAGAGAAAAAAATTGAAATTAAAAAGAAAAAAATAATAGTAACAATTGTAGGTATGGCCAGGTGGTGCAACGGATAGAGCACCGCTGGAGCCAGGAGCACCAGAGCCCATATCCGGCCCCATACACGCAACAATCACTCAGCTATGTGACATGCAAGCCACCCCAACCCCACTGCCCTGCAAAAACCAAAAAATAAAAAAGACCCAAAATATAATAAAATAGTAATAATAGTAGGGGTGGCTGGGTGGTGGATAGAGCATTGGCCCTTGAGCCAGGAGCACCCAGGTCCAAATCCGGCCTCAGACACCCAAAGATCACCCTGCTATGTGGCCCCAGGCAGGCCACCCAGACCCATTTGCTCTGCACCCCCCCCAAATAATAATAATAATAATAATAATGAAAAATGTGCTTCAGTCTTTGTTCCAGCACCAACAACTCTATCATGGGTGGATCACATTCTTTATGATAAGTCCATCACAAAAGTTATTTCCATATTTTTCCACCGTTGCCATTGCTGATCGCAACTCCTTCTTTCGTATTTCTTCACTACCATGTTTTATATTTTCTCTCTCCTTTCACTTTGACTCTGCTGTGGGGTAGTTCAGTGGTGCAACAGACAGATTCATGGCCCTGGGGCCACAAGGCCCTAAGCCCCCATACCACCCCTTAGGCCCAGCATCCACCTGGCCCTATGGTCCCAGACAATCCGTCCACTCCCAGCCCCTTGGAAGAAGTAAAAAAGAAAATGTGTTATATCTGACCACTCTTCCCCCATGGTCCATCCTTTCCTCCATCATTCACATTCCCCCCTTCCCCCGTCCCCCTCCTTCTCCTTCTTACTCCAGATGTCTATACCCCATTGAGTATATACGCTGTTTCCTCTCTTAGCCACCTCTGATGAGAGCAAAGATTCCCTCATTCCCCCTTGCCTTTCCCCCCTTCCATATCATTGCAATAGCTCATTGGAATAAAGAAAAATCTTATTATATGAAATATCTTGGCCTACTCCCCCTCTCCTTTTTCTTTCTCCCATTACATTTCCCTTTTTTCTATTGACTCCATTTTTACACCATATTTTATCTTCAAATTCAGCTTTCTCCTGTGCTTCAAATATAAAAGCTCCTTCTACCTGCTCTATTAACTGAGAAGGTTCTTGTGAGTATTATCAGTATCATTTTTCTATGCAGGAATACATACAGTTCATCATCAAGTCCCTCATATTTTCCCCTTCTCCTTCACTCTCTTCTGTTCAGCTCTGGCCATTCCAACAGGAACATTTGAAATTCCCTGGTTCATTGAAAGTCCATCTTTTTCCCTGGAAGAGGACATTCAGTTTTGCTGGGTAGTTGATTCTCGGTTGCATTCTAAGTTCTTTTGCCTTCCAGTATATTATATTCCAAGCCCTATGAGCTTCCAATGTAGTTGCTGCTAAGTCCTGTGTGATCCTGATTGCAGCTCCATGATATTTGAATTGTGTCCTTCTGGCTGCTTGCAATATTTTCTCTTTGATTTGGGAGTTCTGGAACTTGGCTATAATATTCCTAGGGGTTGGTTTTTTTGGGATCTCTTTCTCGGGGGGATTGGTGGATTCTCTCCATTTCTATTTTGCCCTCTGCTTCTAGGATATCAGGGCAATTTTCCTGTAGTAATTCTTTGAAAATGATGTCAAGGCTCTTTTCCTGATCATGACTTTCAGGTATTCCACTAATTTTTAAGTTATCTTTCCTAAATCTGTTTTCCATATCAGTTGTTTTTTCAATGAGATGTTTCACATTTTCTTCTAATTTTTCATTTTTTTTGGTTTTGAAGTATTGATTCCTGATTTCTTGTAAATTCATCAATCTCCCTGAGTTCTATTCTTTGTCTGAAGGATTTGTTTTCCTCAGAGAATTTTCTTATCTCTTTTTCCATCTGTCCAATTTTGCTTTTTAAAACATTCTTCTCCTCAGTAACTTTTTGAACTGTTTTATCCATTTGACCTAAGCTGGTTTTTAGCATGCTATTTTCTTCAGCATTTTTTTGGATTTCCTTGACTAAGCTGCTGACTTCATTTGCATGTTTTTCCTGCATCTCTCTCATTTCTTTTCCCACTTTTTCTTCTAACTCCCTCATTTGATTTTCAAAGTCTTTTTTTGAGCTCTGTCATAGCTTGAGCCCAATTTCTATTTTTCTTGGAGTCTTTAGATGCAGGAACTTGTGCTTCCTCATCTTTAGACTGAGTGTTTTGATCCTTCTTGGGCTCATATGCAAAATTTTCTCAATGATATTTCTCTTGTTTCTCTGCTTGCTCATTTTCCCAGCCTTAGCCTGTTTTTGGGGTGCTTCCTGAGCTTTTGGGACACTCCCACAAGGGTCTCAGTGTGTGAGGCTCTGTCCTCCCTCCTGGTCTGTGAATGACCATATGCGCTCCCCTCTGCTACAGGGCTGAGGTGGGGGGGGGCCCTGCTGTTCTATGGGGCGGCCTAGACTGCGATCAGGATCTTAATGTGGTCAGAACCCCAGAGTCCTGTTCCAGGGGCGGAAGACAGAGCTCTGCAGTCTCTCTCTCTCTTCATTCCCCTCCCTAGGCTCAGCACTCATGCCCGGGGGTCCTGCTTACTGGCTCCACCTGCTTCTGTTTCCTGGATCTGGGCTGTGTGCCCTGAGGGCTGGGCTTCACATGCTCACTCTGGCAGAGGTTCCCCGCTGTTCCCTCATTTTGTGCTTGATGCTCCCCGAGGCGTAGCTCAGGAAACTCTCCCCCTGCTGGGAGCCGTGGCTCCCAGAGCCCTGGGGCTGCCTCCAGGAGACTGAAGTTCTTTTGCTCTGGGGGGCCATCCCTCTGGCGGGCCACCCCTCCAACCCGGGGAGCAGAGCCTTTCTGCTCTTTTCCAGGTTTTCTTGAGTAGGAGAACTGCCTTACTGGGTCCCTCTGTGGGTTCTGTCTCTTGAAAATTTAATTAGAGTCCTTAGTTTATAGTTTTTATGAGAGAGTGCCTAGGAGAGTTCCTCTCTTGCCGCCATCTTGGCTCTGCCCCCCAAGAAAATTATTAAAAGTATTAACAACTTGATTAAGGAGGCAAAAAACTGAAGAAAATAGTACTTCAAAAAACAGAATTGGCTAAATCTTAGAAGAAATATAAAACTTAGAAGAAATATAAAACAGAGTTGGTCAAATGGGGAAAAAAAGTACAAAAACTCACTGAAGAAAATAATTCAAGGCAGCTAGGTGGCACAGTGGATAGAGCACTAGGCCTGGAGTCAAGAGGACCTAAATTCAAATCCAGCCTCAGACGCTTAATAATTGCTTAGCTGTGTGACCTTGGGCAAGTCACTTAACTCCACTGCCTTAAATAAAATTTTTTTAAAATAATTCCTTTTAAAATTAGAACTGGGCAAGTAGAAGCTAATGACTCCATGAGACAGAAGAAACAACAAAACAAAGTAAAAAAAAAGAAAAACAAAATTGCAGAAAATGTGAAATATTTCATCAGAAAAGCAACTGATCTTGATAAGAGATAGTTTTATAATACCTGGATAGTTTAAGGATTATTGAACTATCTGAGAGTCATGATAAAAAAAAAAGAAGCTAGACATCACATTTCAAGAAGTTATAAAGGAAAACTGCTCCGAAATCCTAGAACTAAAGGTAAAATAGAAATTGAAAGAATCTACTGGTAATCTCCTAAAGTCATCCCAAACTGAAAACTTCTAGGAATATTATAACCAAATTCCAGAACTCCCAGGTTAAGGAAGAAATTCTGAAAGACAAACATAAATTATTCAGATACTATGGAACCACAGTCAGGATCACATAAGATTTAGCAGCTGCTATTATAAGGATCAGATGATGGATTATAATATTTCAAGAATAACCTACCCAGAAAAACTAAGTATAATCCTTCAGGAGGAAAAATAGATATTTAATGAAATAGAGGACATTCTAAATATTCCCTGATAAAAAAGCCAGAGCTGAAGAGAAAATTTGATATTCAAACACAAGATTCAAGAGAAGTATAAAATGGCAACCATGAAAGAGAAATCATAAGGGACTTAAAAAAGGTTATAATACTGCTTATAATACTATATGATACATGTAAATCCTAAGAATTTTATCATTATTAGGGTTCTTAGAAAGCATCTACATAGACAGAGGGCAAAAGGATGAGTCATTTATATGGGGATGATCTTTAAAAAATGATGAGTGATAAAGAGAAATATACTGGGAGAAGGTGGAAGAGAGAGGAAGAATGAGGGAAATTATTTCACATAAAAGAGGCATGCAAGGAAGAGCTTTTACAATGGAGGGGGACATGGAGGGACAATGCTTAAACCTCATTCTCATCTGAACTATTTCAGAGAGAAGAATACATGTACAAACACATAAAAATCTATTCTAGTCAACATGGAAGTCGGAAGGGAAGGGGATTAGAGAAAAGTGTTGGGGGAGGGTGATAAGAGGGAAGGCAGATTAAGAGAGGTAATGGTCAGAAGCAAAGCACACTTTTAAGAAGGGACAGGAAAGAGAAGGATAAAGAAAAGAAAATAGAATGGAAGATTATACACAGTAAACAGAATTGTGAATGTGAATGGATGAACTCACCCATAAAATAGAAGTGGGTAGCGGAATGAATTAGAAGCTAGAACCAGCAGTATATTGTTTACAAGAAATATACTTGAGGCCAGGTGCAGCGGGCTGAGCCAGGGACTGGGCCGCCATGTGGGACATGGAGAAGGGCAAGAAGATCTTCATGCAGAAGTGCTCCCAGTGACACACGGCAGAGAAGGGCAGCAAGCACAAGACAGGCCCCAACCCGCACAGGCTCTTTGGCCGCAGGACTGGCCAGGCCGCTGGCTTCTCCTACACCGACGCCAACGAGGAGAAAGGGATCACCTGGGGAGAGGACACCTTGATGGAGTACCTGGAGAACCCCAAGAAGTACATCCCCGGCAAGAAGATGATCTTCGTGGGCATCAAGAAGAAGGGGGAGAGGGCCGACTTGATAGTCTACCTGAAGAAGGCCACCAATGAGTAACGCTTGTCCAGCGCCTTATTTATTTTAAAAAGCAGCCGATGAGACTTCTTTCCTTTTTGTACATGTACCATAATGACCCTATTTGAATTGGTTTCATTGACCTGAGCATTTCGATCATGAATGGCTATTCTAATAGAGAAATTATGTACATTAGGTAGGCTTGGGTTTAAATAAGAAATGATCCCTTCTCTCTGTTTTGGTCATAAGTCCAGTCACAACCAAGCTGTCACACTTGAATGTTTATTTTAAAAGATTTAGGCAACTTTTTTTTTTAAAGCAAGGGCTATGTGCCCCACATCTTAGAAAAGTTTTAATTAATCTGGCTTCTTTCACCAAACTATGGGGAAAGCCTACTTAATAATTTCATATGACTTTTACCTATTACGGGTTTTGGGGGGTGGGGGGAATTGTTCTTTGGGGGGGAGTTATGCCCCAACCTGTCCAAAGGCCAGTCCTATTGAATCCATCTTAAGTTCCCTAACTTTGTGCATAAATAACTTAATTACAATGATTTCATTAAATACTGCCTTTAACTTGTTGAAAGGCATTTCAGTGTATTGTCTAAGGACTGAGTAAAGGTCATCCCATCACTTCAGGAGTTCAGTTGGAGATAGAATCTCTTGACTTGCTAAGTAACTGTTTTGAAGACCTGTTGAATTGAAAGATTATAGACATGTTCTTAGTATGTTAATAGCAGTGGTATATTCACTTGGAGAGTCCAGTTTAAGGATGTACCATTAGTACTACATCTGTAGCCATATTTAAAACTTAATGTACTTGGAGGATTCAGTTGTATGGAGATGTGCCATTAGTTCATCCATGGTCACCCCCCAAAACTTGATTCAGCAATTAAACATTTGTGAATATACTTTTCCTGAAAAAAAGAGAGAAATATACTTGACACAGAAAGATACTTTAACAAAGAGTTAAAATAAAGAACTGGAGCAGAATATTACACTTCAGTTGGTGGGAGCTACAGTCATGATCTCAGGCAAAGCAAAAGCTAAAACTGACCTAATTAAAAGAAATAATCAAGGAAATTATATTATGCTAAAAGATGCCATTAATAATGAAGCTATATTAACACAGAACATATATGCATCAAATGCTATAGCATCCAAATTCTTTTTTTTTTTTTTTTAGTTTTTCGCAAGGCACTGGGGTTAAGTGGCTTGCCAAGGCCACACGGCTAGGTAATTATTAAGTGTCTGAGATCAGATTTGAACTCAGGTACTCCTGACTCTAGGGCCCGTGCTGTATCCACTGCGCCACCTAGCTGCCCCCTTTTTTTTTTTAGCATCCAAATTCTTAAAGGAAAAATTATATGAATTGAAGGCTGAGAAAGATTTGCAGGAGGAGAAAGAATTTAAGACTAGTCTTTTTGGGAGACCTCAATTTTCCCCTTTCAGAACTAGATATATCAAAACAAAAATTAGAAAGAAGTGAAGATGAATAAATCTTTAAAAAGTGAGATATGTTAGACTTCTGGAGAAAGTTAAATGGAAATAAGAAAGGGTATACCCTTTTCTCTGTTGTATGGCTGTCACAAAAATTGACCATGTACTATGGCATAAAAATCTCTTGAACAAATACAGAAGAGCACAAATATTAAATACTTCCTATTCTGACCATAATGCATTAATAATTACATTCAATAAAAGGCTTTGGAAGCATAGATTAAAATTAATTAGAAACTCAATAATATAATTCTAAAGAATTGGGGCAGCTAGGTGGCACAGTGGATAAAGCACTGGCCCTGGAGTTAGAAGGAGGACCTGAGTTCAAATTCAGCCTCAGACACTTAATAATTGTCTAGCTGTGTGACCTTGGACAAGCCACTTAACCCCATTACCTTGAAAAATCTAAAAAAAAAAAGTAAGGGGAAGAATGAATAGGTCAAAGAACAAATCCTAGGAACAATCAATAATTTCATTAAAGATAATGACAACAATAAGACAACATACTACAATTTGTGGGATGCAGCCAAAGTTGTGCTTAGGGAAAAATCTATATCTCTAAAACTTCTATCAAAAAAGAAGTGAAAGAGAAGATTAAATTAGGTAACTAAAAAATTTAAAAAAGAACAAATTAGGGGCAGCTAGGTGGTGCACCAGTCTTGGAGTCAGGAGTACCTGAGTTCAAATCTAGCCTGAGACACTTAATAATTGCCTAGCCGTGTGGCCTTGAGCAAGCCACTTAACCCCCAATGCCTTGCAAACCCCACCCCCAAAAAAGAACAAATTAAAAATCATCAAATACTGAAGTAGAAATACTGAAAATCAAGAGAAATTACTAAGATTGAGAGTTTAAAAAATTAGGAGTTGGTTTTTTATAAAAAAAAAATTGATAAGCCACTGGTTAATTTGATTTTTAAAAAGAAAAAAATTACTAGTATCAAAAGTAAAAGGGTAAAACTCAGCTATTAATCTAAGGTAGCATTGTTGGTGGAGTTATGATGGTATATGATTCTGATGGACTACTATTATGCTCTAAGAATTCATGAGAGGGATGACTTCAGAAAAACCTGGGAAGAATGAACTCATACAAAGTGAAGTGAGCAGAACCAGGAGAATATTATATATAATGTTGATCATCTGTGAAAGACAATGATCCAAGATAATTTCAAAAGATGGAAAATGCTGTTTGCCACCGGAAAGAGCTGATGAACTCTTAGTGCAACTGGAAACAAGATTTTTTTTCACTTCATTTAAAAAAATTTATTTTTGCAACATGTTTAATATGGAAATATGTTTTGTGTGAGTTCACATACTTAATTCATATCATATTACTTGCCTTCACTGAGTAGGGAATGGGTTGGAGGGAGGGAGAGAATTTAGAAATCAAAATTTTAGAAAATCAGAGAAGAAGAAGGAGAAATGGGAGAAGAAGAAATATGACACATCCCTCTCACTCCTTTGCAGAAGTAGGTGACCAAGAGACTACATTAGATGTTTGATGTCTTGTTTAGTGTTGTGGAATCTTTTTTTCCTTTTATTTATCCTTTATTATAAGGCATAGCCTCTGTGCGAGGATGGAGAGAAGAATGCAGTGGAAAATAGATGATGTAAAAACAGAATAGCAACAAAGTTTACTTTAAAAAAAGCAAAAAAAAATCCTTTAATTATAAAATGATTTCCATGGTACAGAGTGGCACTAGTAGATGGGATAGAAAGCTCTCATGTAGGAGGTAAGATTTTAACTGAGTGTTGAAGGAAACCATGGACTATATATGAGAAAATTGCTTCTGAATGGGTAACCAATCTCATATGAGTAACCAATCATTTCCAGTCAGTATGGATTCAATTTAATTTTTTTGTGATACAACTTAGTACTATCACAACTGTTGAAGAAATGACTAGTAATATTTATATATTAGGTTTCTCAGTATTCTTTTGGTGATCTCTATCATTGCTTAATCCTAAACCATGTTTTCTAGTCTATTTTTCCATCTTCTCCTAAATCCACCTTTCCAATGAAATTATCAAATATCAAAGTCTATGTTTGATTTGGTTAGTTGACTGTCAAGTCCTTTATAGAATTTCTGTGCTTCTTTATCTTGTTCAGCAGACATTGGCAGTCCTCTTGCCTATGTAAATTAATAATTAAATATTGCTGCATGAGATGACCAAGTGCCCCAGGAAATGTTTATTATTGCTCTTGGGTACACAAAGAAATCAAATCCTCTAATTCTCTTATTTGCTTCTCTCAGCCTGTGGGACATTTTTCCATTTGACTCAAACTTTCTTATGTTCGTCATTTCATTTTTAGTATTATGACTGTGGTTCTTTTCCTACAGTGGTATATTAGGTCCTTGGTCACTGAATAAAGAGTTCATGCTTAGAATTTTGTGTGGAGTTTTTGACTGAACTTGTGGTATCTATGTATTATTGTTTGTCCTTCATTCTCAAATAGGATAAGTGACATCATGAGGTGATGACTTGACTCATATGTGAATTGGATTTAAATGAAGCAAAGTTGAACAAAATCACCAGCCTCACTCTCTCTTCCAGAGTTATCAAAGGCTAGTGGCAGCTCAAAAGTCAAGATGACTGGTAAGCCTGGGATGCAGAGAATAACTTTGGTGTCTTTAATGTCTGACCAAATTTTAAGCATTCCACAGCACCTGATTCAGCTGTCTTCATGGCCATTGGAACAAATTGTTTTCATCTGCCTATTCCACAGGTGAGAGGGATGGGGCGGATTTTTCACATGCTTGGAGTAGGCACCCCACTAACTTACTGACCAAATTCTGTTACCTTCAATCTGGTTTGACCCATGTGTCCTGTTATACATACAATAGCTTCTTGTAGCCACATGTTAGTGTTGAGTTCCAGGTAAACACCAAATGAATAAACAGTCCTCAGAAGGGCTTGGCAGTCCTCACACCAGAGGTGCTAGTCCTCCCTGAACACCCATGCACTCTAGTGAATAAGAGGTCTCCAGAAGGGAACTCCCATCACCTGTGCAGATTAGTACCTTCTTAGCAATTTAGAGCATTGTCTGGGGGATGGGGGGGAGGGCACTGAAAGGACAAGAAACTTGTAGGATAAATCAGTATGTAGCAAAGGTAGTCCTTAAAGTCAAGTCTTTCTGCCAGAGCTTAAATTAATATTTATAGATGACCTAAGAATGGTTTGATGCTTAAAATCCTGTGTCCTCTTTTATTTCATTCTACCAGTGTCATCACAGACAATTTTGTATATTTATGTTTTATGGGTCACATGGCCAAACTTCCTACTATGATGCCATTATGGTATGGGATGGCTAGGTTTTTTAAGCCTGTGCTTGCATAATGCTTCAATTCTGGCAGATTCTACCAAGGTTGAAGACTTTGTGTTTAGTCCTAGCAATAGATCAGGAGTGAGCAGACTCCCTCTATAGATTTTGTTGACCAAAAAGTAGAATCTAGGATCTTGTAGGTTTTTATATAACAAGAGAAAATTTTCCTTAATGTTTTATTGATGAAATTCAAAATATAAAAATATGACTGGAGTTTTTATAACAGTTAGACTAGTATGAAGAATTAAATTTTGTGGGGGGGTGTATAAATAATATTTTTAGTTGAATTTCACAGTTAGTGTTCCCTGACATCAAAATTGAATGCAAATTTTCATCTGCTAATGCTGGTGTGTCATAAGATTTTACATACTTCATTTTTTTAGGGTTTTTTTGGTAAGACAGTGGGGTTAAGTGACTTGCCCAAGGTCACACAGCTAGGTAATTATCTGAGGTCGGATTTGAACTCAAGTACTCCTTACACCAGGGTCAGTGCTCTATTCACTGTGCCACCTAACTGCCCCTACATATTTCATTTTTGAAATTTTCTTTTCACACAAATAGGACCTAACAAATACTGATAGCAGCCCATGAGCATGTGATTTTAATAGAATCTATTGATAGCTTAGAAGAAATTTATAGAATTATAATGGATTCTTCTTTTGATATTTGACTTTTGCAAGTATCATTACATTGCAGATTAATTACTCTCAATTGAAGATTAGGCAGAAGCTCCTCAATTGCAAAGTTAAATGGATTTTGAAATATGAAAATTTATTTTGCACTAGCATAATGGTGGTTGAAGGTTATCCTTTTCATTCAGAAAAATATCAATCTTAGTCCTGAGCTCAGAAAATAGTAACCCCCCCCACACACACACACTTCTTTTCTTGTTTTAGCATGATGGGTATATACTGCTAGCAAAAAAAAAGTAATTATATTGCAATATGTGTGGCAAACGAAAAACTCTTCAGGGTAGTTATACTGATTTGTATTATAGTCACTGATTTGTAAGGAGCTGAGCAGCAGGGTGAATTAATGAAAGAACCGCCTATTATTTATCCCTCTTTTGCAACTATGTAACTTGACCATAGGATACACAAATGAATGAGCTTGTAATTATGTTCCAATAAAATTTTATTTATGGACACTGAAATTTGAATTTTATATAATTTTCACATCATGAAATAATTTTTAAATTTTTTTTCAATAATTTAAAAATTCTTAGCTCATGGACCATATAAAAATATTTGGCAATTGGATTTGACCAAGGACTGTTGCTTTCAATAGAGCATAGACTATATGTGAATCTGCCTAACTAAATGAGTACAATGTAGAAAAGACTATACTATAATCATCAGCAGGTTGGTCAGGAGGTTATAGATTCTTTGGATTCAAAAGATAATATGGAAAAATAACAGGATCTGGGTATTGGTTAGATTTGGGGGTTGAGAGGAATAAAGATGACTTAGGTTTCAAGCCTGTAGAAAAGGAGAAGTTAGGAGCTTTGTGGGGAAAGGTAAATAACTTCAGGCTTAGGCATATTACATTTTAGAGACCAATGAATAATCAAACCTTCTAACTTACTCTCACTCATCCATGTTAATCTATGTCAGCACACATGGAGCTAATCATTCTATTCCCTAAGAAACTCGAGATAATATGGTAGACTTGGGGGTCAGAAGCCTTGGATTTCCTGACATGTTTTCCTATAGCTTTCAGGAGCACATCTCTGTAGGCCCCAGCCCAGAGGCATTTGTCCAGAGAGTTGCGGCTAAAACTCTGGGACGAGCCTGGGCAATAGCTGAAATTGAAAAGGTAGCTAAAATTGCATAAGGAAGAATGAGAAAAAGAGAGAAGATGGCCAAAGGCTATTTTCCTCCTTTCTCAACTGGGGACAATTATTTTGTGAACTACCTACCTCATTGTGAGTGAGGTTGTAATGTGAGTAAGCGCATAAATGTAGTAGTAGTTTTGCCATTTATAATTGAAGAGGACCATCCCATCATGTATGCACATGATGGCATATTTGCACATTATGTTTATTATAGTGAAGGGGATGTGGTGCATAGACATCTCTCTCACTGTCTTTTCTAGAATTGTCCCACCCCATGGTCTGTTTTGGTAGGAACAGGACTTCAGGTGATGGTTTGGTGATGGGAGTGCTTGACCTTTTGAATATTATTTCCTTTCTATTTGTTCCAGTAATGCTGGGCTGTGACAACACAGTGCCTCCAAATCTGACTCTGGATGGTTTAGTCATCAGCATGGCCTTTTCCTCTCAGGTCTGATACCACACTCCCCTCAGAACCCAAAGGCTTTGTCTTCCCAGAAGCTTCCCAGCAGGTCATGGGAATAAGGCCTCCAGATTGCTAGTTGGTATCGTTTATGGTTGGAATTTCAATGGTATTTGATCATCTTTGAACTTCTAACCTTTGTTCTTGATTAATGAAAACATTTTTGCAAATGCTTTCACTATGGTCTGTCTCACACTGGTTCAAGATTTCACCTCTAGCAGCACAATATGAATATCCTCAGCTATCCCTCTTAATCAATTATGTCCCCAAAACAACAAAATAGGACCAGGATCCTCCTAGCTGGGGTATCCTGGTGATTTGGGTCTGCTTTTAACACTTAATTCTTTCAGAGTAAAGACTTTGGACCCTGTGGGACAGTCAATGAAGGGGGTAAGGGGTGGAGTGGCAATTGAGGGAGTGGCGAGAGGCAGGGACAGGTGATGGTTTGTCTCATGGCAGATGGACAGTTGGATCCCAAGATCCAACTATGAGCTTTTTAACTGCAGCAACTTAATATATATTATTGGAGCTGGAATTATCTTTGGCACCAGACTTGTACTCCAACAGATCCTCGTTAAAGGATTTAAAGTGTATTTGTTCCCATTACAGGGCTTCAAAATGTTTTTTCATCAATATGTAAGTGAATTATTGTTGGAATGATCACATTTAGGAGGATAAGGAAGAAGAGCCAGAAAAGGAAAAAGAAGGAATATTCAGAGAAGGAACAGCAGACCTGGGAGAGAGTACAATATCCCTGAAGCTATGGAGAGAAGGTTATTGAGGCTTTTCAAGGAGTGTCAAACACTGTGGAGCAGTAAAAATAAATAAATAAATAAATAAATAAAATATTGTTTTTGGTAACTGGAAGATTATGTGTGTCTTATGTTCCCTCATGGACTATTTAGATTGGAAGAGGGAGTTCAGATCAGTGAATGCCCATAACTGGATCAATCAGTCCTATAACAGTGATTTTCTAATGGAGTCTATTTTCTTTTGTCTTTAGTGAGCCAGTCCAAGAATGAGGACAAGAATAATGTCTAACTATTGAATTACCTGTGGAATTGAGGGGACTGAAGTAATTTTTCACTCTCTTCCAATCCCCTACTCCTCTCTCTGAACTCCTTTTCCTTTGCTCTGGAATTGCCTGTCTCATTGTATCTCTCCAGTTCTTCTAAATCTTAGAGTTTAGGATAGGCTTCCCTAAAAATGAGATACTTGTGGATTGTTGGGGTTGGCTCCATTCTTAAGATAATCACCAGGTTTCAAGGCAATGTCTCCTCTGGCCACTACCCTCTCTCCCCTTAGCCCTCTGTGCCACACTCACCTTGCCAGTTGGGGTACTGAGGAGAGAGATGAATCACAATGAACCTGAACTTGCCCCTTCAGGCAACAGGAGAGAGGTCAGTCTGGAGGACACAGAGCAGGGAAGATGCTCCTCACCAAAGTGAAGTCCCTGGGTTAGAAGGTCCTCTTCACAGGATCTTCTCTGGGCCCCACCTGGAGGGCCCAGAGGGTGAGTATGACCTGCTGTGCTAGCTCATAGAGGACAAGGAGAGGGAGGGGGTAGGTTGTGAATTAGAAAGGAGAGGAGTAGGAAAAGGGAGTACAGGCAAAGAGGCAGAGAAGTCATAGAACCAAAGAGAACCTAGAACCTGGAACATAGAACCTTGAGGCTAGAAAGGATCATTAAGATCATCTTGTTCAATCTTTTCATTTTATGGAAAACCAGTGAAGTTACCTTTTGGGGGTTACATAGTGGCTCAGTCAGGATTGGAACCCAAATGTTTTGCATTCTAGGGTTACCTCTTTAAGCCTCTAAAGGGGGAGTTAAGGGAATTAGAGATGGGGACTGACTTGGAAAAACAGGATTAGGGAAAAGGGCAGAGTGACCATTAGTTCAGCACATCCCAGTAGCAACCATCTAGAAAAACTCCTCTTGGACCTGACCTTGGGCAATGGTCCCTAATCCTGAGGCCACCAGGAAGATGGTCTCTTGGTCTGTTTCACCACAGTGTCTCCTGACAGTCTACCAAATGTTTAGTTCCTGGGTGCTGAAAGGGGATTTTAGGGGGATGTCTGTGTATGTCTCTTCCCCCTCCAGTTGCCTTCTTGCTACCTACCCCATCTCCCTCACATCTGACTGGATAATGATGAGCACCATTGAGGGAGAGACCAGGTATGCTCTGGGATCACACCAATTTATGAGTCCAGGGGTCAGAAGCATAAGGGTTTTCCCATGATTGACATCAGAAGCTCCCTGCTGGTGCAAGTTACCAATCATGGGGAAAGAAGGCAGCTGGGGCTCATTCCAAGGCCCTGGCCTATATTTTCATCACACCCCAACCTAAGGTAATCCAGTTACTTTCCTAGAAGGCAGGAGTAGAAAATACCTCAGGGCCAAAAGGGCTTGTTTCCTGATAGGGATATGTGCTTCTCCAAGGACATCAAACTGGGACCCCTGACCCAGCAGGGCAGGGCTCCAAGAGAAATCCAGTTACCCACCACTTGTTTACCTTCACACAGCAGGTCCAGCAGAAGCGGGAAAAGCTGAAGTCCAAGGCCATACACTGGGGACAGGCCAACAATGCTCAGGGTGGAAACAAAGGCCATGTGTTCCCAAGAAAAGAGACCCGGGCCACCAGTGAGAGAGAGTGTCCCCAGTGGAGCATAGACTGGGGATCAAAGTCCGTCTCAAGCACAGTTCTGGGAGAGTCACCACCCAATAGGCCCAAAGTCTCATGGGAACCAACAGAGACGCCCAACAGAAAACACCTAGAATATTGTAAGCCCCTTCCTAGAGCCCATGAGGGAAGTGGGAGAGGGGCAAGGAAGGGGTGGATGGGATGCACTATATAGTATTTGGGGGGTTCCCTACTCACTCCAAAGATACTGTCCCTAAAAGTTAGTCCCCCACCCCACCCAGCAGTAACAATAGGGAACCTACCCTCAAAGAAAGTGCTAGACTAAACATTTCTTCCCTTCCTTACTCCCAGCAGCATCATTTCCTATCTCAAGAGACAGTTCCTTGGGCCGCAGCTGTGACACACCTGGCTGTTCTTTTTCCTCTGCTCCTTCAGACTTATGGTAAGCCCCATGGTACTCTAGAACTAGGGGACTCACCCATTTTTCCCGGGCTTCCTCATGCAAGAAGGTGACCCTGGCCCCTAAGTCTTGGAGTTTTTTTGGTGATGTGGAAGAAAGTGGTGCTTTTTGTCTCAGAAGTCCCAGTTACTGTATTCCTAGGAATTGCCTTCCTCCAGGAACTTTTTGAAGATTTAGCTGCTGGACAAGCTCTCAATGAGTTACCCAAATGCCAATACATTCACTATGATCAAGAATTCCAAAGTGTGAGTTACAGAAAGATGGAGTTTGGGGTGTGTGTGTGTGTGTGTGTGTGTGTGTGTGTGTGTGTGGAAGAGAGAGAGAGAGAGAGAGAGAGAGAGAGAGAGGAAGAAGAGAGAGGGAGAGAGAGGGAAAGAGGGAGAGAGAGGAGAAAGAGAGAGAGAGAGAGAGAGAGAGAGAGAGAGAGAGAGAGAGAGAGAGAGAGAGAGAATGAATGAGAACAATGGAGACAGTGAGAAGGAAAGAGACTGAAGGCTTCACAGACCAAGATGATGTGTAGTGGGTCTAGGAGAGTTGAGAAAAATCAAAGGGAGATGGAACTAATAATTCTGCTGGATTGAGTGGAGAGAGAAAGGGGATCAGATATTGTTTCTCAAGTTGGATTTGATTCTGAAGATAACAGGTGGACATCCTACTCACATTTAAGTAGTTTAGGATGAAAAAAAGCAATGCTGAGAGACAATGAGTGGTATTGACATTAGGTGCCTCCAGAGAAATGTGGAATGGTAAAATAAAATACTGATTTTGGAGTTAGGACACATGAGTTCAAATCCTGCACCAGTTCTTTAGGTGAATACTTGTTTAATCCTCTAAAATGTCAGCATTGAAATAGATAATTTGTAAGGTTTCTTTCAGTATTCAATCCTGTGCAGGTATATCACTTTTTCAGCTTCAGGAATAGAAAATACAGAGGCAGGAAGAAATGCAAGGTGCTTAGCCAATATCTACAAGAGGAGTAATTCAGGACATGTTGTAAAGGAAGAGAAATAAGACTGGATAGGCATGCTATAAAATGTGAATGGTTAACGTTAAAACTAAAATAATTGGAATGAGTTAGTTATATTTTAAAATTGGGAGGTGGGGGGAGGAGAGAACTAGCATGATTATTTCCAAATGATAGAATCATCACTTGAGTCTTCAGGGTCATCCATTGATAGACATGAATTTTGAGGCTCATGTCAGCATGGACAACTCTGTCTGCTCAGGGTTCCTAGGGATCTTTAGATTTAAAGTTAGAAAGAACCCTTAAAAGATCACTGAAAACCCTTATATTTAATAGATGAGGAAGTAGACTGAGAGAGTAGAAAAATGTTACTCAACATCATATAGGCAAGAAGTAACAAGACTGAGATCTGAACTCAATTCTTCTGACTCCAGCATAGCAATCAGTCAACTAACCAATGACACTTATTAATTTTTTTGTTTTTGTTTTTTACAAGGCAATGGGGTTAAGTGACTTGCCCAAGGTCACATAGTTATTAAGTCTGATTTGAACTCAGGTCCTCCTGACTCCAGGGCCGGTGGCTCACTGAGCCACCCAGCTGAGCCACAACATCTTTTATTAAGTGCTCATTATGTATTAAACACTGTACTAGGCCTTGGGGACACAAGGACTGAAGTACCTGCCTTTGAGGAGCTTATAGTCCATCAGGAGATAACATGTACACACAGCAGTAGATATGAAATGGATCCAAAGTAAGCACAAGGCAACAACAGGTTTGGTCAAGGCTCTAGTAGCTGAGGGCAATCAAGACAGGCCTCTTGTAGAAGGGAGCACTTCAACTGAGCTTTGTAGGGAATTAGGAAGTCTAAGATGTGGAGATAGTGTATTCTAGACCTGTACAAAGATAAGGAAGCTGGAGATAGAATGTCGTGTTTGAGAGGCAAACTGTGTGTGTATATTTGGGGGAAGAGGGCAAGGTAAGTGGGATGTCATGTATAAAAAGTCTGGAAAGACAGGCTGGAACCAGTTGGTAAAGGGCTTTAAATATCAAGCAAAGGTATTTTTATATTCAGTCCTAGAGGGAATAGGGAACCACTAAAGCTTCTTGAGCTGGGGAATGACATGATGAGACCTATGTTTCAGGAATCTCACTTTGATAGCTGTGTGGAAGTTGAATTGGAGAGACTAGAAGAGGGAGAGCAATATTGCAGAAGTCAAGATGATAGATAATAAAGACCTGAACTAGGTGGTCATATGGGTAGAGAGAACTGACAAGATTTATCAACTGAATGTATATGGTAAGGAAGTGGAATAGGGAGAGGGAAGACCTGGGAGGAACTCTGTGGTTTGTAAATCCAAGTGATCAGAAAGATGGTAGTCTACTTGACAGAAATAGAAATATTAAGGAAGGTGGATTTCAGGGGATAGATAATCAGTTCTCTTTTGGATATTTTGAGTTTGAAATACATATAGGACATCCATTTTGAAATTTCCCATAAGTAATTTGTGATAAGGCATTAGCGACTGGGAGAAAAGAGAATAAGGCTGGAAGTTGAGATCTGTGAATTATCTTCATAAAGTGGATCATTATTAAGGTGATGAGATTACCTAGTGAAAGAGTATAAAAAAGAGAAAAATACAGAGCCTTGAAATATACCCACAGTTAGTGGATAGAAATAATAATAGCTATTACTTCTGTAGTTTACAAACTATGATTCACAAATGTTACCTCATTTATGAAATAATACTATGAGAGATAGGTGCTATTATTTCCATTCTACAGATGAGGAAACTGAGGTAGAGAAAGATAAAGTGCCTAACCCAATGTGAAACAGTTAGGAAATGTCTAAGACTGGATTTGATCTCAGGGCTTCCTGACTTCAGGACCAATGCTACTCTATATACCACTAGCTGACATAAATGAGGATTCAACGAGAGAGGCTGAGGACAGTCATTATAATAGGTAGGAGGACAACCAAGAGAGAATAATGTCCCAAAAACCCAGAGGGGGAGAGTATCAAGGAAGGAGAGAATGGCTAAATGTCAAATGCTATAGAGGGGTCAACAATTATGGGAATTGAAAAAAAAGCCACTAAATACAGCAATTAAGACATCACTTGGAACTTTGAAGAAGCAGTTTCAGTTGAGTGATGTGTTAGGTAGTCAAATTGCAAAGTGTTGAAAGATAAAGGGGATGACTAGAGGTGGCTTCCTGTAGAAGTTGAGTGAGATATAGAATTATAACAGCATTGGGATTTTTTTTAAACAAGATTGGGGATAACAGGTGTTTTTGGAGGCAGCAAGAAAGAAACCAGTAAATAGGGAGAGACTAAAGTTGTTGAGGTGATTATTGGAGCAGTATTCTCAAAGAGACAAGAAGAGATGAAGTGCAGGGTCTAAGCAGAATAGTTGGTCTTAGTGAGAAGAACTGCTTTTCATTAGGGTCTGAAGTTAATAAAAGAATAGAAAATTAACTCAAGAAGTTTGGGAAGGTAGCAAAGAAAGGAAGGAGAGTTTTCTTCAATAAAATACGGGACAAAGTCTGCAGCTGAGAGGGCAGGTGGGAGGATAGTGTGTAAAACAGGAAAAAGAAGAGAAGGTTTGAAACTACTTTTGTACTTTTGTGGGGCTTACTATAGAGTCAATTAGGGAAATGTAAAAGAATTCCCTGGAGACTGTGAGGGTCCAGTTGAGATTAGAGAACATAAATTTGAAGTGGAGCCACTCATACCAAATGGACCCACCTTCAGGGCTTCTTTTGTCAGTGGAATAGCAAGAGGATGAACTCATGGTAGTCACCCTTGTAGCACATATTGGTTATACATAGTAGAACCTTAATAAACATTTTTAAATGAGTGAATGAGTGGTCTGATTATCCAGCGGGGTGAATGAAAATCTTGGTTTTAGGTGATGTGATCAACTTTTAGGAAAAAAGGTTGGCAAAAAGTTTGTGATCCTTTTCTCCCCTCTTCCTCATACTCTTCACTGTTTTCCCACAGGCCAAAGAATAGGCAAACTGTGAAGCTTAAACCAGCTCTTATCACCAGTTGCTCAGATGATATACAAGGATCTCAGAAAAGGTTCTGCCCATTTCGAGTGCGCTTCGCAGATGAGACCCCCAAGGACATGGCAAGGCGATATTGGGAAAGGAACTATGAGGGTGAGAGATGCCACTATATCTATAGAGTCCCCTCTGAAGAGACCTCTGGCTTCTAGAACCAGGACAGAGGAACAAAGCAGAGACTTGGGTCCTGGCGTCCCTTGTAGGTAGCTGAGGGAAATACTACATCTTCTTTTAATACTGAGGCTAAAGGAGAACAGATATGGAATGTGCTATTTCCTCTTCAGCCTCCCATGATTGAACAGGACTCTCTGGAGAAAATCAAAGGAAAAAACATTTTATAGTTAAAGGAATATATGACTAGAAATTAAGAGACTTGGGTTTGTATCTCAGTTATGTGACCCTGAGCATGTCACATTATACTTCAAAGCCTCAGTTTCTGCATTGGTCATATAGGGGACACTGGAAGATGGCAATGAAGGTTTTTGTGTGAAATAGATGGGGCTCTTGGAGGATTTGCTAAAGCTTGAGGTCTCCTTGGCAAGAATCCAGGGTTACTACTAGCAATTCTTCGTGCAAAATCTTTTTAATTTAACATAATCAAAATTATCCATTTTGCATATACTTTCTTTCCTATTTAGTCATAATTCTTCCCCCCCTTTCATAGATCTGACAGTTAAACTATTCCTTGCTCTCTTGGTTGGTTTGTTGGGATCACCCTTTATATCTAAATCATTTTGACCTTATCTTGGTATAGGGGGCCTAGTTTCTGCCATAATATTTTCCAGTTTTCCCAGGAATTTTTGCCAAATAATGAGTTCTTCTCCCAAAAGCTGGAGTCTTTGGGTTAGCAAATAGTAGATTACTATAGTTATTTACCTAATCTATTTCACTGATCTACCACCCCATTTCTTAGTCAGTACCAAATAGTTTTGATGATTTCTGCTTTATAATATACTATATTTCCCCACATATAAGGTAACACCTTAATTTTGGGGCCTGAAATTTGAAAAATAAAATATATTATATAAAGTTATTGAGCTCAAGTTTTATTCACCATGAAATTCAAGGACCTTCTGTTCATAGCTTTCAGGCATCTTTTGGGCAAGTCTGGTGCATGGACACATGCTTAGTCTATTCTATTTCATGAAACTGAAGTACCAGTTGTGCCCTCCTTGGAAATCAGTCACTTCTTTTTCATCAGCAATTCTTCTTGCCTCCTGCTGAACCATCTTTGTGGACACAGGGAATTCCAATGGCCCTTTGCTCTTCAGTCCATCTCTTCAGTTCCCTCTCTGACTCAGGCCATTTGGCTGACTTGCCTCTCATGGCCTTCTTCTGCTGGGGGGTTTTCAGAAGGGTTTCTTCTTTCTGTAGCCAGTTTTGGATTGTTTTCTCATTGGAGAAGGACAAAACTTACATTCAGCAGCAGAATTTCCATTCCCTTTTGCAAACTGGATCACTCTGAACTTGAATTCAGCACTTGTACAAAAATCTTTTCCAAGTCATTTCTGGGCAGAATGTGGCAAAATGGAATTTAATATACCTGTAACAAATGTGAAACAATGAATGCAAAGACAACAAGCATGAAAAAGCAAGAAATGCAAGTAAAAAAAATCTACAACCACTATTTAAGAGGCTCCCAGTTTTAGACCCCAAAATTTTCAAAAAAGAGTGTATCTTATACACGGGGAAATATGGTAGTTTTAGATCTGGTGGGGCTAGCCCATCTTCCTTTGCTTTTTTTCATTAATTTGCTTGATATTGAACGTTTGTTCTTAAAGATGAATATTATTATTATTTTTCTAGCTCTAAAAATTAATTTTTTGTTAGTTTGGTATGTCACTGGATAAATAGGTTAATATAGGAAGACCTGTCATTTTTATTATATTAATTCAGTCTACCATGAGCAATTGATATTTTTCAAATTGCTTAGATCTGACTTTACTTATGTGAAAAATGTTTTAAAATTATATTTACATACTTCCTACATTTGTCTTGGCAGATAGACTCCCAAATATTTTATATTGTCTACAGTTATTTTAAATGGAATTTCTCTATCCCCTGCCTACTGGGTTTGTTTTAAATCCTGCAACTTTTTAAAGTTGTTCATTGTTTCAAGTAGTTTTTAATTGATTCTCTAGGCTTCTCTAAGTATACTGTCATATATCATCTGCAAAGAGTGATAGTTTTGTTTCCTTCTTGCCTAATCTAATTCCTTCAATTTTTTTTATTCTCTTATTGCTAAAGCTAACATTTCTAGCATAGTATTGAAAAATAGTGATATTATTGGGCATTCTTGTTTCATCTTTGATTTTATTGGGAATGGTTCTAGCTTATCCTCATTACATATAATGCTTGCTGATAGATACTGTTTATCATTTTAAGAAAAACTTCATTTATTCTCCTATGCTCTCTAGTGTGTGTGTGTGCGTGTGTGTGTGTGTGTTGGGGGGGATGTTACAAAGCAATGGAGTTAAGTGACTTTCCCAAGGTCACACAGCTATGTAATTATTAGGTGTCTGAGGCTGGATTTGAACTCAGGTCCTCCTGACTCTAGGGCTAGTGCTGTATCCACTGTACCACCTAACTACCCCTATCTTTCTAGTGTTTTTAATATAAATGGGTACTATATTTTGTCAAAAGCTTTTTCAATATCAATTGAGATAGTCTTATGATTTCTGTTAGTTTTGTTATTGTTATGGTCAATTATGCTGATAATTTTCCTAATATTGTACCAGCCCTGCATTCTTGGTATAAATCCCACTGTCATAGTGTATTATTCTGGTGATAGATTGCTGTAATCTTTTTGTTAATATTTTTATTTACAATTTTTGCATTAATATTCAAATGAGAAATTGGTTTATGATTCCCCCCCCCTCTATTTTGGCTCTTCCTGGTTTAGGTAGCAGTACCATATTTGTGTTATAGAAGGAATTTGGCAGGAATCCTTCTTCACTTATTTTTCCAAATAGTTTTTATATTATTGGAATTAATTGTTCCTTAAATGTTTGGTAGAATTCACTTATAATTCATCTGACCCTAAAGAATTTTTCTTATGGAGTTCACTGATGACTTGTTCAATTTCTTTTTCTAAAATAGGGTCAAGTATTTTATTTCCTCTTCTGTTAATCTGGGCAATTAAAATTTTTACAAATATTCATCCATTTCACTTAGATTGTCAGGTTTATTAGTATACAATTGCACAAAATAGTTCTGAATTATTGCTTTAATCTCCTCTTTATTGTGAATTCATCCTTTTCATTTTTGATACAGGTATTTTGATTTTCTGTCTTTTTTAATCAAATTAGCTAAAGGTTTATCTATTTTATTGGTCTTTTTCATAAAAACAACTCTTAATTTTATTTCTTAGTTCATTTTCTTACTTTCACTTTTATTAATCTCTTCTTTGATTTTCAGTATTTCTAATTTGCTATTTAATTGAGGATTTTTAATTTGTTCTTTTTCTATCTTTTTCAGCTGCATGCCCAATTCATTGATCTCTTCTTTCTCTCTTTTAGTCATGTAAGAATTTAGAGATAAAAAATTTTGCCTAATAACTACTTTGGCAGCATCCCATAAGTTTTGATATGTTGTCTTATTGTCATTCTCTTTGATGAAATTATCATTTCTGTGATTTGTTGTTTGGCCCACTCATTCTTTAGGATTAGATTATTTAGTTTCCCATTAATTTATTGTCTACTTTTCCATGACCCTTTATCATATGTAATTTTTATTGCATCATGATTTGAAAAAGATACATTTAATATTTCTGCCTTTCTATATTTGATTGTGACACTTTTATTCCCTAATACATCGTCAATTTTTGTGTACATGCCAATTATTACTATTTATTCTTGCCTCCAAAATGTCCTATGTTCAACTATAACCCTGGCATTTGAGCTAGAATACTGAGTTCTTCTCCTCATATCAAGGAAGCATCTTCCCTCCACCTGCAGAGGATGCACCAATTTTTCTCATTCCCAAAGTTGAAAGAAAGTATGAAAGAAAGTTTTTTTTCTTCCCTTTCCTCAAGGCAATTTTCCTTTATAGCTATGTTTAGGACTGAGAATGGCAAGAAAGGTTCTTAGGAGTTTTCAAAAGCCAAACTTGGAATAACAAGGGTATCAGAAGGTTCCTTTTTTCCCCAGTATGTCATGATCTGATTCAATTGGTCTTTGGGAATGTGGATGTAAATTAATTTCTATAATAATTATTTTTAGTCACCTAAATTCATTTTACTTGTGATTGAAGTTGTAACTATTATTAGGGCAGCAGAACAATTAAACTGTAAGTACAGAAAGACAGTCATTTCAGCCAAGAGCTCAAATGAGGTCTCTGTCTTACCCTGATATTACCTGTAAGTCTATACACTATAGCATGAAGAATCCTAATCTTATTCTGGGGCTATGGTTCTATAAAAGATTATTGTGTTTATAGGAAAAAGAACAAGGGAGTCAGGTGAGATCTTGGTCTCACTTTGGTGAGGTTCTGGAGAATTTCCTGCCCGAGTGGCTTTCCCTGAATTGTGAGTCTTGTGCACTGGGCTGTGATATAAGCTGCCTGAGGTCTTAGAGAAAACCTACACCAAAGTACTGAATAAATGATAATAACTGTTCTGGGAGGAAGTCAAGTGCCAGTTCTGAGACTTTCCTTTCTGCTTTTGTGTGTGTGTGTGTGTGTGTGTATGTGTATGTTGTGTGTTTTGATAGGGAATCTCAACAAAAATGAAATTCAAATTCATGTTTTCAGAGATAAGAAATGGACCCTACTCATTAATTCTACAACCATTTATTTTATAAGCACCCACTGTGTCCAAAGTCCTTTGCTAGATATTGGGAATAAGACACAGTCCCTGCCTTGGAGATAGTCTGACCTTGTGCAGGTCACAGCTTCTCTAGGCTTAAGTTTCCTCATCTGTGAAATGGGGGTTTCAACTCCATGATCTTTATTACCCTTTCCAACTCCAAATTTATGATCTTAGCAGAAATAAAGACATATATCAATGACTATCTTGCAAAGTAAAATGTTATATATCCTGTGGAGGTAGGAAGGAAGAAGAGTTTGAACCATTTGATCAAAGGTGTTTTCATAGAAGAGGTGTCATTTGAATTTGGGGCTTGAAGAATGGGTTCGATTTCAAGAAGGAAGGAAAGTAGCATTCCAAGTAGAGGTAGAAGCATGAGCCAAGGCACAGAGCTGGGAAAATGCAATGTGTGCTCTAAGAAAAGCAACTACAATGATTCCTTTCACATTGTGATCTGCAGGATTGACTCATGGTCATATACCCTAGGTTGGCGTAAGAAATTAAATGAGAATTTTGGGGTAGTTATGCAGAAGCCACAGATGACATAGAAAAAATTTAGAATTCCAAAATGCATAAAATTATATGTATAGATTTGTATAATCTCAATATTTTGTCTTTTAGTGCCACCATAATAATTTGATTTCTTCTCTTGTATGAAGGGAGAACAAAAAATTTAACACCTGCTCTATGGATAACTATAGTCATATTTGGCACAAACATAGGATTTGTGGAGACATATAGAAATATAGGCTCTGACCAAATCACTGAGGACTTTGAATAAGAAGCAAAAATGTTTAGATCTTTTGTCAATAGATGAATCAAGAAAGTTTAGCAATTGTGACAAAGTGTTATGGCTGTACACATATGGTGGAAGAAAACTGACCTTCAAGCCGGAGAGACCTTGGTTCAAATTCTACTTCTTTTGGACACATACTAGATAGATACTGCTGGGCAGGTGACAATCTTTCAGCCCCATAAGCAGCTCTGAGTTTCAAAGAAGATGACAAACTATTTCAACTGAGGAAGTTTCTTTTTTCAGGAATTCCATTTATCATTGAAATCAGAGGTCCAGTCACTTCTTTAATCTGGTGGTCTATCTAGGATGGACTAGAGGTCCAACATCCCTGTACTGAACTTCTGGCAGGTTGGGGAATGTAAAGAAGCATGGATGAATGTGGGAGGACTTTGCACCTGGGATGAACATGGTTATGAAGGAGGAACAATTAACTAAGGTCCTGAGGTTAGGGGACTGGAATGAAGTTCAAGCAAGATGAAGCTGTAACACAGTAGTCAGGATTTTCTTTCTCAACTATTGAAAATGCAAGGAGAGATACTCCTCTTTGGAACAAATATTGCCAGAATCTTAAAAAGCCAGCTTGTAAATGCAGAGAATATGCCTCCCCTGCTCAAGCCTGGAATTAAAACAAATAACTCCACCCCTAGCTCAGCCTCTTAATCTAAAACATTCAGGTTCTAGAGGTGAGTTCTGTTTGGATCTGGGAGATGGAGCTAGGGTCAGGTGCTGTAAGTTATTGGGAGGTAGTTTTGCTCAATAGAGAGAACATTATTTTTTTTTTTTTTGTAAGGCAAATGGGGTTAAGTGGCTTGCCCAAGGCCACACAGCTAGGTAATTATTAAGTGTCTGAGATCAGATTTGAACCCAGGTACTCCTGACTCCAAGGCTGGTGCTTTATCCACTACGCCACCTAGCCGCCCCCTGAACATTATTTTCTTTTAAAAAATGTTATTGATGCCTTTAAAATTTTTTATAACAAAGTAAGCTTGGATGTTTTCCTTTCTACTCCTTTCTTTTGTAACAAAGTGGGAATAAACAACTGAGCAAAACTAATAAACATATCTTCCCTATTTAAAATGAGAAGAAAGTATATTTCTTCATTTATTTCTCAAGGACCAAGAATTGGGCACTTTTATAATCATAATACATTTGGTTTCTTTTGATTGTTAACAGAATTTTCTAGCAATTAAAGTTAGACATAAAAAACAAATGGAAATTTTTTGTTCTGAATTTTAGCAAACCTTAAAAAATATTCCTATATACAAATAAAATAGAAAAGGGGGATAATAATAGCAGAAAAGATTTATGTACCAGGCAGTGTTCTGAGTGCTTTATAATTATTAGATCATTTAATAGATGAAATATGAAAATATGAGTCTCATATATAGCTTTCTTTAAAGTATACAATAAACTCAACATCTTAGTCTAAAATGTCTTGTTTGTCTTATTTTCCTTCAATTCTCTTATGTGCATTAAAAAACATCAATGACTCTCTTCTTTTTTTTTGACAATATAATGGTTCTCTTCTTCTACTTCAAATTCGCCCCAATTGTTTTTAAAAACTTAAAACAAGTAAACATAGATAATCAAAACAGTTCCATAAATTGTCATGTCTAAAAATATGTGTCATCCTGCTCTTCTGCTTTATCACTAGTCCACTGGAGTTGTGGTTGGTAATTGCATCAGTTTTTAAGTATTCCCAAGTTGTTTCCCTTTACATTGTTGTTACTGTATATATTTTTATCTTGGTTCTGCTCACTTCTTTCTACATTAGTTCGTTCAAGTCTTTCCAAGCTTGAAATCTCAGCTCTTTTATAATTTCTTTTGACATAATATTTCATTGCATTAATATTCTATAGTTTGCTTAACTATTCACCATTTGATGGGCATCATTTTGTTTCTCTTCCCTTGTTCTACAATAAAAAGAGCTGCTATAAATATTTTTTTGGAGAAATAATCTACCAGGGCAGCTAGGTGGTGCAGTAGACAGAGCACCGGCCCTGGAGTCAGGAGTACCTGAGTTCAAATCTGGCCTCAGACACTTAATAATTACCTAGCTGTGTGGCCTTGGGCAAGCCACTTAACCCCATTGCTTTGCAAAAAACCTAAGAGAAATAATCTACCTTTTTTGAAAAAAAAATCCATTTATGTATATGAACCCCATATTAGCATCATTGAATTTTGCAGAATTCCAACTTGTTTTCCAGAGAGACTGGACCAACTCACAGCTATTATATAAGTGTGCCTATCTTCTTGTAAACCCTTCAACAGTTGTGATTTTCCATTTTTATAATGCTTATCAATTTGGTGACTATGAGATGGAGCCTCAAAACTGTTTTAATTTTCATTTCTCCATTAGTGAATTGAAGCATTTTTTCAGATGGCTATTGGTCACTTGAAATTCTTGAGAATTGCCTGTTCATATCATTGAACCCTAATTTTGTTTTTTTAGAATTCTGTGAGCTGATGGAAAGTGGTGTGATAGTAGTGATAGATAGGTGAAGGAGGACTACCTCTCTTGTAGTTCTTAAGCTTTCTAGGGTAGTAAATGTTTAGGGTCCTCTACTTTTTGCTCCCTAACTGAGAATTCCACTTTTCTTTAGTATAATAGGTATTCAGATATTGTTGTTTTCTCCTCTCCAGTTCAGATGAATCTCCTTAAGGACTCAGAGTCATCTAAATCCTCAGAACCAATTTCAGGAAAACTGGGGAGTTGGATGGAGAAAGGCCGGAGGACTGGATCTCAACAGGCAAACCTGGGGCGAAACAAATCCCTTTTTTCTGGGAAATTGGACACCACACCCATGTAAGGTTTTTTTCTCTTTTATAAGCTTGGATTAGTTCCAATTTCTAGGGTCTTTTAACATGGTGACAAGATCAGTTCTGACCTAGATTCTATTTCCAATAGCCATCCCAGAAATGGCCCTATTGTAAAGATATAACAACAACAATTAATAATGACAATAATGATTTATGATTTTTATGGCTTCTATTTGGGTCAAATCCTGTTGTTGGTAGCTGGTTGTTGAAAGAAAAGTAGCTCCCACTGACTTTTCATGACTACGTAGACTTGCTCAGGATGTCCATGGTTGAATTTGAACTCAGGTCTTCCTAACTCCAGACCCAGACACCTAGCTCCTACTAGTTATCTTTAAAAGATGTTTTGAGGCTCATACATAGAGACTGCTAACAAAAATTCCTATCTTTGCTTTTTAAGTTGATTTTTATTGAATTCCCAAAGATAAATATCTTTGTGATTTCTCTCCTCTTTCAAGGCAGCCCTAAACTGACTGTCATACATAAATCCCAGACCAAGCCCCTCTTGGTCTTTGTTTGGGCCCTCATTGGCTCAGAGTGAATGTAGATAGCAATTATTTCTGTCTCCAACCAGAAACCCTAAGAGTCTTTCCCTCCCAAACTGATCTTTATTTATTTTTGACTATGCAAAAGACTCTATTGTGCAATGACCAGCCTTGATCTCTGAGAAACCCTGAGGGTCTTATCCTCCCAGTTTGGTTTCTTTTATTTTCTTTCCTTATTTTTTTTATTTTTGACTTGGTAAAAATGGTCATTCTTGCCTTCTCTCTTTCTTAATCTAATTTTAATCACTGAATGGGCATTGCCTCTTGTCAAATTGAGACCTCTTAAAGACCTTAGAGCAAAAAAATTGAGTTCTCGAACCACATCCAGGGCCAACTCCCATTGTCCTGATCCATATTTTGTCACTAGACTCAAATGGCTCTGGAGGAGAAAGTGAGGCTGGTGATTATGTATGCCTCCCACTTCTGCCCTAAAATCCAAGTCACTTGCAAATCATGGCATTACTGATATCCCAGATATCAAGATCTTCAAAAGACAAACTAGGCAGGGCGGCTAGGTGGTGCTGTGGATAAAGCACAGGCCCTGGAGTCAGGAGTACCTGGGTTCAAATCTCAGACATTTAATAATTTCCTAGCTGTATGGCCTTGGGCAAGCCACTTAACCCCATTTGCCTTGCAAAAAAAAAAAAAACCTAAAAAAAAAAGACAAACAAGAACAAATTACTACTCAGGTTCACTAAAAAGTATAACCTTGTTTGTTCTTTCATTGCTGCCTTGAAGTCCTTCAATTCATCTCTTATTGACTTCTTATCAAATTTCTCCAGTCAGTTCTTGTAGACTTTGTCCACTCTCCCTAAGCTTCTAGCTTTACCTTATCTTGCTCCCTGGAGCAAGGACTTGGGTTCAAATTCTTTCTCTGCCACTTAAAATCTTTCTCTTTATTGCTACTTGTATGGCCTTGGATAAATCACTTCCTCTCTGGGCTTCAGTTTTCTCATCTATAAAAGGAAGGGATTGGATTAGATGATCTTTAAGGTACTTTCCAGCACTAATTATGCTTCTCTAACTTCACTAATTTTTCTGAGAGGGAGATAATCCAACCCTAACCATCCTCCCCACACATCCCCCTCAAAATTCTGTCTTTACCCATCTTTTTCTAATCCCAATCTTCTTTCTCACTTTTCAAATTCAACCACGAGCTGAGTCCTGCCAATCCTTCAAACTCATCCCTACAGTATCCTACCTGGATCAATGGTCTCCTTACCTTAAATCCCCCCATCCTGCTATCCATTCAACATACTGTGGTGGGTAAAAGATAGAATGGCTTCTGAGTACACTGATTTATTAAGCGGCAATGCTCAACAAATTGAGAAGGAGGCCCTCTCATTTTTGGCAGTGGACCCTGAATACAAAGGGAGATAGACTTAAGACCAATTAACTAAAAGAAAACAAATAAATTGGATACAAAATTAGGTAATCTGATTTCTAATTGGATTTAAACTTTCTAAATTCAGAAGGGGAGAGCAAGCAAGTACAATTCCCTGAAATAGAAAAGGAGGAGTTCAACTCCCCTCAAGGGGTCTGTATGTACTCAAAGGAGCACGGAAACAATAACTGAGCGGTCAGTATGGGGCCAGTTTTCAGATAAGACACATTGGTGGCTTGAGATGTATAATTGTGCTGCATCAGTCTTTGAATTTGGTCAGCATAAGCTAAGTTTTACTTAAAGTTCTCTAAGAAATAGGTAGAGGTGGTCCAGCCTCCCAGTCATGCAGGACTAGAGTAAAATAATTTAACAAAATCCTCTCACAATTCCTAATTGATTGCATCTAAATACTTGGGGGGAGTAGGAAAAGGCTTTTTTTTTCTGATTTCAGGGGATTATACCTGTTTGCTCTCCCCCTCCCAAATTGAAATATACATAATCTTAATGGAAAATTCTGATCATATTAATCCCATGTCCAAAATTCTTCATCAGTTTCCCACTTACTGAAGTCCAAACTCATTGAATCATTGAATTTAGAACTGGAAGATACCCTAAAAACCATCCAATCAAATCCTCTAATTTTATGGATAAACATACTTAGGTCCAGAGTGATTGAAATAACTTGTTCAAGGTCACAAATTGCTGTGGTATAGTCCAGTGTAGTTAAATGTAAATATAGCCATTGAACTAGACAGAATATAAGGATTCCTGTTGGCTGCCTATTGACTTTCAAAACCACGTATTGGAGCAGCTAATTGATACAGTGGATAGAGCACAGGATCTGGAGTCAGGAGGACCTGAATTCAAATATAACATCAGACACTTGCTACTGTGTGACCCTGGACAAATCACTGAACTCTGTTTGCCTTAAGTTTCCTCATCTGTTAAGTAAGCTGGAGAAGGAGATGGCAAACCACTCCAGTATCTTTTCCTTCCAAAAAACCCCAAAATCCTCATATAAAAGAAAACCACTAATTAACATCCTCTCTGTTCTATGGTATTTTTATTCTTTTGTTAAAATGTCTTAGTTATATTTTAAAGTGATTTGGGCTGCACTTGGGAGGGTTACTTGGGCCAACTGCCCTTGTGTTTGACACTCTTGGTACACAGTTGATAGGGGCACTGCCCTTGGATTCAGAAAGAGCTAGTTTGAAATCCCACCTCAGATACTTAACTGTGTGATCTCTGACCCTTCCAAAAGTCCCCCCCCCAACAAAAAACAACTAGAAGGGAATTATCTGAGTCTCAAACTCTTTTTAACACTTTATGACTCTTCTACTAGATGCTTATTCTATTTAGTAATTTATTCAGTCATTTGTGTTTCCTGTGCTTCCTTCCTCCTATAGAAGTAAGGTCAATGTTTTATCATTGTATTTCCTTTAATGCCTACCTAGCATTCACAGTATGTGCTTAATTAATATTAATGGAATTAAATTTTAACTTGATTTTGTCTGTATAAAAATATTTAGTGGTGAGAGGGATAGGATGTTTTTAGCCTAACTCCTTTGTCCATCGTGCGTTTATATCAAGATGATTCTGGGAGATACCTACAAAATAAAAGGACTGGACAAATCAGTGAATGAAAGCTGTATTAAACACTTACTATGTGCTTAGCAAAAGGAATACAAATCCAAAAGCAAAACTGATACCCCAACCCCCCCCCAACTCTCAAATCATTGAACCTCTAGTCCCTAGGCAGGACTAAGGTCAGGACATCTGCCCTTTGTTGATTTATCTATTCTATTCTGGTTTCAGGCTATTCCAGGATTTGTCTGCTGATACTCTAAAGAAGAATTCCACCTGTAGTTCTCTTCACACCAGCTCATTGATCAACCTTGACTTCTCTGGCACCAAGACATTCCAGGACCATGCCAATGATCCCTCAGAGACAGGTTCCAGCTTCAGCTCTCTGCACAGCAACATCTCTAATGGCATTGACTTCTCTGGCAGCAGGCCATTCCAAGATCTTCCCACCTCGGAATCCCCAATGAAGAGTTTGACCTTCAGCAATTTATACAACAATCCTCTAGTTAAAATTGACTTCTCCAGCTCTAGGCCAGTCCAGGATATCTCCATGGATCCCGCTAAACACACCTCTCTGTTCAGTAGCTCAGTCACTAACAATGACAGAAGAAGCCGACCCCTTGGTACTGGAGCCTGCCCAGTGAACGAGAGCTCTCCTTCCTCGTGTGTTCCAGGAGTGGTGAGTAGAGCTACTGACTGCTGAAAGTCTCCTTAAGTCCAGTTCCCTACTTTAATTAGCTAAGTGGCTACCTGCCCCCAGATCACATCCTTTCTTTTTTTTCTTTTTTGTAAAGCAGTGAGGGTTAAATGACTTGCCCAAGGTCACACAGCTAGGTAATTATTAAGTGTCTGAATTTGAATGCTCTATGCACTGCTCCACCCAGCTTCCCTGATCACATCCTTTCTTACAGTAATTCTATTTTTTTCATATACAAAAACAGTGCTCATTGGAGTGTTCAATAGCTTAACAACTAGTTCTCTGGGGGGGGTAGACAAAAAGGGAAGGGGGGAGTAAATTTTGATTAAGCAACTTATGTGATTGACAAATATTATTTCATTTAATCCTCACAACTCTGGGAAGTAGGGGCTTTTATTATCTCTATTTTACATTTGAGGAAACTGAGGCAGAAAGTTTAAGTGACCTGCTGAGGGTCCCACAGTAAGGGTTGAGGCCAGATTTCAACTCAAGTGTTCTGACTTAGGCCCATTGTTCTATTCATTGTGATTTCTAGATGTCTATAGTGTTCACAACATACTTTTAAATTTGATTTACATAATTAACTTTTTCTCTGTTATTTTCTTTAAGCCTAGACAATAAACAAAATAATAAAGTAAACCTAATTGTAGCATTTTTGATTTCCAGGGTATGTAAATGCTCTCACTAAAAACTTGACAATTGACTCTCACAAAATGGTTTGAGCTGTCTCCAGCACACCTTTGGGTAGTGGCCTTAAATTGTGCCACCTATGTGACCAGTGGCTAGGTAAAACTGAACTAAACTTGTCAGGTGAGGGAATAGAGAAAAGTTAATGGACTAGGGCCATACTTGGCCTATTGTTTGAAATCCTTGATTTGTAAGGCACTTCAAAATTTTTAAAACATTTCTTCTATGATCACTTTTTTTAATTGATATTTTATTTTTCCAATTACATGTTATGAAAGTTTTCCAACATTCATCCACATACAAATGAATATTTTTAATTTACATAATTTCCTTCCATCCTCCCTTCTCACCCCCCCCCCCCAGCAAACAGGTGAATATTATAGTATACATTTGTGTTTAACATGTTTACAGATTAGTCATTTTCAGTTAGGATTAAAGGGGAAAGAAAGAAAACTGTGAGATAGAAAAGAAATACATAAGAAAAATTTAAAAAGTGAATGTAGTTTTCATTCTGATTCTGTAGAGTTTTTTTTGTTTTGTTTTGTTTTGTTTTGTTTTGTTTTGTTTGTCTTCCTCTGCATGGGGATAGCATTGTCTGTAGCTGGTCTCCTAGGGTTGTCCTAGTTGCCTGAACTGCTGAGAGGAGCTGTATTCACTATGCTCACTTTTTGAGCAATCTAATGCCCCTGTGAGACAGCCAAAGCAAGGATCATTCTCCTTTGATAATCCAGGAAACCAAGGCTCAGAAAAGGGAAGTAATTTGTCCAAGATCATAGAGGAAGTTAGAGATGGAAATTCTATTAGAATCCAGGTATCTTGATTGTCATGAGAGTCCAATGTTGGACTTCAGTTCTATTCAATGGTGTTGAGTTAAACATTCCTCTCACTTTAAAAAGTAAGAACAATTCAGTTTGATAATACTTCCTCTTAATAATGGCAGAACTCTTTTGCCTTCCTCCCCACCCCAATAATTTTTATTTTATTAATTCTGAACCCAACAACTACCAGGCAAATGAAAATTTTCATATACAGAATAGAACAAGAATAAGAGAAACCACTTCTCTCTCCTACATTCAGCTTGCTTTTTCCCTCCAAGATAAATTCAACATGTAACTTTTTTTCCACAAGGCAATAGGGTTAAGTGGATTGCCCAAGGCCACACAGCTAGATAATTATTAAGTGTCTGAGGCCGAATTTGAACTCAGGTCCCCCTGACTCCAGGGCCAGTGCTTTATCCATTTCGCCACCTAGCTGCCCCTAACATGTAACTTTCTAAGTTGCCCATTTGTCCCTTTGTATTTCCTTTCCTCAAAGATAAGTTGGGAGTTAGGATTCTGTTTTGCAGAGCCTGAAGGGACTTTAGAGATCATTTGGCCCTAGAGTTATCTTTTCAGTGGCCTGGACCCATGGGCAGTCTAGTGAAACCTAGAGACAGAATACTTTTTTAAGTTTTTTAAAATGTACAAAATAAAATAATTAGAATTATAAAAGAAAATCAAATCTTTTGAAATGGTTATCAAAATATAAGAATATGGGCTCTAGGATGAGAATTCCAGGTAGTCCAGAAAGACAGCCTTTCAGAGGTAACTGGGGATCTCCTGAGCAGAGGCAAGAGTTAAAACCATTACCAACAGTTTGACATAATTTGTTTCTAAGGGGCCACTAGGTGGCGTAGTGGATAAAGCACCGGCCCTGGAGTCAGGAGTACCTGGGTTCAAATCCGGTCTCAGACACTTAACAATTACCTAGCTGTGTGGCCTTTGGCAAGCTACTTAACCCTGTTTGCCTTGCAAAAACCTAAAAAAAAAAAATTAAGAGTTAAAACCCAATCCTGTGACTTGCCCTCCCCCCTTTCCCACCCCTAAAGACCCAAAGAGTCTTTTCCACTGGCCCAGGCTGGATTTCCTCTTTCCCTGCAGGATACCTTTGTACCCCACTTGCTGTTGCCTAGCCAGAAGCCAGGACAAACAGGAGTTTTCCAGTTCTTTCCTCCACTTAGCCCACACTGGGCTCAAAGGTAAATCAGTAACTTTAATTCAAAGACTAAAGAAATAAGACAGTAGTCAGGATGCTGGCTGAGGAAGAAGTTATTCTGGATCCATCTAAACTTGTAGCCCAAGGTGGGCAGGATCCATTTCCTATCCGTGGACATCATGGAGTAGATTTGCTTTGAGGTGCCTTTTCTGTCCTCCAGATGCAATAGAACCAGGAGCAGACAGAAACTCGAGACAAACCTTTCTAGAATCCTTGTCAAACCCTGCTGTGGGGGAAAAGCTTATGGATTGGGGATGCTGCAGGAGATAGTGGTTGGGTTGTCCTTAAGGAAGGGAGGGGTAAGGGGGGACTTGGGGTCTCTTAATTATATAGGGAAGAGTTCAATACCTTGGATCGATGGTTCTGGGGATGCTTAGTCCCTTCTTTTGCCCATCTTGTTTGTGGGAAGAGTCACCCACCAGCCAGAAATGAGCTTGATATGAAATGTTGGGGTCAGGTTGAAGCTGGACTTTTGCCAGCTCCCTCTTTGTGGGATGTGGGAGGAAGGAGAGAATCACTCTTCAGAGCACTAACTTCCTCCCACCCCTTGTTCCCTTACAACGGGACTGAAGTACCAACCAAGGCAGCTCTGAGCTTCCCAGATAGACAGCTAGCCAGAGTGGCTCCTGAAGAACAAGGCAACATGAAGAACAACATGGCAATCCCAGGGACACACGGGGTGGAGAGCAGAAGAGAGGGACAACTTCAGCAACTCCCTCTGCTGCTTCCCTCTTGACACACTCCCTCTCCCCTCCAAATAAAAATAAGTAAAAAAAAAAACAAAAACAGACACACAGCCAACCAATAGTTCCTAGGCTATGATGAAGCCTTTCCAGAAGCCAAGAGTCAAATGTCTTCTGAAGACATATTTTGGCTCTACAGAAGGCCTTCTCCCCTTTGACTTTTCCCAGGGCCATATGCTCCAAAAGTCCACTAGAGGAAGAACTCTCCAGCTCTGAGTTTAAATTATTCATCTCTCCAGACTCTCACTCTGGGCTAATAAGCCAACCCTGACATGAATTATAGCTCACATATCTGTAATGCTTTAGGGTTTACAAAGCACTATTCCCACAATAAAATAGTGGAAAGGGCATTGGATTTGGAGTCTAAATACTAACTGAACTCCTTGCTTGCTTGTATGACCTTAGGCAAGTCACTTGACCATTCTGGTTTTCTATTTTCTCATCTGTAAGTGAAGGGGGCTGGACTAAAGAATGGGAATTCATTTCCAGTTCTTAATCTTATTAGCCCCATAAGCATTCTTATCCCCATATTGGAAATGTGGAAACTGAGACTCACTTCCATCTGATATCACATACAGAAAGTGACACCATTGGACCTGGAACTCCACTTCCTTTTCTCTTTGCTGGTGAAACAGCCTTGAGTGCTATATAAGGCCTCTGTCACTAGATTGCAAATACCCATGCACAAGAGCATGCATCTGTCAGGTTATGTGTCCTTCAAGCCCAGGTTCATCTTCTAGCGCCATTTGGATCCACAAAGCTTTGGACTAAATATCTTCATTCTGGGGCAAAAAGAATGATTAATCAAGTACTAGGGTAATGGTAATATATGTGAAGAATAGATATTTGGGGGTGGTATCTCCCCCTGGCCTAGATTGTATCTGGATAGGAAGGGGAGGGAAAGGATGATAACGACCTAAGTCTAGACTGGAGTGGGCAGGTTAGTATGGACTACTCGAAGTTTATGTATCTGGATTAATCTGGACCTGCCCTCTGGACTGTAGCTGGCTATACAGTTATGACACTCATTCACAGCAAAAGATGGCCAAGAGGTCAAGCAAGTTGGGAAAAAATAAACAATAAAACACCTGATATTTTCCCCTCTTCCTTATTTCTGTCCTTTTCCACCTTGACATCTAGTTTTCCTGTTCTAACTTCAGAACAGTGGGGATAAATTCATTCACATTTCAGTGTTTTTAGCCTTTTTACCCCTGGGGTTAGTGAGATGGTAATGAATCCATTTTTAAAGGGGATCCCAGAGAAAGGTAAACACAAACTAAAGAAATGACTCACTAATAACTGAATATTTAACACAAGACCACTGGATATAACTTTGGATGGAGGGAACTTCCTGATGCTCTTCCAAACTAAACTAGTAGTTTAGGACTACTTTGCCTAGGGAGGCCACGACTCTTCTCTAACCTATTCCCTTTCCACTTATCCTGTATCCTCCAATATTTGTATTATCTTTATTTGTGCACTTATCCTTAGGTGATTCTAAAATCCTTGAGGGCAAGGTTTCATTTGCTTTGTATCAGCCCAGGATTGTTGGTGACTGACATAGAGATCCAGGATAAAGAGCTTAGAAGGGACCTCAGAGGACTTACCCAACTCTTTCAAAAGAAACTAAGCCCCAGGAAGCTTAATGAAGTGATTTGGCCAAAATCATTTTGTTGAAAATGGAATTTGAACTCAACTCCTCCAACTCCATTATTAATGCTCTTTCCACTAGTACCATAAAAATTTGTGTTGATGTGAATTGAATTGGTGGTAAGGAACCAGCTAAGCCGCAGACAGAAGGTAGTGGGAAGGGTGAAAGGGCATCCTGAAGACCAAAGATTTCTCCCTATACTTTCAGGAAGGAAGGAATTATGTATGCAGTAACCTCTCTGTTGAGATGAGATAGAGACCTAAGGACTGTTAGCATTCGGAATACTCCTTGGGGATTGGACTGAATTTTGTGGAGTTATAAATTTTACTTCTAATGGCAATAGACTGAACATACTAAATAGCAAGGGCAAGGTTGTCGAGTTTTCTCCCTCCCTCTCTCCTTCTGCAGCAAACCTTCTCCATTCCTCTCTTCCTCCCCTTATCTATACTCTTCTCTCTTCAGTCAGCAGCCTAAGCTCTAATATCTTAGCCTGGCTTGTTTGGATGAGCTTGAGATTTAACTCACTTCCTGTCCTGATTCACGAAGACTCCACCTCCCTCTCCCCTCACTCCAACTCTCACCCCCACTTCAAGCCGGCATCTCTTCCCCAAAACAGGGTAGAGAAAAATCTTTTGTCATTCTCATCAACCATCATCCACAAAACAAGTCGAGAGAGAGAGAGAGAGAGAGAGCGAGCGAGAGAGCGCTCCCTCGTTCCATCTAAGGGCAGTTTTCTATTCCCAGTATATCCCAGCATCTCCCCAGTCCGTCACCTCTGCCTCACCGCCCCCGTCCGCCAACACACCTGTATGCCACTGTCACTGCAGAGCCAGGTTGCAATGTCCAAGCGAGGCCACATGAGGGCAGTGTTGCCCTGGGTTTGCTTTCTGCCTCCGTCTCTCTTGGAGCTGGGTTAAAACTTCGCTGCTTCTTACTAATGGATCGGAAACTTTTCCTCTCTCTCCCCCCTCCCAAGTGTCAGCCTTCCTTTCCCCTCCCTCTTCCCCCTCGGCTTCTTCCCTCCTCCCTCCCTCCTTCTGCTTTCTCGCTGCTGCAGGCGATAATACCAGCCCCAGTCAGCTGGGCACTGGGGCTGTTCAAGAGATTTGGTGTGGATCGTGAATTTACCTTCAGCATCCTCTCTTCTACCTGCCCTGGCTTTTTCCCCCTTTTGGGGGGTAGTGGGGGCGGGGAGAAGGAATGCATGACTTTCTTCCTCCTTCCCCCCCACCCCTGGCCCCCTTCCTTCCTCCCTCCTTCCCTCCCTTCCTTCCTTCCCTCCCTCCCTTCATCCCTCCCTTCATCTCTCCCTTCCTCCCTTCATCTCTCCCTCCCTCCCTCCCTTCCTTCCTCCCTTCCTTCCTTCCTTCCTTCCTTCCTTCCTTCCTTCCTTCCTTCCTTCCTTCAAAAAACAAAAATCTGCCAGGCTGGCACATTGCAGTCAGCAAAGACCCCCCCCCCCCCCCCCCTGGACATTGAGTCTCGATGGAGCTCTGAAACTCATTGGAGGAGGTGCAGAGAGCCTTGCTGGCTCCTCACCACTCAGCCCTCCCTCCTCCAGCTCGCTGGAGACAAGCCCAGAGTTCCAACGTTATCTTTCCCCAAGATCTCAAAGCACTTCACCCACTGGGTGAATAATGGAGTTTCCTGAGTAAGGGAGCCTAGGGTTAGCCGTGTGGTTTTTTTGCTTCTGGCACAGAGAGAGAGGGCTGCATGGCAGAGTTAGGAATTGGAAATCAACTCTCCCAGTCCTCTTCACCACCACCCCACCTCTCAAACTCACATATCACACAGAATGTTAGCTAGAAATGGAGGGAACCTGGGAGATCATCCAGTCCAATCCCCTTATATGTACAGGGGAAGAAAATGAAGCCAAGAGACAGAAATGATTTGCTCAAGGTCACAGGAAAGGTAAATAGACTTGAATTGGAACCCAGGTCTTTGGAGTCCAACCCCCAAAACTCTTACCACCCAGATTCAATTCAATTAAATAAACATAAATGTCAGACACTGTGGCTAGGCACTGGTCTTAGATTTTGAAGGTGATGGGGGCTATATGAGTAAAGAGTTTCACAAGGTAACTATGGCCCAGACATGGCAGGATCCTAGATTTGGGCCTGGGAGGACACTTAGAGGAAAATCGAGTCCACTCCCCTCATTTTTCATATAAAGAATAGCCTTAACTGGCTTTTAGAACAGCTAGGTGGAGCTTATCTTCCTAAATCCAAAGCCAGGCCCTTACACTTACTGGCTGTGTGACCTTGGGCAAGTCACTTAACCCCATTTGCCTTAGTTTCCTCATCAGTCAAATGAGCTGGAGTAGGAAATGGCAAACTACTTCAGTCTCTTTTCCAAGAAAACCCCAGATGAAGTCACAAAAGGGTAAGACATGACAGAAAAACAAAAACACCAAGAGGCTAAATGACTTTCCCAAGGTCATGTGGAGAATAGAAGGCAGAGCTAAAATTTGTATTCTTGTCTTTTGTCTCCAAAACTATTTCTCTTTCCCTGTTAACTTCCATTCTTTTGGGAAACTGGCCCCTGATCTGCCCCTTCTGATAGGGGAGCTATCAAGGGTATTAGGGTGAAGGAGAATTGAGTGTTTTGGCATAGGGCCTTACCAGAGAATGCTGTCAAGACCCAGGGTTGTTTCTAGGCAGAGACTGAACCTGCCTGGCAAGTCCAGCTCCAAAGTCTACCCCATAGATAAGTTCAATAGGAGCCTTAGTTTCAGATGAATGGTATCTCCTGTGGTCAGGACTCACTCTTGGATCCTAAAAAATCATTTTCACTGTCCTGGGCAGTCAGGTTTCCAGTTTCTAGGACCCTGGTTCAATTCTTTCCCTTGACCTTTCATAATTCCCAACTTTGATGCCCAAACCCATTTCCCTCAGGAATTTTCCTCCAGGCAGAATACTGTCCTGCCCTATTCCCTCAGTGAGTAATTCTTTTCACCACCGGGTGTACACAAACCAGAAATAATCTTTGTCCCTTTTTTTTTCTGGTCCCTTCTCCCCACCCCATCTCTCCAAGACTGTCTTACTGGGTCTGACACCAAGTCAAACTTCTCCTGAGCTTGGAGCCCTTGGTTCATTGAGCTACTCCATTCTCAGAGAGAATGTGAGCAGAATATTCCAGGCATCCCAACCTCTGCATCCTGGCTCTCCCTAGATATTCCTTCTCTGCTAATAGGAATAGTCATAGAATCCTAGAATTTTAGAACTCAAAGAAAGCTTAGTAACCATCTAATTGAACCTTATTTACATAGGGGGAAGGTGAAACCCACATAGAAGTAACTTGCCTAAGGTCACATAGGCAGCAAGTAACAGAGCCAGTATCTCAACTTGATTCTCTGACTCCAGATGCTTGCTCTTCTGTTATCTACCTCCAGCTTCCTCCAGAAGGAACCAGCCTATGCTCAGTTGGGAAGTCACCTAGATGTTAATGTAGGGTGACCAAGGGGAATGCCAGGGAGAGGTGGGATCCCAACAATGAATAGGTGGGACTAAGACAATTCCACTCCCTTTCTCAGTCGCTACTTGGACAGGCACCTCCAATTCAAGATGGACTCGTAGTGACCTCTCTTTCCCTCTCCCCTCACCCACTGGGAACCCTAAAGGGGGGGGGGGAGGAGAGGGGTCCTGCCTGGGATCAGAGAAGCAAAGGGGTCCAGGGATAAAGAGCAAGTCCCTTTTCACAGAGACGGGTACATTTCCATTTCTAAGGCCTGGAAGGGAGCCAGCATCCTTTCAGAAGGCTTCATGGAAAAGCTCAGCAGGAACAGAACACCGCCTCTGTCTCCATGCTTTCCCAGCAGCTCCAGGGCAAGAGTCCATGCTGCTCAGCCAGCCAGGGGCTCCCCACATCTGGGATAGGCCTGCAACCTCCAGGAACCCAGGCAGCAGGAGGCCTTGGGAAGGTAGGGGGGCAGGTCAAAGAACAATAGATGGACATATTGTTCCTATCTCCCCCCCGCAAAAAACAAACAAACAAAAAACCCCTTTCTCTCTCAGAGCTATCCTATGTTCACTCCCTTAAAAATCATCAATTCAATACAGTAAACATGTATTAAGCCCCTACTATGTGCAAAGCTTTATGATTGTGGATAGGGAGACAAAGATGAAAAAACAATAATCCCTGTCTCAAGATCACAATCTAGTGTGTGGGGCTGATGGGTTTGGGAAAGGTGGGAAGACTTGTACACAAATATAAAAATGGTGAAGATGCCCCTGACCAAGTGCTATGAAAAAAATAACTGTGATAAACCACTTTTAGTTAGGGGGATTGGAGAACTCAGAGTTGGTGGTGCTAGAGCTAGACCTTGAAGGAAGAGAAGGGTTTCAAAAAGCTCAGGTGATGAAGTGATAACCACTAACAAGGATGTGCTCCATGAAGAAACAAAGGAGAATGCTAGATGAAATCTGGGAATATGTTGTTCATTGTCCAGTTTGACTACTGTAGAGTACATGAAGGCAAAGAGACTGAAATGTCGCTGGAAAGGGGCCAGCTATCTTAGATCTTAAAAGTCAGGCTAAGGAGTTTGTTTTTTTTTTTTTAACAAGGATATGCAATTTACTGGATATAAGGCTCTGCCCTAGATCTGGAAGGTAAGGGACATACTTAAGGGGTGGTGACCAAGAAGGAATCTCTTAAACCTTGAATTACTATGTAAATGTGAGTGATGAAATGGATTATTTTTTAAAAGTGTAGTGTGTAAGATAAGAATAAACCACATGAAAAGTCAACTAAGAATCTGGATCAGCATGACAGAGCTATGAAGGATACAAAAATAGGTGAGACAAGGACATTACCTTCAAGAAGCTTATTTTCTACTTAGGAGTGACAAAACAAGCACATTTTAAAAATATTAGAGGTGGCAATCAAAATAGAATGAATATTTCCAAATTTGAGAGCAAAATAATTAAAGCCAAGTTATCATACAGACTATTATGACTCAGTTGTGTAATGTTCATAGAAATGATTATAGAAACCTTTAGAAAAACAGATCAATGTCAATAGGTTGAGGCCAATTGACCTAGACCCTCAAAAGATATGAGAATTCTGCTAGTGACACTTAATACCTTAGGCAAATAAATATATGTGTATATATATATATATATATATGTATATATATATATATATATATATATATATATATATACATAAACTTTAGTATTTGTCCTTCATTCTCCAAGAAGACCATGTTATCAGGGAGGTGATACCATGACAATCACATGAATTTGAGTGGGGGGGGGCTGTGTTAAGTCACCAACCTTACTCTCTCCTCCAAAGTCATTTGGGTCTAGTGGTCAGATATCAGGATGATATCTGTGTGTGTGTATGTATATGTATACATAATTTTGAAAACCTTTAAAGTGCTATGTAACTATTAGGTATTAATATTATTGTTGCTTACCCTTAGATGTTTGGTCTATGTGTTGTTCCATGAGAAGTTTAGATCATAGATATTGTAGCAGCTCAAAGGAGCAGTCAAAAATCTGGGTGATCAGGCTTCTCAGAGGAGGTAAGACAGAGCTGGGATTTGAAGGATGGGGATGATTCAGTGAGGTAGTGAAGAGTGGGGGAGGCATTCCAGGAAGGGGGAACTGTATGGAAATAATGGGGGGGTGGAGAAAGGGCTAGTGGGAGAAAAGATTGTAGAGATGGTGGAAGGCCTTGAGTATCAAAGAGTCTGGAGTTTCCTTGACAGCAATTGGAAGCCATTGGAGGTTGTGTAGAGGGTAACATGATTCCTACAGTACCTTAGGAAGATTAATTTGGTGGTGGTCTCAGGAAAGCATAAGAGAATGAAGCAGGAAAAGACAGTGTGTTATTGTTATTTAGTTGTGTCTGACTCTTTGTGACTCTATTTGGGATTTTCTTGGCAAAAATACTGCTGTGGTTTGCCATTTCCTTCTCCAGTTTTTTTTTTTAACAGATAAGGAACTGAGATAAATAGAGTTAAGTGACTTACCCAGGTTTACACAGCTAGTAAGTGTTTGAGGTATGAGTTGAACTCAGGAAGATGAATTTTTCCTGATTCCAGACTTGGCTCTCTATCCACTGCACCACCTAGCTGCTCTAAAAGAAAGCTTTTATAGCTATTAATGATCAGTTAATATTAACTACTAGGGACCAGACACAATGTTAAGAGTTCAAAGACAAAACTGAGCAAAATGTTCAAAGACAAAAATTAAAAGGTCTTTATACCTTACTGAGATAAAAAATATGTATACATTTAAATATATGTAAAATCTATATAAAGTATGGGAGTGGGGAGATATTAGTAGATTCAGGGAAATCATCAAAGATCCCTTGTAAGAGGTATCAGTTGCAGTGCCCTTTAAAGGAATTTGGGGAGTCTAAGATATAGAGATAATTCCATAGGTGGAGGACAGCCTGTGGAAAAGTGTGCATGGGTAGGTAGGTAGACCTTCCTCCTGTTCTCAAAGCAAGATGTCTTCTTCAGTTCATAAAGCCCTTTCTGATGGATAGGTCAGCAGACCCATAGGCAATGGCCCTTTACTATGAATGATATTAGTTTCTACTACTCAGCATTGCATCTATTTACTCAAAGAAGAGAACCCTTCCTCTCTAGAGGTTTATAATCCAATGATACTCAGAGAGGTTAAGTAACTTGTCTGTGGTCCCACAATTAGTAGCCTGTCAATCTCTGTCTCTCCATCATCTAAGTGGTGAAAAAATAACTGCTTGGTGGATTGTTATTTGTGGATGGACTAACCAGGCCCAAGAAGAGGAATTGCATTTGTTAGCTACATCCAGAGGGTAACTGAGACAACTGAGCAAAATGTTATCATTCTCATTTTAAGTCTCCATCTAAGATTGGCCTACTATGGAATAGTAGAATGGTGTGCTTGCAAGAGGGCTATAAAAAGGTCTGGGTCTCATGGTACAATCTATCCTCTCTTGAGATTGCCATCCTTTCAAGTCAAGTGTCTCGGTTAAAGCCTTACCTCTTTGTGTGGTCCCTGTTCCCTTAGAAGGGAATATAACGGAGAAATGTCAAGGGGGAATATACTTGGGCATGGTGTAAAGATGGCCTGGCTCTGGGAAACATGGCAGGAAAAGCTACTTCTCAGAGCCCAGTGTTCCAGCAGCAGTCCCAAGCTCTGGTGAAAGGGAAATTACCATGATGGCTGGTTATGGAAATGGCCTGGAGATAAGAGATGGAAAGAATTGGAAGGTCAGTTGACCTTGGTAATTAAGTATAACTGTAGGGTTTATCCTTTGGTGATTGAGATAGTACCATTGCTTGAAATGAGGAGCCTTTGGGGGGGGCAGTAAGGGAATGAGTTTCATTTTAGGCAGACTAAGTATGCGGTGAGGAAGGGATATTCATCTGAAAGGGACAAATAGGCTCTGGAGTGAGGCTAAGGCTGGAGATACAAATTTAGGAGAGATTTGCATAGAGATGAAACCTAATAAAGTTAGACTAGATGAGAACTCTGTAAGGAGAAAATACAGATGAGCAGAGGACCAAGGACTAAGCCTTAAGAAACATTGATATTTAAGAAGCAGGCACAGAAAGAGAATCCAGTGAAGAAAATATGTGGAGTAGTAAGAGAAAAACACAGGACAGTATAGTATCACAGGAAGACTTTCAAGGATTGGTTGACAACAACAAATGTTTCAGGAGTTATCAAGGAGGATGAAAATGAAAAGACTCATGAATTTGGCAACTAGGAGATAATTGAACTAGATTAGAAATTCCTAGATTTCATTCAGCCACACCCACAAATATATAATCCTCTCTCTTTTTTCTTTTGAGTATTGAAGCATTTATATTTAAAAAAAAAAGAAGAAAACATAATTTAAGGTTCTTGGTGACCTTAGGGAGAGCAGATTAGGTATGTACCTTGCAAAAGTTCATATGGCTAATCAGTCTATAACTCAGACCTTCTGCCTCCCATTCCAGGACTCTGGAATAGTGGTTGTAATATATTATTGGAATATTCCCTTCTAAGAGAATAGGGACCACAAAGAGGTAAGGCTTTAACTGAGACACTTGACTTGAAAGGATGGCAATCTCAAGAGAGGATAGATTGTACCATGAGACCCAGACCTTTTTATGGCCCTCTTGCAAGCACACCATTCTACTATTCCATAGTAGGCCAGTCTTAGAGGGAGAAAAAATGAGAATGATAACGTTTTGCTCAGTTGTCTGTTACCCTCTGGATGTAGCTAACAATGCAATGCTTATTCTTGGGCCTGGTTAGTCCATCCACAAATAACAATGCACCAAGCAGTTGTTTTTTCACCACTTAGATGATGGAGAGACAGAGATTGACAGGCTACTAATTGTGGGACCACAGACAAGTTACTTAACCTCTCTCAGTATCAGTTATCTCATCTGCAAAATGGGGATAATACTTGGATTCCTAACTTCAGAGGATTGTTATGGGGTTGAAATGAAATAATGTAAATAAAGTACTACAGACTTGAAAGCTACATAAATGTCAGTCAACTAGTATTATTTTAAAGATATTTTATATATAAATTTATATATTATTTGGGTTGCTTCCTCACTAGAATTCTTATTTTTTATTTTTTTTATTTTTAGGTTTTTGCAAGGCAGTGGGGTTAAGTGGCTTGCCCAAGGTCACACAGCTAGGCAGTTAGTGTCTGAGGTTCAGATTTGAACTCAGGTACTCCTGACTCCAGGATCAGTGCTCTATCCACTGTGCCACCTGACTGCCTCTTCACTAGAATTCTTAAGGCAGGCAGGAAAGTTACTATTTTCTCTATCTGACATATGGGCATATTAAAGCCCAGAGAAGGAAATGACTTACTTAAAGTCACATGGCTACAGATTGCAGGGGCAAGATTCAAACTAAAACTGACTCCTAATCCAAGTACTGGAATCTTTCCATTTCATTACATGATTTTTGCATGTGCCTCACCCTGTTCTCAGAGTAAGATGCCTTCTTCAGTTCATGAAGCCCTTTCTGATGGATAAGTCACCAGACCCATGGGCAATGACCCTTTGTTATGGATGATGATGTCTTCTACTACCCAGCATTGCACCTCAGCCCCAAACATCTGCTGTCAGACAACTCTAGGTCCTAGATCTAGTGAAAATTAACTGGACAAAGAACACTGATGGTCCAAACACAGTGAAGGAGGAGGAGAACTGTAGCCTTAGAGAGGTAGAGGTGGAAAAATAGAGTGTAACTGCTGTTTTGGGATTTTTCAGCATGAAATTCTCTGATCCTATAATTCTTGAGGTTTCAAGACGCTGGGCAATGGGGTAGGCTGGAGAGATATGTAACCAATGTGTGGCTTGGTCTAGATCATTTCTAGATATTTCTCTCTCTCTCTCTCACTCTCTCTCTCTCTCTCTCTCTCTCTCTCTTTCTTTGTAGGAAGAATCTGTCAAACCCACTCTCAAACCTTCTAAGTGCCTCTTATCAGAAAGGGCATAACAATGTGATGTCATGGGAAAACAGTAGAGGGCTAGGAATCATGAGATCTGGGTTTGAATCTCAGATCTTTCACTAACATGGGGCAGCTCTAGGCCTCATTTTCTTCCTCTGAATGAAGAAGTTGGTGGGATGATCTCCAAGATTCCTTCTAATTCTATGAATCAGCTGGTTGAATAAGCCTGGGGCTACAATTCAGTGTTCAGGTTCTAAAACAGATAGTGTTATTTTTATTTTTTTCTGTTTATTTAAAACGTTCTTTTAAAAAATCTGTTCTCAAGCCTCCATGAAGGAGGAAAGTGATTGGGATGCAAGGTGCTGCTGCTTCTGTTTCAGACTTAAAAAAAAATCTTGACTATGTGGATGGGGGTAGGGCAAGCAATGATTGTACTCTGATAATGAACTTGGTGTTAGGAGACCTGAATTTGAATATTTTCTACTACTCATTAACTGGATGAATTTGGACAAGTCATTTTTACCTCTTTTGGTTTCAGTTATTTAATCTTTAAAAAGTAATAGTCAGCCTAGAATTTCTCCTATGTCTCTTCCACTCTTACCACTAGGCCTTTGGGAAAAAGGTTGTGAAAGTGGGCAGGACTGCCTTGCTTGATAGGCCATTCACATTCCTGAAAAGTTGAATGAATTTTTTTTTGTTTTTAGAGGCAATTGAGATTAAGTGACTTGTCTAGAGTCACACAGCTAGTAAGTATTTGAACTCAAGCCCTACTCACACCAGGACCTATATTCTATCCACTGTACCACCTAGCTGCTCCATAAAATATATTCCTAACATGAGTTGTTAGAGAAATGCTTTGCTAACTTTAAAGAGCTATATAAATATGAACCATTAATATTAATTTACTAGGGAAAGTCCTTTTAAGAAGTGAATTTGCCATAAAGTCTTCCTGATCCAAGTCTAACACTTTATATCATGGGATCATAAAGTTAGAGTTCTACTGGTCCAAATGTCTCATTTATAGATGAAGAGACTGAGACCCAATAAGGTTAAAGAAATTGCCTAGGATTTAAGCCCTGATCCCTTTCTCCCAAACCCAGTGAATTTTCTGCCATGATGAATCCCTCCATTTTTCTGGGTCCAACTCCTCTGACCTCCTCTGAAGATCTTTCCTGATTAGTCTCATCCCAACCCTTTTTGGGAATGGAAAGTCAAAGAGGAATGGATACTAATAAGAATAACTGTCATAGAATAACAACAACAAAAGCTAGAGTTTATATAGTGCTTTTAGACTTTCTTTTTTTAAAATTCATTTTGAATTTAAACACATAAGGACAAAAAAAGAACATTTTCATGTACACAGTATAACATGAAAAGAGGATGAACCATAAAATCATGAATTTACATTTCCTTTTGTTTACTTTTTTGAAAAACTATATAATAAGTACTATACATTATTTACAAAGCTACTCCACTTTCTATGCTTACTTCTAAATTTTCCTTTATTCTCTACAATGCACTTTTAATATTTTCCCTTCATTCCCACTCCACCCTCCAGATGCTACCATTAGACACAAATATGTATATGTAGAAGCTTTAAGGCTTTCAAAATACTCCACATGTATTATTTCATTGAATCTTTACCACAAATTCCAGGAAGTAGGTGTTATAATTATCTTCATTTTATAGATTAAGAAACTGAGAATGACAGAAGGGTTACCCAGGATCACACAGATGGTGAGTGTTCAAGACAGAATTTGAACACAAGTATTCCTTGTCACTTCATTCAATATTTCCATTTTACAGATGAAGAAATCAAGGCCCAGAGAAACCCTATCCAAAGTCACATGGTTGAGTAACAGAGCTAGGATTAGCCATCTCAGTTTAAAATCCCCTTCCCCATATCCCTCCTCACACAGTACATTTTAAGGGAGAAAAAATTCAATAAAAATCAATCAGTAAACATAAAATTTATTGGAATGATGTAATTTCCTAGAGCTAATCTGTCTAAAGCAGGATACTCCTGCCTACTGGTGACCAGGCTCAGTGAGGGTGAACTTCAACACAAAGGGTGAAGCCCAGAAGAGGGAAGGCTGGGAAATGGAAGAAATTATATTGATGGCTCCTTCATTGAGGTGCAGGGTCAAAACTTCAAGGGTCAAGACTTGGTCAGATTTTTACCCTACCAGTTATCATTTGCATTTGGATATGTCACTTAGGCTCTCTTGCTCTCAGTTTCCTCATCTGTAAAATGAGAGGATTGGATTGAATAGCTTCTAATCTCTAGAGCTATGATCCTCACATCTTTTGATCTCAGGGCCAGCATCCAGATTAAAGCCAAGGGGACCAAGCCATCACAGGGCTGGAACCCAAGATATGAGTCTAGGGCTCAGAGAAAGTCAAAAAGCAAAGATAAACTCTACATAGGATTCAATTGGTTCTTATATCACCAATGATGATATAAGATGCCCTGGTACTTCCAGGAAGTTCACTTAGCCAAGTACATTGGTAAAGGAGTGGGGGGCAATGGTCTTTTTTTCATTATATTTAAAAATTTGTATTAATACCTTTCATTTTTATCTCATCTTCCTTTCCAGACATATCTCTCCTCCTCGCTATACTAGAGACCTCATCCATTATGACAAAGAATAAAATGAAAAGGCTGGGGTAGGGGGGAGGCAGTGAAGAAAGTTTAGCAAAACTAACCAAGACATCAATGGAGAATGTAATTTATGTAATGTTTCATTTTCTTCACTGCTAAACTAGGTGATGATTATATATTGCTCATTTTGAGAGTTTTGTGGTTATTGTCATTTTCATTTCTATTCTTGTGGTCATTGTTTAGGTTACTTTTCTGGTTCTTATTTCATTTGGCATCAGTTGATATTAGTCTTGCCATGTTTCTCTGAATTTTTCATTTTTTTATGGCATAACAACAATATTCCATTACATTCATGAACCATGATTTTTTTAACTTTTCTCCAATCAAGTCTCTTTCTGAATTTTGTGTGCCCAATAATTCTTTCTTGGAATTTATCTGTACAGGATTCCTACATATAATCCTGCAAAAGGGGAAATTCAGGAACATTGAAATTTGATCTTGAGGGGAGTTATGTATCAAGTAAATGCCAACTTCAGGACTGGAATTTATCACACTGACAATGTACACAATCTAGAGCCCTGTCACAGTGAGAACAGACCAAATTGTGTATTATCTTGAACCCAAATCTTGGAATTGGGTGTTGGTATAATTGTGGAAATAGGCATCTCCTTTTTCTCTTCTTTGGAAAAAGTAGTGATAAACCTGCTTTCCAGGGGCGGGGGTGGGGTGGGGGTGGGGGGGGAAGGAGTGTCCTTGGCACTTCTATGGAACATCAAGACCATTTGGGGACATACTGCTGAATTCAGAGGAAGCATGGCTTCCCCACTATATTCCAAGATCTAGTTGGAGACAACTTGCAAGGCAAACTGAATTAGCTCCAGGCTACCCTGGTAAAACCAACTCCTTTTTGCCTCTGATTGTCCTGAAACCTCTGAGAAGGAAAGGCAAGTGAACTGAAGGCAAGATAGACCTTCAGAGTCACCAGAATTTTGGGTTTGTGGCTTTAAGTTAAACCCTTAATACTATTTTGCTGCAGCTTTCCATAGTTTAATTGAATCGAGAGTAAATCTAACTTGCAAATTTTCCCCTTTGATCTCTCTCTCTTTCTTTTTTTTTTTTTGTTAGCTCAACAGAGCATGGTTTGGAATAAAAATCATTAATGTTTTCCCTTTTCCTTGTTCTCTTCTCTGTTGCTTGGATCCAGAGTTCCCTGTGAGCTTCTAGTTTTCCCCCTCTGACTCCTCCTAGTTCCCCTCCAGGTGTCTGGCCTCTCCCCTAACTCTGGTTGACTGGACTAATCCTGATCTAATACCTGGGTCCTACTTGGCAGTCCTGGCTAATATACAGAATCAATTTCAGAACCAATGGTGGGGGGCAGGTTGACAATGACTTCCTGGAGATTAGCTTCGGTCATCACTATCCCTGCTCTATCCCAAGCAATAGAAACTTCTTCCAGCAGCAGACTCTTGACAACTAAGTGAGGTCTGAGTCATCTCTTGGGCCCAGAGCAATGTCCTCATCATGCTGAGAGTGCTTGGGGAGGAAGGCTCTAACAAGTGAGCCAGCTGGTGTTGGATTTAAATTTCAACCCTTCCCTCCTTAAACTCCAATCCATCTCCCTTCTACATCAAATGAGCACTACTTCTCAAATGGAAAAGCTGAGGTCCAGAGGGAAGGCTAACAGAGGCTTCAGGTTCCCATCTTTCAGGAAGTAGGATTTTTACATATTATATATATATATATATGTATATATATATGCATATATATATATATATATATATATTTCCCTCCTCTACCATATCCTACACTTCATTCTACCTCAGTATCATTCCCAGTCTTTTACTCCTTTGTTCCAGTTGCTGAAAAGGAGATGACCAAACCCTTCTTCTTGTGCTTTTGGTCCCATCTCTTCCAGTTCATTTCAACAGGTATCTTGCCCCCTCAACCATCTATTCTCTTTAATCTTGTACTTCTTCCTATCTACTGATTCCTGCTAGCTGCCTCTTGATATGTCCAGCTCTGTTCATGTTTTAAATAAATCTCCATATGACCCTTGCAGCATTCCTGAACTAATATATCTCACCTCTTTTTGCGGTCATATTCCTAGAAAAAGTCACTTAGACTCTGCCTGCCTACCTTTCCTCTCTCTTACCAAGGCATTTCTCAGTCTCTTGCAATCTGCCTTCTGATATCACCAAGCAACTGAAATGTCTTCCTCCATCAGTGTTCCCTCAATGATCTCTTCATTGTGAAATTTAGTAGTCTTTTCTTTCATTGTTCTTGACCTTTCTGCAACATTTTTCAGTTACTCTTTCCTGGATATTCAGATCATTGCCCTCTCCATTGGTTTTTATCCACCTTATCTGAGTGCTCCTTAATTTTCCTTTTTGGGCTCATCATACATATCACACTAGTTAAGTATTTGACAAAGCTCTGATCTGGATCTTCTTTTCTCTGTCCTCCTATCTCTATGCAGATGACCCTTCCTTAAATCTGACTCTCATCTTTCTCCTAAACCTATACAGTTTTATGTCAACTGGACATTCTCACTAGGATGTCCCATAGACATCTCAAGTCCATCCTACCTCAGACAATTTCTCTTCCTCCCACACTTGGAGTACTTCCACCACTATATCCAATCAGTTGCCTCATCTTGTCCAGTCTGCCTCTACGACATCCCTCTATTCATCTCTTCCACTCACACAGCCTCTCTAGTTCAGGCCCTTACTTCTCTTCTAGATTATTGCAAGCACCTCCTACCTGAATTCCCAGATTCTGGTCTCTCTGTCTGTGGCTCATTTACCCTGCAGCTGCCAAAATCATCTTCCCAAAACACACATAACAATAGCAGCAACAACAACAATGTTTATATAGTACTTACTTTGTATCAGATACTCTTTACAATTATCATATTATGTAACTGTCTTTCCTTGGCTCCCTATTGCCAATATGATGAATTCCTCTGTTTGTCATTTATAACGTTTTACAACCTGACTCCAGGCTACCTTGCTATGCTGATGCTATTCATCATTTCTATTAGTAACCTTGCTGATTCCCTAGGATTTTCCAGGTATAACATCTTTACCTATATTTGGGCCTTTAATTTCTTTCTCATATTACTGCTGTGGTCAGCATAAGACCCAATAATAGTGGAGAGAGTAGACAATTTGTGTCTTTTTTTTTAAGGTTTTTGCAAGGCAAATGGGGTTAAGTGGCTTGCCCAAGGCCACACAGCTAGGTAATTATTAAGTTTCTGAGACCAGATTTGAACCCAGGTACTCCTGACTCCAGGGCTGGTGCTTTATCCACTACGCCACCTAGCTGCCCCTTGTGTCCTTTTCTTTACACAGGTTATCTGCAAGCCTAGATATACCACCTTCCTCCCCTGTGCCCCCTACTTCCCTTAAGGTTCACTTTTACCTGCTATATCCTAGAGGACATTTTTACGGATTGCTTTAGTTGTTGCTTGTTCTCTCCCTTCTCAAATTGACATCTATGGACTTAACTATTTATGTAAACAGTAAAATGTAAACTCATTAAAGTCAGTTTGTTTTAAATTTTATCCCCAGCGCCTTTCACTGTGTCTGGCATGTAACAGATCCCTATTGAAATGAATTGGACCTTCACATTTTATCTAACTTCTCTGCACCTCATTTTCTTCATCTGTAAAATGGGGGAACAGCTAGGTGACACAGTGGATGGAGTCCTGGTCCTGGAGTAAGGAAGACTCATCTTCATGAGTTCAAATCTGACCCTAGACACTTACTAGCTAGGTGACCCTGGGCAAGTCATTTAACTGTTTGCCTCAATTTCCTCACTTATAAAATAGACTGGAGAAGGAAATGGCAAACCACTCCAGGATCTCTACCAAGGAAACCCCAACTGAGATCACAGAGAGTTGAACTAATTGAAAAAGAGGACTAAACAACAACAAAAATGGAGGGTTGAACTAAAGTGGTATCTAAGGTTCCATTTAACTCTAATATTTATTATCCATTTTTAAAATTTTATTTATTTCAGACAATGGGGTAAGTGACTTTTCCAAGGTCACATAGCTAGGCCATTATTAAGTGTCTGAGGCTAGATTTGAACTTAGGTTCTCCTGATTTCAGGACCAGTGCTCTATCCACTGCACCATCCCTTTTACCTGTTTTCTATGTTTGGTTCCCCTTTATTTCATTCAAATTCCATTTATAATAGCTTCAATTATTAATTATCAATTTTTTTCTCCCAGGCTATTTTCTTCTTATCCCTTGCCACCTTTTCCAAGGCTGTCCACTCCTCTGATGTTCCACTTAATATACTATACCACACGGTGAGAGAATCGGCATAATTTTTGTGCTCTACCACCACTTCCAGACCCTCCTGTAGTCACTTATTTCCATTAAGAAGCCCCCCAAAATAAGAGGAGTCCAGGTTGTAAAAGAACTTTAAAAATGAAACAGGATTTTATATTTGATCTTAAGGTTATAGAGAGTCATTAAAGTTTATTGAATGGGGAAGAGGGATGAATGGCCAGACTTGTATTTTAGGAAGCACTTTGACTGCTGAATCCAGGATGGACTAGAGTGGAAAGGAAGTGTGAAGTGATGAAGACCTGAGTCAGAGTGGAACAGTGTTTGGAGGAGAGATATAGTGCATTTATTAGATGCATATAAAAGTTTGTAGCAATTGGTTCCATATATTGGTAAGAGAGAATAAGTGAGAAGTCAAAGATAATATTCAGGTTGACAGAAGGATGGTTATCCTCTCAACAATAAAAGGGACATTTGGAAGAAGGGAGGAGCTAGGGGAAATTTAGTTTTGGACACATTGAGTGTAAGATGTCTACAGGACATCCATTTTGAGATATCCAACTGGCAGTTGAAGATTTGAAGTTGGAGGTCAGCATCCTGTTTGAGACAGGATAGATAGATCTGAGAATCATCAACAGAGATGTTATTAAATCCATGGGAGCTGATGAGATCATCAAGTGAAATAGTACATAGAGAGAAGAGAAGTGGGTGGAAGTCACAGTCCTTGGAGACCCTTATGGATAGCAGTCATGGAAGAAGGTCCAGCAAAGGAAATTGAGGAGTGGTCAAATAAGTAGGAAAAGAACCAGGAGAGAGTGATATCTGGAACACTAGAGAGTATCAAAGAGAAAAGAGTGATGACAAAGACTAGAGAAGTTAACAACAAAAAAAGCTTGAGAAATGAGAACTGGCTGATGACTTTGGCAATTAAGAGATCATCCCTTCTTCATAGAAAGCAGTTTTATTGGATGATGAAATCAGAAGTCAAATTGTAGAACATTAAGAAGAGAGTGAGAGGAGGGGAAGTAGAGTCCTTTATGGTAGAGGACCTTCTCATGGAATTTAGTCACAACATGAAATGATAGCTACTAGGAATGAACATATCAAATAAGGGCTATCTGAGGATGGAGGAGACATAAGCAATCTAATAAGGGTTAGAGGCAGTTCAAACCCAAGTCCAATGTGCCATTTCTAAGGCTCACATCTTCTGAAAGGTGAGAGATAGAAATACCATACATATAAGATATTTTTATCATTATTAAGCTGCTATATTTACCTTCTTACAGGGTGTAGGCAATTGAGAGGTGAATTTGTTCTCATCCCCATAGCACAGAGGATGACTGAGACTAAGAGGCAGATTGTAATTTCCCTTGGAACCACTGAGGTGAATCAGCTCTGGTCTGCCACCTTCTTGGGTGGAGAACTCTTAAGCAATGCAGGAAGGGTGGGGTATCTAAAGGAGGCTTCCCAGGAGGTCCCTAGGTCAGTCACAACTAGATCCTGACCCTGGGACCTTCAACCAGTCCCAGGCCAGTAGAGTTCTAAGACCCCAGGTTCTTTTCCCACCACTTGAAGGCCTTGGCTAGAAGCCCTTTCCCCATCCCCACTCCCTCCCCTTCCAAACTACAACTCTCTCTCTTGGGCCCTGCTTGGACTTGCCTGGGCCTCCGGAGGTATGTGCCCAGAGCCCCAGGAGTTATGGGATGAAAGAGGAATCTGCTAAAACTTGTTTCCCTCCCAGAGCACATCCCTCCCCTTCCAGCAACCGGATCTCACTGGAGGCGGCTGGCCCTTTGATCTCAGTGGAGCAAGTCAGTTCTGCCTTCCACCCCTCCCCTTCTTTTCCTCTTCACTCTCCCCAACCCCCAGGCTCTAGAGGAAAGACACAAGGAGTCACACATTAAAGGACAAGTTTTCTGTGGCTGATGGCCTCAGAGCCATTATTGAGGTCTCCCTGCCCTTCCCACCTCCCCCCACCCACTCCAGAAGCTCTTCAACCTCCTGATGGGTGGGAAGAGGGGGCAAGGGTTGCAAATTAGAGAGGGATTTGTTGGTCCTGCCCTTAAATGAGAGATACTGAAAAATTCTTTCCAATTCAGTAGGTATTTTAAAAAGCACCTACTAAGTATAAAGCAGTCAGATGGATCAGTATATAGGTACTGGCCCTGGAGTCAAAAAGACCTGAGCTCAAATCAGAGCTCAGACATGTCTTAGCTGTGTGACCTTGGGCAAGTCACTTCACCTAATTTGCTTAGGAGTCAGCTAGAAAGCTCAGTGGGTAGAAGTTGGCCTGGGGTCAGGGAAGACCTGAGTTCAAATCCAGCCCTGAACACTTAATAGTTATGTGATCCTGGGCAAGTCACTTTGCCTTTAATCCATTGGAGAAGGAAATGCCAAACCACTCCAGTATCTGCCAAGAAAACCTCCATGGCCCCTATGGTTTATGGAATCACAGAGATTTAAACATATCAAACATGGCTAAACAACTGAACAGCAATTTGCAAGGCACTGTAAGGAAGGAGCTCCTGGAGGAAAGAAGAGGATGAGTGGTTCAGTGGTCAGGGATCTGAAGCAGGAAAAGAAAGTGAAATGAGAACTTGCCTTTTTGTGCATTGACCTCTCTTCACTGTGACCTGATTGACCTCCTTGCTCCCCTCACCCAATCAAAATCATAGGAAGTATCCACCCAAAGAGGCCAAACCTAGATGTATCCTGAAGATACATATAGGAAGAGAGAACTAGATGACTGTCACAGAAGTCAAGGATGAGAACAAAGGTCGATCCATTCTATGGGAAGCAGGTCAACCCTGGTTATCAACCCATTGAGGAATTTCTTGCCAAAGTCCAGTCATTTCATCCCCATCCCAAACAATTCTTCTTCCTACCCTAGGCTCACTAAAGTCATTCATTCATTCATCCCCTTCTGTCCTCTTGTCCTCTGAGTGTGTTCTCCAATGTTTTGGGGGTTTCCCAGAGCCAAAAGAAGGAGTGAAATGTACTCTTGGAATTGGCATCTTTGCTTGAGAGAAGTATGTGACCTTGGACAAATCCTAAACCACTACAAGTATTAGTTTCCTCATCTGTAAAATCGGGATAACAATACACTTCTTACCTTACAGGACTTCCAGTTGTGTAATAAAGAACTATAAAAATGTAAATAATTATCAAATTACAAATGAGGTTTGTTATTCATCAAAACATTTTATTGAGTGAAATCTAAAAGAGAACACTGGTGAAAGGCAACAGCTACGTTTGAAAGGGAAGCTGTGGTTGTGTGACAAAGATTGTCCAGATTGAGGTAGAAAATTTGAATTCTGATCCCTGTTTAGCCAATAAGTAGGTATATAATCTTGGGTCAGTCCTTAGACTGAGCCTCAGTCTCATCTATAAAATGGGGATTCCTTATGAAGATCAAACAAAATAATGGGTGTGATCAATTATAAGAAAATTCCAAAAATACAAGACATTGTTGTCAGTGAGAAGCAAACAGAGTGCCAGAAGGCTGAGTATTGTAGTAAAGTAGACGCAGATTCAAAGTTAGAAGATCTGGGTTCAGATCCCAGCTTTTTTTTTTTTTTTCCCTTGCCTTTAACAGTCTAGCCCTGAGTTTCCTCAAACACATTCCAGGAGCCCAGAGTCTTTGAGGTTTTCCTTAAGAGACTTCAGCTATTTTCACTGACCATTGCCATGTCAAAAATGCTAGCTCTCCTCATCTCTACCTTCTGTCTTCCTCCAAGTCTCAGATAAACTCTGCTTTTCTTTCTACCAGAGACCTTTCCCAATTCTCCTTAATCTTAGTACCTTCTCTTGAGACCAATCCCAGTTTATCCTGTCTATACCCTGTTTGCAGGTTGTCTCTCCAAATAGACTGTCAGCCTCTTGAGAGCAGGGACTGTCTTTTGCTTTTCTTTGTATATCTAGATTGAAGCAGAGGGTCCCCAGGATAAAGGAGACATTTTATAAATCTTGTCTTGACTTGGGGGGGGGAAAAAGAAATGAGAAAAGGTTCCTTCCTATGGGCCAGGAATTTTTCCTTGGCTTGCTTTCCCTTCTTTTTACCAAAATGATTGCAGTACCACTCCCCTCCCTGTCCTTGCAAGGGCTTTTGAGTGAATGCTTGCTGTAGGACCTGTCCTTTCAAACTGCCCCTGAACTTGGTGGGAGAGTGGGAGAGTCTAGACCCGGTTCCTGCTGGGGAGCTGCTGAGTCACCCGGTTGTGTAATAAGGCTGGGCCGGGAGGCAGCTCGGTGCAGGGGCAGCTCCCGGGAGCATCTGCTGATGACTCAGAAAAGCATGGGGCCAACTCGAATGACTCCTACACATAATATTAAAGCAGCAGAATCTGGCATCAAGCAACCTCAGAGCTGGAAGGAACCTCCCAATGAAATGTCAGAACCAGGATCTTAGAACCCAGAATGTTAGAGCTGGAAGGGGCCTGAGAACACAGGATGTCAGAGCTGGAAAGGATCTAGCACACAAAATGTCAGAACTGGAAGGAACCTGAGAACACAGAATGTGAGAGTTGGAAGGGACCTAGCACATTAAATGTTAAAACTGGGATCTTAGAACTCAGTATCAGAGCTGAAAGGGGCCTTAGAAAGAATGTGAGAGCTGAACAGAACCTAGCCCACAAAATATCAGAACTGGGATCTTAGAATACAGAATGTCAAAGCTGGAAGGACCTTGAAACAAAGAATATCAGAGCTAGAAGTAATCTTAGAACACAGAACATCAGTTGGGAGGGACTTTAGAATATATAATGTCAGGGGAAAAGGGGATGGGGGACGGAGAAAGGGAAGGGGAGTGGGGGAAAAAGGGGAAATAGAATATATAATGTCAAGGGGTGGCCAGATGACCCAGTGGATAGAGCACTGGCCATAGAGTCAGGAGTACCTGAATTCAAATCTGACCTCAGACACTTAATAATTACCTAGCTGTGTGGCTGTGGGCAAGTCACTTAACCCCATTGCCTTGTGAGAAAACTAAAAAAAAAAAAAAAAAAGAATATATAATGTCAGAACTATAAGGCACCTGAGCCAAAAGGAAACTTAGAAAAAGAAGTTATAGACAAGGAAATGAAGACACAGGGAGTTTGAGTTAGCACTAGACTAGAACTGAGCTTCTATCAGATTGCTTCCATTCTGGTTCTCTCTCCTTATGCCACTTTGCCTATTGGCAAATGTTTTATGTCCCTTTCCCATGCTCCCACTGCAACAGCACCTAGAAAAAGGACCTCCATGGATAAGAGATGTGTACTTAATGTTGACTGAATGAATATTTGGTAAGTTTAGTTATTGTTGATCAATCAACACTTTTTAATTTAGTGGACATTTCCCCAGGAGTTGTAGATCTGTTTTTTATTTCTGTAAATTTTGGGGCACGGGGCAGCTAGGTGGCACAGTGAGTAGAGGACCAGACCTGGAGTCAGGAGAACCTGACTTCCAATCCGGCCTCAGACTCTTAATAATTGCCTAGCTGTGTGACCTTGGGCTTAAACCTATTGCCTTAAATAAATAAAATTTAAAAAAATTGGGGGTCACTGTACAAGCCTGGGATATAATGGAAAGAGGTTAAGTCTTGGGGTCAGGAAAACTACTTTTATGTCCCAGCCCGATGCTCACTAGCTATATGACTTCAGACAAGTCACGTCACTTTTCTGGTTTCCTAATCTATAAAAGGCAAGAATTGGACTAGATCATTTCTAAGACCCTTTTCTGCTCTGAGTGTGACTTTATATCCAAGGGATCTTGGATGTCAGAGGGAGCCTTCAACAATCCCACAGTCTGGCCCCTTTCTTTCCCCCAACCTTTTAAAATGCAAATGTCTAAGAAAAGAGCAAGCTGGGAAAATTTTGAAAATCAGGAATCTACTAATATTAGGTATTTTCCATTTGTGAATGAGTTGATCAGATCTTTTCCTGAAAGTAGACTTTGAGAAAGGAGACAGGGTGAGAAAGCATCAGGAAAATTTTGGAGAAAGGGGAAATCTTCCAGCAGGTCATCTTTGGTTTCCAGTCACAATGTCAAGAGATTGATCCATTCTGTAAGCCAGGATGGTTTATAGATTTAGAGCTGGCAGGGATCTTGGAGGTCATTTAGTCCAATCCCCTCATTTTATATTGGACAAAATGAGACCCAGAGGGGTTGAAATTACACAGGTATTACTTAGCAGAGCCAGGTCTCCTAACTCTGAATCCAGAATTATTTTCCACTGTTTGATATCATAGGACTTAAAAGCTCATCTACTTAAAACTTCATTTTGCAAAAGGAGAAACTGAGGTTCATAAAGGGAAATGATTTCTACAGTCACACAGGTGGGAAGTGGTAGCACCAGGACTTCCAGGTCATCTGACTTCAGAACTGGTATTTTTTCCACTTTGCTAAGGGGACAACTCATTGTCTATTGCCCATTAGCTTAGGATCACAAGATTATTGAGAGATGGAATCAGGAGTGAACTGGTAAATGTTTTAATCCAAAAAATGTAAACATAATCCACTTTGAAGTTTAATTTTTATTGTTAAAATTTTTCTCAATTACTTTGTTAAGTCTAGACAATCAACAAAATAATAATTTAAGCCCTGATTTACAACTTTGCTGAATTATGAGGTGTTAAATGGTTACACTAAAAATTTAATAATCAGATTCTCATTTGGAGCTGGCTCCCCACAGACCTGGCTAGAAGAGATCTTAGAGGTGTTCTATCAGTCCTTCCAAGTCCAAAAGGTTGCAGACAAACCAATTATTAAGTTTCGACCAAAACACAAACGACAAAAAACCATAATGAAACTGTACTTAAATCTTTAAGAACTGAATTGTCTGGGGCAGCTGGGTGGAGCAGTGAATAGAGCACCAGCTCTGGATTCAGGAAGACCTGAGTTCAAATCCAAATTCAGACACTTAATACTTACTTAGCTGCGTGACCTTGGACAAGTGGCAACTCCATTGCCTTGCCAAAAAAAAATTTTCACAAAACTAGAATGAGCCAAGCACATATAGTGTACCTAGTGAACACTTAGCAAATCTCTCTCTCTCTCTCTCTCTCTCTCTCTCTCTCTCTCTCTCTCTCTCTCTCTCTCTCTCTCTCTCTCTCTCTCTCTCTCTCTCTCCCCCTCTCCCTCCTTCCTTCCAACCATCCATGTCTATCCATCTATCTGTCTATCTAGTATGTATGTGCTTATTGTTTCACCCCAGTAGAATGTAAGCATTTTGAAGGCAGGAACTTTCATCTTATTTCCTGTACCCAGCCCAAACTCTGGCACATAAAAGGTGCTTATAAGTGCTTGTTGAATTACATCAGACCCTATCTCACCCTCAGGTTGTTGTGGGGAACCTGACACTTAAAGTATTATGCAAGTGTCCATTGATATTTTTATTATTAACCTTCAGGGAGAATAAAAAGGCTCCTCTTGAAAACTATTTGAGGAAAGCCTTGCTAGCCATGCAACCTCTCACCAAGGATGTGTCAGCTTACTGTAGATTGTACAATCACACCTTGGGTCTCTCCTATTTAGTATAACAGGATGGAAAAACTGCCCTATAGCCCAGCATATTGGAGACTCTGGAAGAGTCACAATTAGTCCTTTACCCACATTTAATTCTTTTTTTTTCCCCCAAAGGATTTGAAGGAAAGTAACCCCATACCAAGGTGGGTGGGGAGGAAGAGCAAGAAGGGGTCTTGCAGAAGAATTTAGCAGAAAGAACTCTGGTTTTGGAGTCAGAAGACCTGAGTTCAAATCCTGACTTCTCCTTATCTGTGTGATCTTGGACAAATAATTTAACATCATTGGGTCATAATTTTAGAGGGGGTTGAATTGATAGCCTCTAGGTCCTTTCTAGAGCTAAATCTATGATCCCATTATTTCCTAAAAAGAGGATTGAAGGCTTGATGTTAATGTACTCATCTCTTCAACTAATCATTTCCTTTTCAGTGACTTTATGAGTTCTCTCTCTAAAATAAGTCCATGGAGCCAGAAATCTCAAAGATCCCTCGAGCTAGAGCTCTGATGTTCTATGGTCCTCTGACTGGTATATGGGCTACAATTATTCCCCTCAGGGCACTTACAATCTAATTGAAGTTTGTTGTTGTTCAGTTGTTTCAGTCATGTCTCTTTGTGACCCCAGTTAGGGTTTTCTTGACAAAGATATTGGAGCGGCTTGCCATTTCCTCTTCCAGTTCATTTTACAGATAAGGAAACTGAGGCAAACAAGGTTAATGGACTTGCCCAGGGTCACAGAGCTAACTAAGTGTCTTAAGATCAGATTTAAGCTCATGAAAATGAGCCTTCCTGATTCTAGGCCTGGCACTCTATCCTTTGTTTCACCTATCTTCCCCCATCTAATTGAGGATATATGTACAAATACTTAAAAATATCTAACAGTAGAAAAAGGCCAAAAGAAAAGTATAGAGAGGTCTACTGTAAACTGGGGGAAGAATCAATCAACAAAACCTTTATTAAGCACCAATTATGTACTGGATTCTGGAGATACAAAACAAAATTGAAACAGGCCCTGCCCCCAAGTAGTTTATATTCTGTGGGGGAGACACCATGTACATATAGTTATACACAAGATAAATATGAGATAATTTTGTGAAGAAGTGATTGGGAGCGGGTGGAATTATAAAAGATTTAAAGAAAGTTGATCTTAAGCCAAGCTTTGGAGGAAACTAGGGAAGGGAGAGTGCATTCCTCTCTGAGGAATGACCACCCCAGACCTCAACTATCCCTTTTAATGAGGTCCAAACTGGCCTGGCCCTTGCTGAGCCTTCTGCACAATGCTCCATCTTCCTTCTCTAGAACTAGAGAGGGAGAATGAGAATGATTTGGATCAGCAGACAGGAAAGAGGACATTCCAGGGAGCCAAGAGGTAGGAATGCAGGAGAGGCATAGGAGATAAGATTAATGCTAGCCTGAAATAAACGGCTCTCAGTTCTTTGGAGAATGTAGGGACTGGGCATCAGCTGACAGCTCCTAGCATGCTGAGCTCCGGAGAAGGGGGGCCCACATGCCAGACATGCCTTCACCCTTGAGTCAGATGCCTTCTACAGGCCTGATACTGACTTCTCTGACTTTTTCAGATCAGGAGGCTGGCATGGGAATCTGCTCTGTTGTTGAGAGTGGGGGAAGGGGAGGTTTCAGCTACCTGACCTCCTGGTTGATTAAACTCAAGTTCTCAGGTCCTGGGCTTGGAAGCTTATCATAAATTTCTTTTTAATCTGGAAGATCTAGACCTAAGAGCTCAGTCTCTGTAGGCAGTATATCATTTAGTGGGTTCTTCAAGCAACTAGAGGGTGTAGGGTGTTATTCTAACTTCTGGTCATGGTGGGAGAGTGGGATGGGGGGGGACTAGGAGAGAAAAGAAATAAAGAACAGAAGCCTTGTCCTAGTAGCATTTACTATCTTTGTAGGGAAAACGGGACAGATTCAGATGAATGGCACAGAAATGCCTAGACAAGTAAGTGACTTGGTCCCTCTGAGTCCTGTGTTTTCTAAAAGTAAAATGAGGGCACTTGGATTATATCAGTGGTTCTCAAGATTCATGGTCTCAAGATCCCTTTACACTCTTTTTAAAAAAAATTATTTTTAATGCAATGGGCTTAAGTGACTTACCCAAGGTCACATAGCTAGGCAATTACTAAATAGCTAAGGTCGGATTTGAACTCAGGTCCTCCTGACTCCAAGGCTGGTGCTCTATCCACTGTGCCACCTAGCTGTCCCAACCCCTTTGCACTCTTAAAAAAATTACTGAACTTCCCATCTATTGTTATTTACTGTATCTATTGATATTTATCATATAAGAAATGAAAACCTCTTAGTATTATTAGGAGAATAGTTTTGACCTGTAGACCTCCCCCCACCCCCCACCAAGTATCTTAGGGAAGGGTGACTGGGGGAAAGAAGAAGCATTTATTTATATGCCAGCACTGTGCTAAGTGTATTATAAGTCTTCTCTTGTTTGATCCTCCCAGCAACTCTGAGAAATAGGTGCTAATTATTACCCTCATTTTAGAACTGAGAAAACTAAGTGACTTGCCTAAGGTCAAACTGCTGGATTTGAACTCAGTTTTTCCTGACTCCAGGCCCACTGTTCTTCTCAGTGGGCCCCCTACCTGCAACGGAGAACACTTTGAGAATTGCCTAATTGGTGATAACTTAAGGTTTCTTTCAACTCTGACATTTTTTTCCTATGTCCTAACATTCTTTCCTGTTGAATTAATCCATTTCTTCTATTCTAACACTCTGTGCTCTGAGATCCTTTCCATTTCTATACAATAAATAAATATAATAGAACAAGGTGCTTTTTTTCTTTTCTCATTTTGTATTAATTTAAAAATAAAAAAATGAAGAACAAATGCAAATTTACATACAGTGTGTCCCAAAAACCTTAGTGCAATTCAGTGCTGTTAAGTTCTTGTAGCTTAGTTACAAGCAGTGGATGAAGATTGCAGGTGCCCTGTCTTCCTGTGAGAGAGCTGTGTTGAGGGGAAAAAATAACAAATCTTGGAGCCACAGAATCACAAACTGGTAGGCCTGGAATGGGCCATGGAGATCATCTCATTTTCTTTTACAGTTGAGGAGACTAAAGTTTTACTGCTTTTAACAAAATAAGAATTATTTGCACAGCCCATTTTTCCCAGTAGCCCCATTAATAGGAACAGAAGTCTAGAGTTGGAAAGGAACTTCAGAAGTCATCCAATCTACTTTTTTTCATTTTGAAGATACAAAATTTGAGACCTGGAGAGGTAATCGTTCCATAAGAATTAAGTAGTATGAGTTGGGATTTGAACTCCAACCTAAAAAATCTGGAGGTTTTAGTGGCCTTTAAGCTCCATGAGTCAGCAGTTGGATGGGGCAGTCTCACCAAAAGACCCTAATATGACCATAGGCTTAATATGCTGTGGCTAAATCTTTTTAGTTTTGTATGATTCTTTGTGACCCTATTTCGGGTTTTCTTGGCAAAGATACTGGAGTGGCTTACCATTTCCTTCTCCAGCTTATTTTACAGATGAAGGAACATAGACAAACAAGGTTAAGTGACTTCCCAGGGTCACATAGCTAGTTAAGTGTCTGAGGTCAAATTTGAACTCAGGTCTGCCTTACCCTCACCACTCTACCATACCACCTAGCTGCCTCTGGCTAACTGAATTTATTTTATTTTTTTTTAGTTTTTTGCAAGTCAATGAGGTTAAGTGACTTGCCCAAGGTCACACATCTAGGTAATTATTAAGTGTCTGAGGTCAGCTTTGAACTCAGGTACTCCTGACTCCAGGGCCGGTGCTCTATTCACTGTGCCACCTAGCTGCCCCCTGACTTTATTTTTTAATCATAATTTCCTAGATTATCTCATTTATGCCATTTCCTGCATGCAAGTCATTGTTGGCATTTGCTGCAGCTTACTTTTGTCCATGATACAACTATCCCTTCCACATAATGGATGTTAGGGACACAGCGCTCCCACAATCTGGGAAAATCTGTGTAAAATATTTTGGCCATCCCTTCTTACTGGAGTAGAATTCTAAATTATTATGGTATTAAAAGATAAACTATGTTGATATTGTACAGTACTATACAAATATTTTATGCATTTCCTAGCTTCTAATATTTTTTTCTGTGTCAACTGTTGACCTACACATGTCATCGACAACTTCGACAAAACTTCCCAAAAATTCTCATTTAGTTTCTTAAGCCAACTCACAATATATCAAAACCACAATGGGAAAAGTCACAATATGGAAGGGATAACTATATGTTTTTTCTAGACAGCAGCACATTTTTAAATGCTCCATGGCTCTCTGGGTCACTTGTAATTCTGATTCTTGAACTGTTCAACCATTCATGGTCTGCAGATGTAGAATTGCTAGGAGAATCTTGGGGTTTCCCATACAGAGGTTAAAAGACCTAGGCAGAAGTCAGTCAACAAGCATTTATTAAATTTCTACTCTATACCAGTCATTGTGCTAAACACTGGACAAACAAAAAGGGGCAAGAAACAGTCCTTTTCCTTATGGAGTTCCCAGTATAATGGTGGAGAAAACATACAAACAACTATACATATGAACAGGATAAATTAGAGATAATAAATACTAGTATTCTCCTCTAGGCTGGTGAGGTCCTTCAGGTGAGCTTCTGTCATTTACCCTTGCCCAAAGGCTGTCCATTTTTACCAATTATGACTCCATTTAATTTTGAAGAGACTATATCTACATTTCATTCCCTTCAGTTGTCAACAAGCCCATCTGTGCTGTGTACCAGTTGACCATTTTCATTTCTGGAGACAATGCACCAACTTTTGTTGTTTAACCCATTAATAAAAATAAACGGGTCTGTCACTGGGAAAGCCAAGCTAAGTAGGATGGGTGGGGATGGGGAAGGGGAATAATTTTGACCCGACTTTAAGAGTTCATCCATAAGCCGTTATCTGGTTCCAATCCCATATTCCACCCCCAACCCCTTGCTGAGCTATATGTGTTTGGAGGGGAGGAGATAGTGTTTTTTTGGGGAGGAAAGCAGAAGCACATTTTTATTTATTTTTTAATTGTTATTTTTATTTTGAATTTTTTACAATTTTTCCCCTATTCTTGCTTCCCTACCCCACCCCCCACAGAAGGCAGTCTACTAGTCTTTACATTGTTTCCATGGTATACACTGAACTAAGTTGAATGTGATGAGAGAGAAATAATATCCTTAAGGAAGAAAAATAAAGTATTGTACCTGATTGTTCACTAATGGAATGGGCAAGTCCATTAAAATTGATCATCAACCCCATGTTGCTGTTATGGTATACAATATTTTTCTGGTTCTGCTCATCTCACTCAGCATCAGTTCATGCAAATCCCTCCAGGCTTCCCTGAATTCCCATCCCTCCTGGTTTCTAATAGAACAGTAGTGTTCCATGACATACACATACCACAGCTTGCTAAGCCATTACCCAATTGAAGGACATTTACTTGATTTCTAATTGTTTGCCACCACAAACAGAGCTGCCATGAATATTCTTGTACAAGTGATTTTTTTAGACATTACTAAAGTATTCTTGTTTAAGAATATTTAACAATATAGAATATTTAACAACAAGAATATTTAACAATATAGACCCTCATGAGAAATAAAGTAAAGGAAAGGGGAAAAAAATGTGTTCCAGTCTGTGTTCTGATACCATCAGCTCTGTCTCAGGTGGATCACGTTCTTTATGATAAGTCCATTATAAGTTATTTACATATTTTTGCACTGTTGCTGTTGCTGATTGTAATTCCCTCCATCCATTCCTCCCCACTACCACATATTATATTTTCTCTCTCCTTTCACTCTGTCCCTCTTCTAAAATGTATTGTAGGGTGACTGAGTAGTGTAGCAGACTGATCACTGGCCCTGGGGCCAAGAGGCCCTGAGACCCAGCAACCATCTGGCCCAGGGTCCTGGACAGGCCACCCAATCTCAGCCCCTTGCAAGAAGTAAAAATGAAAATGTGTTAAATCTGACTGTTCTCTCCTATGATCTACCCTCTCCTCTATCACCACATCTTCCCCCTTTCCCCCTTCTCTCCTTTTTTTCTTTAGACAGCAGCACATTTTTAAATTTAATTTTCAAATTAACATTTCCCTATCATTTTAGTAAGTCTAGAAATCAATAAAATAATAAACAAGATCTAATTTGTAGCATTTTCCTATTTCTAATGTTTAAGTGTTACATTGAATATTTAACAATCAGCTCTCCTAAGTTTGTGGGAGCTTGCACACTGCTCTGAGAGGAAGCAGGGTAAAATAGAAAAAGTAGTTCCTTTCCTCTCAGCATTTTAAAGTCCTAAGTAGAAGTTCATGACAAATTCTCTCCTCAGGGAAGAAGAATGTTACAGTTGAAAGAGCACTGAATTTGGAGTTAGAAATCCTGAATTTGAATTCTGGCTAAATTGATAAATGGTCAAAGGATATGCACAAGTAGTTTTCAGAAGAAGAAATTAAATATATCTTTAGTCATATGAAAACATGCTCTTAATCATTACTGACTAGAGAAATACACATTAAAACAACTCTGAGGTACCACTTTACATCTTATCAGATTGGCCAATCTAACAAAAAAGGAAAATGAACAATGTGGGAAAGCTAGAACACTAATGAATTTTTGGTGGAATTGTGAACTGATCCAACTTTTCTGGAGAGCAATTTGGAACTATGCCCAAAGAGCTCTAAAACTTTTTGTACCACTTGACCCAGCAATACCACTACTAGGTCTGTATCCCAAGGAGATCATTAAAAAGGGAAAATGACTCATGTATAAAAATATTTATAACAATTCTTTTTGTTGTAGCAAAGAAATGGAAATTGAGGGAATATCCATCAATTGGAAAGTGGCTGGTATATGAATGTGATGGAAAACTATTGTTCTATAAGAAAACATAAGTGACTGGACTTCAGAAAAGCCTGGAAAGACTTACATGAACTGATGCTGAGTGACATGAGCAGAACCAAAAGAACATTGTACATATTAATACAATATTGTGTGATGATCAAATACGATAGGCTTAGATCTCCTCAGCAGTATAATAATCAAAGACAATTCTAAAGGACTTGTGATGGAAAATGCCATCCACCACTAATACATTGTTGGTGGGGATGTGAGAGCAATTTGGAATTATGCCCAAAGGGCAACAATAATATGCATAGCCTTTGATCCAGCAATACCACTATTAGGTCCATACCCTGAAGAGATTGTGGAAAAGAGTAAAAACATCACTTGTACAAAAAATATTCATAGCAGCCCTAGGTGGTGGTAAAGAATTGGAAATTAAGTGAATGTCCTTCAATTGGAGAATGGCTTAACAAAATGTGGTATATGTATGTCAGGGAACACTATTGTTCTATTAGAAACCAGGAGGGATGGGAGTTCAGAGAAGCCTGGAGGGATTTGCATGAACTGATGCTAAGTGAGATGATCAGAACCAGAAGAACACGGTAAACCCTAACAGCAACATCAGGATGATGGTCAACCTTAATGGACTTGCTCATTTCATCAGTGCAACAATCAGGCACAATGTTGGAGTATCTGTGATGGAGAATACCATCTATATCCAGAGAAAGAATTTTGGAGTTTGAACAAAGACCAAAGATTATTACCTATAATTTTTAAAAAGCCCATTATCTTATTATGTAATTTTGTTATCTCTTATACTTGATGTTTCTTCCTTAAGGATATGTTTTCTCTCTCATCACATTCGAATTAGATCAATGTATACCATGGAAATAATATAAAGATTGCCTTCTGTGGGTGGGGGAGGGAAGCAAGATTAGGGGGAACATTTGTACAATTCAAATTAAATAAAATCTTTCTTTAAAAAAAAAGAAAGAAAAGAGAGAAAAAAGAAAATACTGTCCACATTTTGAGAAAGAACTATAGTATCTGAATGTAGACCAAAGCATGCTATTTTCCCATTTTAAAATTTTGTTTTCTGCTTTATGTGGTTCTTTTCCCCTCTCTTGATATTTTTGTCCCCTTTTGTTCTGATTCTTCTTTCATTACACGACATATAGAAATATATTTAATATAGTTATACATTTATAACCAGTATTAGATTACTCATGGTCAAGGTTACAAGGGAGGGAGAAAAATGTGAAACTCAAAACCTTACAAAAAAGTGAATGTTTAAAAAAAAGTGAATGTTGAAAGCTATTTCTGTATGTAATTGGCATGAGAAAACAAAACACATAAAATCCTGGGTTTGAATTTTGGTCTGCTATTTACGTGCTTTGTGATTTTGCCAAATAACTTGATTTCTCTGGATTTTGGACTGCTCATCTGTAAAATGACTAGATTGGACTAAATTTCCAAGATTCCTTCTAATTCTAAGTCCTATGATCATATACAACTTTCTATTCAATAAATCACTTTTCTTATTCAATAAAAGAACCTCTTTCAATAAATACTCTGCTATCATGTGATCATTTGGGAGCTTGCCTGGTCAGGGAGAAAGGAGTGCTTTCCTCTCTACAGCTGGGAGTGGGAATTAGAGGGAAAGTTATTCTGTTTGGGGAGGCCATAAGAATAGAAGTGTCCCTAGCCACCAGGTAGTACACCACGGATTATTAGACTGGACCAACCTGTTTCTAGCCTACCTTTGGGTGAAAGGGGAGGGAATATTCAAGACAAATGAGACAAAGAGAAGAAAGAATATTCCACTTAGAAAGGACTTGGGCTTGGGGTCACACATCTATTTCTTGGGTTTTTTCCCAGGCACAAGTCATTTGGAATGAGTCTCTCTCTAGTGATTGAGTAGAATATTGAGAGGAAGTAAATGACAGGAGTCTTTAATGTTGCTATGGTGGGCTGAGCTGTGATCCTGTCCCTTTGGATGCCTGAGCTAGAGTCCAAGTTATACAATTTCCCCAACTAGCTGCAAAACAGACAGAGGGGATCAGTCTTGCTCCAAGGAAAGACAAGGATTAAACCAAACTAGACCTGTGACTCTAGTCATCCCTTTGGGGTAATCGAGTGACATACAATTAAAATGTTTTTATTAATCTATATCATAGTTATCCCAAATATCCTTCCCTCTATCCCTCTCAAACTGATTTCCCATATAACAAATTACATTTTTGTTAGAGAGGAAAAATAAATCAACACAACTGATCAATACACTGAAATCGTTTGAAAACATATGCAATGTGTAACATTTATGGACCTTTCACCTGCATAAAGGGATAGATTGGGAATGTCTTCTTATATCTCTTCCTGAAAGTCCTGAAAGTCCTGCTTGATCTTTATAATTTTCTTACATTTATTTTATTTATTTATTTTTTTAGGGCAATGGGGTTAAGTGGCTTGCCCAAGGCCACACAGGTAGGTAATTATTAAGTGTCTGGGGCCGGATTTGAACTCAGGTACTCCTGACTCCAGGGCCGGTGCTCTATCCACTGCTGCCCCCTCCATGCTTCTTTATATTCTTCACACATATCATTTCTTACAGCACAGTAATGTTTCATTGCATTTCATGTACCACAATTTGTTTAGCCACACACACACACACACACACACACACACACACACACACACACACTTTTGTATATATGCATAAAAAACCTTATCAGAGAAATTTTATACAAAGATTTTTTCCATTCAACCATTTTCCTTTCCATTCTAGATGCATTTATGTAGAAACTTTTCAGTTTCAAATAATCAGTTATCTATTTTGCCTTTGCTATTGCCTCTATCTCTAAGCATAACTGGACAAGGTGTATGATGTTTCCCTTCTAATTTTGTTATACCACAATCTTTAATACTAAGATCATAAACATATTTAGAATGTTTTATGGAGGGTGGTCTAAAGTGTTGCTCTAAACCTGATTTCTGCCAAATAGTTTTCTAGTTTTCTTAACAACTTTTATTAAAAAGTTTTCCCCCTATATTTTGCATTAGGGGAAACATTAGGTAATTAAGTTCTATTATTTCTGATTCTCTCTTGTCTAGTCTCTTCCATTGATCTATCTTTGTATTCTTTTTTTGGGGGGGGGTTGCAAGGCAAATGGGGTTAAGTGGCTTGCCCAAGGCCATATCTCTGTATTCTTTAACCAGATCCTTTTGATGACTGTTGCTTTTCGATATAGTTGGAGATCTGAAAGTTCTCAATATGCATATAGTCCTCCTTTGTTCTTACTTCTTTTCATTATTTCCCTTTATAGTCTAGATCTTCAATTTTTCCAGTGAGTTTTGTTATTATTTTATTAAACTATATAGCATAATGGTATAACATTAAAAATATAAATTAATTTTGGTAGTAAGGGCAGTTAGGTGGCACAGTAAATATGGTGTTAGGCTTGTAGTCAAGAAGACTCCTCTTTGGGGCAGCTAGGTGGCGCAGTGGATAGAGCACCGGCCCTGGAGTCAGGAGTACCTGAGTTCAAATCCAACCTCAGACACTTAATAATTACCTAGCTGTGTGGCCTTGGGCAAGCCATTTAACCCCATTGCCTAGCAAAAGCTAAAAAAAAACAAAAACAAAAACAAAACAAGAAGACTCCTCTTTGTGAGTTCAAATTGTCTCAGACACTTACTAGCTTAGCCTCAGCAAACCCTAAACCCTGTTCCTCAGTTCCTCATGAACTGGAGAAAGAAATGATAAACTATTTTATATCTTTGCCAAGAAAACCTCAAATGTGATCATGAAGGGTCGGATATGACTGAATAATGACACAATAATTTTAATAGTATTGTCATGCTTATTATTTTGTCACGGCCTCACCATGAGCACTGGTTATTCTTCCAGTTCTTTAATTTGCTCTTTATTTGTTTAACGCTTTGTAATTGAATCTATACAAATCTCTTCAGTGTTTCCCTCTGTTAATCCCCAGATTTTTTATGCATTTTGTCATTGTTAGGAATGGAAAATCTCTTTATTATTGCCTCTTTGATTTTGTTATTATTATTATACATAAATAGTATTGATTTTTGAGGATTTTTTTTTGTATCCAGAAATTTTGCTGAAGTTATTATCTCAATTAGTATCTTTGCTTATTCTCTATGATTTTCCAAATAAATCATCATAACATTAACATATAGGAATAGTTTTATCTCATTTAACTTATGTTTATGACTGTAATTTCTTTCTCTTGTCCAATTGCTATTGCTAGCATTTTCAGAACAATATCAAAAAAAATTGTTGGGAAAGTGGGCATCCTTCTTCATTCCTGTTTTCATTTTTAATAGGATTATTTTTGGCAGATTATTTTCGGCAGATTATTTTCTTCATGTCAAACCATCCTCACATTCCTGGTTTAAATCCCCCCTTGGACATAATGAATAATTGGTTGGGTGAATTATGTAGTCTGTTTGACAGGATCTTATTTAAAACTTTTGAGTTAGGGGCAGCTAGGTGGCCCAGTGAATAGCACACTGGCCCTGAAGTCAGGAGGGCCTCAGTTCAAATCTGGTCTCAGACACTTAATGATTATCTAGCTGTGTGACCTTGGGCAAGTCATCTAATCCCATTGCCTTGCCCCCCAAAAAAAATCCTAAAAATTTTTGAGTCATTGTTCATTAATGTTTGTGCACATACTTTTCTTTGTTTTATCTTTCCTTTGTTTAGGTGTTAGCACTCCATTTGTCTCTAAAAAGGATGCTGATCAGGTTCTTTCTTTCTCAATAATTTAGAATAACCTTAAAGTATAGGTGCTACCAATTCTTCAAAAATTTGAGAGAATTCTGAGAATTCATCAGGCTCAAGAGTTGCTTTTTTTCTTCTGTGACTGGGTTAAGATCTCAACTAAAATGGTTTGTCATCTCTTTCTCCAATTCATTTTCTGATAATTTGGAATTTTATTTTTTAAGGCATTATATTTCTTTTGTCTTCTTGCTTTTGTTATCATATACTTGTGAATAATTTGTTCTGTATATTCTTTAATTTCGTCTGGCTTTACTGTGATTTTACTGTGCTCATTTTCTATTTTATTGATTTCATTTTCTATTGTCTTCTTTTTAAGATTATTTAAGGATTTATCAATTTTATTATTTTTTCAAAGAAACAATTTTTAGTTTTATCATTCCTATTTTTGTTTCTAATTTTTGTTTCCCCTCCAATTTTTAATATCTTTACTTGTTCTTATATTATATTTATTCCTTTTCTAATTTTTAAATGAATATTAAATTTATTACTTTTTCCTTTTTTATTTTGTGAATGTATATTTGTAAGGATATGATTTTTTTCTCCTGAGGACTACTTTAGCTACATCTCAGAAATGTTGGCATATTCTTTCATCATTATCATTTTCTCTAGAATTCTTTTTTTTTTCTTTGATCCACTCATTATTTAGGGTTTTACTGTTGTCTCCCTTTGGATTTGTATCTTTTGTTTGTGATCCCAAAACTCATGTTTTTTATTATTTTTATGTTCTGAAAAGGATATATTAACATTTCTAACTTTTTACATTTGTTTGTACAGTCTCTGAAAACTATATGTAATTGGTTTTTGTAAAAAAAAAATCATAGGGTGGAGAAAAATATGTGTATTCTTTTTGCTGTTCCATTTTGAAGATGCCATAAGTCTTTCAATGCTAATTTCTTCAGCAATTTGTTCAGTTCTATATCTTTTTTTGTTTATATTTCTGTTAGATTTATTCAATACTGAGAGAGTTATTTTGAAATCTCTTGTCTTTACTGTATTATTACTTTATCCTTCTTGTAGGTCAGATATTTCTTTTATGAATTTGGGTTATATATTTGGTGTGTATACTTTTATTATTGATATTGGTTTGTAGTCTAAGGTTCCTTTAAACATAATATAGTTTCCTTCTTTATCCCTTATTATTTTTTGAATATCATTTTTTGTTTTGTCAGTATGATTGCAATTCTTACTTGTTTAAAATTCTCTTAATGGACAATAATTTTTTCTATTACCTGAATTTTGTGTTCTCTATGTCTTTGTTTTTTTCCCCCCTTCTTTTTTAGGTTTTTGCAAGGCAAATGGGTTTAAGTGGCTTGCCCAAGGCCACACAGCTAGGTAATTATTAAGTGTCTGAGACCGGATTTGAGCCCAGGTACTCTTGTCTCCAGGGCTAGTGCTTTATTCACTGAGCCACCTAGCTTCCCCTACTTATTTCTTATAAGCAACAGGTATTGCCTTTTCCATTCTGTCACTCTTTCATTTTATTGGATTGTTTAATCCATTCACATTTAATGTTATAAGAATTAGGTTTATATTTTTCTGTTTATAATACTGGATTTTTTAAAAAAAGTTAAGATTCTCCTTCCTTTTTTCTGTAAACATATTAGTATGTTCCTTCAATTACTTTAAAGATGTTTCTGATCTCTACTGGCTCTTCCCTTTACCCTTAATACTCTCTTTACTTGTTATCCTTTTTCCTTTGGGATTTTCCTTATTTCTTTTTATCTCCTGCTTCTACATGGTTATATAATTCATCTTTCCTTTTTTTTCTCAGTTGTGTGGAGTCCTCCTTCCTCTCCTCCTTTCAATTATATTATTTCATAGTTTTAAAATTTTTATTTTTTATGCCCCTTTAAAACTGGATTTCTCTTTCTTTCTTCATAAGCTATCTTCTCTTTTACTCTACTCTTGACCATCATCTAATTCATGACTCCTATAATTAATTTGGTAACCTTCTTTTCTCTATATTCCTCACATAATCAAAGCTCTCTAGATATCAGTTTTAGGCTTCCCTGCTAAGTGATTTCTGCCATTGCTTTGTAGAACTTGCCCCATCAGTTCCCCCTTTCCTCACTCCCAGAATAATGGCAACTATTGCAAGTGTCAGAAAGAATATTTTTCCCATGGGATAGCCTTTCCCCTACCATGACCCTGATTATGCAGCCCATTATATTCTCTAGTTACCTTCTCTCCCCATTTGCGTCAAAAATCTCCTCCTAGATGCTCTTCCATTCCCTACAGTATCAGTTGCCTTTTGGAGTTCAAACTTCCCCCGCCCCCCCACAGCAAACACACACACACACACACATATACACACCTCAAGGCAGAACAAGTAGGCTTTTCTTTTTTCTTTAAAATATTTTATTTTTCCCTAAAACTAATTTTTAGCATTCATTTTTCTAAATATTAAATTTTAAATTCTTTTCCTCCCTCCCTCCATTACCCTCTCCCTGAGATGGTAAAAAGCATTCTGATATAGGTTATACAATCATGTAAAACATATTTCCATATTAGTCATTTCATGAAAGAAAACTTGAGAGAGAAAGAAAAACTATAGAAAGGAAGGAACGGAAAAAGAAAAAAATATATTTCAATCTGTATTCAGACTCCACTAGTTCTTTCTCTGGTTGTGGATAGCATTTTTCATCTTGTATCCTTTGGAATTGTCTTGAATCACTAGACTACTGAGAAAAGCTAAATGATCCACAGTGGTTCCCTGTACAATGTTACTATTATTATTCCAGTGTTCTCCTGGTTCTGTTCACTTTACTCTGCATCAGTTCATGTAAAGCTTTCCAGGTTTTTCAAAATCAACCTGCTCATTATTTCTTGTGCACAATAGTATTCTATCCCAACCATAAAGCACACTTTGTTCAGCCTTTCTGCAAATGATGGGCATCCCCTCGATTTCCAGTTCTTAAACACCACAAAAACTGCTATATATACCTTTGTACAAATAAGTTCTCCCTCCTTTTTAAAATCTCTTTGAGATATAGACATAATGGTGGTATTTGTTGAATCAAAGGGCATACCCTTTGGACCTTGTTTCAAATTGCTCTGCAAAATGGCCAGATCAGTTTTCCCATATCCCCTCCAATGTTTATCATTTTCCTTTTCTATCATATTAGCCAATCTGATAGGTATAAGGTGGTACCTCAGAGTTTCTTTAGTTTGCATTTCTCTATTCAGGTGAGTCAGAACATTTTTTCAAATGACTAGAAATAGTCATAGCTTTTATTTATTTGTCTGAAAACTGCCTCTTCATATCATTTGACCAATTATCAATTGGGGAATGACTTGTAGTCTTAAAAATTTAACTCAGTTCTCTGTATATTTGAGACATAAGGCCTTATCAGAGATACTTACTTGCTTTCATTGTACATTGGTTTTGTTTGTGTAAAACTTAATTAATACAATAAAATATAATACAAAAAATTAATATAATAAAAATTATCCATTTTACATTTCATATCTCTCTCACTTCTTTGGTCCCAAATTCTTCCCTTATCTACAGTTCTGATAGGTAAACTATTCCATGCTCCCCTAAGATGAGCAGATGTTTTAAGCATCAAATCCCCCTGACCCCTCCCTTCTTCTCTTCCTTTACTGACCATTACTCTTTACCCAAAGGAGAATTCATTATTGAAACTCCATCCCACTTCCAAAACAAGGCCTCCTTTCTCACCTCTCTCCTTATTAATCTTCCTTTTTGTCTTCCTCATCTACTATACTGTAGTTCTCTTTCTAAAACCATAGGCATCACCCTTCCCTTATTGCTAGTCTTTGTTTTGACCCCCCCCCCAGTACTTCATGCATTTCTTTTTCTTCCTGTTCCCTGCTTGCCTTTCATGTGTCCCCCCATGTTGTAATAAAGCTCCCCACCAAGAAAATTGATTCACCCATAGACAGGGTGATATAGCTACCCCCTCCTCCCCCAAAAAACCCACTGATTTACCTCTAGGCCAGGTTCTACTCATAATGCCCCATGCCCATTTATATACTCTTCACTCTTCACTCTTACTCTACCAGATTTCCATCCCCCTCTCCCATCTCCTTCTGTATATTTATAGAAGTTTCTTACTAGTTTTTCTGTTTCTGTTACCATCCTTAGTTCCTGCATTTCTGTTATTTGGCAATGTTCAAAAAGCAAATGATTTTTTTCAGTTTTGGTTTTCTTTCTAAAAACATTTCAAATGATTCTTTATTATTGAACATCCATCTTTTTTTCATTTATTGTTAAGCTCAGAGAAGTAAGTCCAGACTATATCAGGAACTCCAATGCTATTCTGAACATATTACTCCATTCCCTCCTACATTTTCTGGTGAGCGCAGAATAGTCTTGTATTAGTTGAATTTCCTTTCCTTTGTATTTTTCTTTCTCCCAATTACCTTTTAGAATTTGTTTCTGAATTGATTGTTAAATTGTCTTGGAGTTTGTAGATGTGAGTGTTTTTTGGAGATGATCTGTGAATTCCTTCAGTTGGTAATTTTGTTTATAGGTTCAGAATTTCTGAGCACTTATCTTCTACTTTTCTTAAATTATGAGGTTCAGTTTTTTGTCTTGACATGTTATTCTGAGAGACCTATGATACTTAGATTATCTCTTCACATACTGTCTTGGAGAAAAATATATTTTGCTTATATTTGAGGATACTTCTTTTTAATGTTGTTGCTTTTTGCTTTTCTTCCTCTAGATTGTCCTTCACTACTATGTATTTGCATTCCCAATCTATTGTTTGCTCTTTTGTTTCTTTGATAAGGATTGCCATCGCAGAGTTCAGTTTTTCTATTCTGTTCATTATTTTGTCATTGAAAGACATATGATCTGATTTTGCTGCAAATCCGTGTCATTTTTCTCATTTCTCTTCTTAACCACTTAAGAACAGCTTGTTGTGGTTCTGTGTTCCACTCACATTCCATAGAGTTCTTAGCATCAAGTGTTGTATCATTTTCTTTTATCTATGGAAGCCCAAACTTGGAGGCCATATTTCCCTCTCTTGTTAATATTTTCCTTCATGATCTATCTGCTTTTGTTCAAGGTCATTGAGCTTTCTCCTTTCTGTGATCTTTATTAATATCAGTCTTTTTTTTCTTCTGATTTTTCCCTTGTCATTTTCTAACTTTATCCTCTCTGATGATAGTTTCTTTGGGAATTGGATCTCAAAGTACCTCTGCTTTCTCTCATGCTGAGTAATTCAGAGCTCAGCAGCCTAGGTTTCTGCTTCACTTGACTTTTGAGTGGTCTGCCCTGGTCCAAGTGGAGGCTGTGCTCTTTCCCTCAAATACCACTTTGCCTCTTCTTCCCACTTCACCAAGTGTCCTGTCCTACCTTGCAAAAAAAAAAAATGGTGAAAACTACTGTTGTATATAGTTGGAAAAACAAATAAACAAAAATATTTAATTGAAAAAAAAGAGTATTTCAAACTTCATGTAGTTCAGTTCCTTCATTTAAGAGTTGAAGAAACTGAGACCAAAAGAAGTGAAGTAATCTGGAACAAGCCAGTTCAGAAAGCTGATGCACTGGCACTGTGAGGGTGTCTACCCCAGAACTGGCAATTCAGTATTTGGCATTCTGGTGCCAGGGGCCTGTCCGCCTCAATGGGCTTGAAGGGTTGTGGTGTGCTGGCTATCTACTAAGGCCTGGACAAACTTCAACAGCCTGGAGCAGAGGTATCTATGGCACTGGAAAGAAGGATGGAGAACTAGGGAGTGGGGTTGGATATTGTAAGCCTAAGAACTTCAGTCTGTTAATGTAGAGAGGGAAGAAGTACTGAGTTTAGCAACAATGAGTGTTGGTTCATAAGTTTCATGGTTTTTTTTTAAACTTCTTTTGACTTCAGAAATTACTTTTTTTTGGCACATAATTTCATAATTGAAGAGGTTTGAGAGGTTCCAGAAATCAAAAAATGCCTAGTCCTCCATCTTATTACTCACAGAACTAACTCCCTTCGGTTTAATCCCTAGACACTTTGGGGGTGATAAGGGTGACTACACATATTATCGAACACAGCAGGATTTTATTGGCATATTTTCAACAGTAATTGTGAGATGAGGGGGTCTGAGTGGCCTTCACTCATTTATTCATTGATTAACTCATTCACTCATTCATTCATTGATTCTCTAACTTATTCACTCAACATTAACATTAACTGGGGCACTTATTGTGGAAGTAAGAGGAAGACATAATTCCTTCCCTCTAAAATTTAGGCAGAATGGCAAAATGGGGATTCAAAAAGTCAAATAATGACCAAGAAGACATTAATGGTAGAACTATTTTGAAGCACTAAAGTGACCAATGCTAAGTGTTGGCTATAGGCAAATAAGGATAATAGATTGCTAAATGGAGGGAGAAATCACTGAAGACTGGGGTGTTCAGTGAAGACTTCTGAGAGGAAGATAGATTTATTTTATTTTATTTTTGCAAGGCAATAGGGTTAAGTGACTTGCCCAAGGTCATACAGTTATGTAATTTTTAAGTATCTGAGGTCAGATTTGAACTCATGTCCTCCTGACTCCAGGGACATTGCTCCATCCACTGTGCCACCCAGATTCGAACTGGATTTGAAGGGATGGGTAGGATTTGAAGGGGCAGAGAAGTGGGAGGGTTATCTCAGGATTTTGGTCACAGAGGTTAAGGAATTGAGAAATCCAGGCTCTCAGTGTCATAGAAACATAAACTTAGAGCAAGAATGGTTCTCAGAACACAGAAAGGGAAAAAACTCACATGTACAAAAATATTCATAGAAGTTCTTTGTGTGTTGCAAAGAATTGACAATTGAGGGGATACCCATCAATTGGGGAATGGATAAACAAATTGTGGTATATGTATATGATGAAAATCTATTGTTTTATAAGGAATCACAAGGGATGGGACTTCAGAAAAGCCTGGAAAGACTTACCTGAACTGATGCTAAGTGAAATGAGCAGAACCAGAAGAACATTATATATACTAATAGCAAGACTGTGTGATGATCAAACAATAATCAAAGACAATTTAAAAAGACATGTGATGGAAAATATCGCCCATATCCATAAAAGGATCTGTGGAGTTTAACTGCTTATTATCTTTAATATTTAAAAGTTGTTTTATGTATTATGTCATTTTCCTCTCTTTTTTCCCTTTCATTTTGATTTTATTCATCTTTCACAATATGATTAATATGGATCTAGGTTTAGCATAGTTATATATGTGGAGCCTATATTAGATTGATTTCTGTCAGGAGAAGAAGGGAGAAAGGGAGTGAGGGAGAAAAATGTAAAACTCAAAACCTTGCAAAAAAATGGTGAAAACTACTGTTGCATGTAGTTGGAAAAATAAATAAATAAAAACATTTAAATTGAAAACAAAGAATATATTTCAAAGCTCATGTAGTTCAGCTTCTTCATTTAAGAGTTGAAGAAACTGTGGCCAAAAGAGATGAAGTAATTTCCCAAGATAAAACAATAGAGCAAGGGTTGAAACCCAGGACTATTAACTCCAAATCTAGCATTCTTTAAATTGTAACATTCTGTCTTTCCTTAGCTCCACATGCTCTCCCCAAAAGTTTGATCATTTTCCCCAAAATGCTAATCAATTTATAACCCATGAGCTGAAAGGGACTCTTTCTTAGCCATCTCTATGCCACAGGAAAGTGAACTAGACTGCCAAGCTGCTGATCATCTCTAACTTGATGAAATGCCATGGCTGATTTGGTAATTCATAGAATTTTTCGAAGTACTTCCCTAGTTGGTATGTCTAGTACTATGTACTAGGACCCCAGGAAACCCAAGCAAGAAAAAAAGAAAAGATATATTAATTGTTAGGATTGAGAGCTAGAAGAGACGTCAGTCTCATTTTTTGTGAACATCCTCCTCCTCTTCAAACAGATATGGGACCTTTCAGAGAAACTCTGAAAATCTTGGTGAATCTTGGTGAGATGTAAAGCCCAACTTTTCTAAGCTCAGACTTTGAGTATTCACTTCTAGCTGGACAGAGTCACCCTGAAGAGAGCATGATGAGAAAAGACAAATTCATTGTATAGTTTCCCTGTTATTCTTTTTCTAGTTCACATGTGGGAAATCTGAGACACTAATGCATTGTTGGTGGAGTTGAGACCTGTTCCAACCTTTCTGGAGAGCAATTTGTAATTATGCTGAAAGGCCAATAAAACTGGGCATACCCTTTGATCCAGGAGTACCACTACTGGGTCTGTATCCTGAAGAGAGATCATGAGAGAGGGTAAAAATCCCACATGTACAAAAATATTCATAGTAGCTCTGTTTGTGGTGACAAAGAATTGGAAATTGAGGAAATGTCCATCAATTGGAGAATGACTATAAGAAATCATAAGGGATGAAATTTTAGAAAATACTGAAAAGACTTGCATGAATTGATGCTGAGTGAAATAGCTGAACACACTAATAACAACATGGGATGATGATCACTTTTGTTCATTTAGGCAGTACAATACCAAAGACAATTTTAAAAAAATTATAATGGAAAATACCATCCATATACAGAAGAGGAACTGTGGGTTTAAATGAAGACCAGAGTTTATTTTCTTCAATTTTTAAAAGTTTTTTCATATATTGTAATTTTTTTCTCCCCAATGTTTTCTTTTGTCCTTTTAGATTTGGTTTTTCTCTCACAAAATGATTGATATAAATCTATTGTTTAGTATGGTTATGAATGTAGAGCCTCTATCGGATTGCTTTCTGTTGGGAGGAAGAGAAAGGGAAGGGAGGGAGGGAAGGAGAAAAACGTAAAACTCAAAACCTTGAAAAAAATGATTGGTAAAAGCTACTGTTGCATGTAGCTGGAAAAACAAATAAATAAATTATTTAAATAAATAAATAAATAAATAAAGGAATATATATTTAATACTAGAGATGATTGGGAGTTACTGGAATTTGAGAGTATGTGAGAGTGAAATGGTCAGATCTATGTTTTAGGAAAATCCACTTTGACAACTGTGGAGGGAAGTGATCTTTATGTTCAACCAATCAGAGAATGGATCACATCCCACCTTCCCCAAAACAGTCAGTGTGGAGGTTTGTTTAGAATACATACCTAGCCTTGTCTCCCCCATCCCACCTCTGGCCCTCCACTGGGCAAGCTCCTAACCACTAGGCAGTGGCCTCTCAGGATGGTTCTAACCTTATTCAACTTCCTCAGAAGGAGCTACTCAGATACTATGTGGAAATTTCCCCTTCAGAGCCAGCATAACCACCTCTGCCTTCCTGATCACCTCTGAGGTTGTAGCAGGTGCCCTTGGAGGGGGCAATGACCACAAGGCATGGATTCATTATTATCTTCATCATAGATCTTATTACAATTATATTTGTCCTTAAATCCATCCCTTCTCCAAACTTCTGATGAGAACATTACCATCCTTGAGTCACTCAGGTTCACAGCCTTCTTATCATCCTTGCCTCCTCACGTTCCCTCATCTAGATGGTGTCTTGGCCTGAAGTCAGATTGGCTAATATGACAGAAAAGGAAAATGATAAATGTTGGAGGGAATGGGGAAAAACTGTGACACAAATGCATTGCTAGTGGAATTGTGAACTGTTCCAATCATTCTGGAGAACAATCTGAAACTATACACAATGGGCTATAAAACTGTGCATATTCTTTGATCCAGCAATACCATTATTAGGTCTGTATCCCAAAGAAATCAAGTTCAAATCCAAGTTCAAATCCAACCTCAGCATTTTTACCTGGGTGACCCTGGGTAAGTCACTTAAATTCTGTCTGTCTCAGTTTCCTCAACCATAAAATGGGGGTAATAATAGCTCATAGGGTTGTTGTGAGGATCAAATGAAATAATCGTAAAAAACATTTAGCATACTGTCCCCTCTTTCTTGTCCCTCATATCCATCCACCCATCAGATCATGTTATATCTATCCATAGAAAATATCTTGAATTCATCCCATTCCAGATACTATCCTAGTTTAAACTCTCTTCACCTCCTACCTAGACTATTATAATAACCTTCCAACTAGTATCCCTGCCTCAAACCCCTCCTTACTTTAATCCAGTTTCCCCATAACTGTCAAAGTGATTTTTCCTGAAGTGCAGGTCTGACCATATTACTCCTCTGCTCAATAAATACCAGTGGCAACTTATTGGCTCTAAGATCAAATATTATTTCATCTTTATTTCATCCTTTTAAAATGTCTATTTTGGTATAGGTTTTAAACCTTGCATAATAATTATTATGAAGTACATATGTAATTTATAAATAAATATCCATATTTTGGATATCTGTCTCACAAATTTTTCACTGATATGATACACAATCAAAAAAATTTGATGCCCACTTGTGTAGAGGATGCATTGGAATAAGGAGAGACTTGGGGCAGGAAAGACTGCTGCAATAGTCTACTCAAGAGCTGAATTAGGGCATCTCTTGTCAGCATGCCTTGACAGAGGAAGATCTACACCAATGAAATGATAGGTTCTTGAAATATTGAAGTAAGAATAACAATAATAGAAAGAGTACTTTCATAATTGATAAATGGTCAAAATATATGAACAGGCAATTTTCAGATGAAGAAATTAAAGCTATCTATAGTCATGAAAAATGCTCTAAATAACTATTAAAGAAATGTAAATTAAAATAACTCTGAGGTAACATTTCACACCTATCAGATTGGCTAATATGACAGAAAAGGAAAATGATAAATGTTGGAGGGAATGGGGAAAAACTGTGACACAAATGCATTGCTAGTGGAATTGTGAACTGTTCCAATCATTCTGGAGAACAATCTGAAACTATACACAATGGGCTATAAAACTGTGCATATTCTTTGATCCAGCAATACCATTATTAGGTCTGTATCCCAAAGAAATCAGAAAAACGGGAAGAGGACCCACATGTACAAAAATATTAATAGCTGCTCTTTTTGTGGCAGTAAGCAATTGGAAATTGAGGGGATGCCCATCAATTGGGGAATGATTGAGCAAGCTGTATTATATGTTATAATATTATATGTTATAATATATATTATATTATAGACTATTGCTCTATAAGAAATCATGAGGCGAACTTCAGAAAAACCTAAAGGACTTACATGAACTGATGTTGAGTGGAGTGAGTAAAACCAGGAGAACTTTATACACAGTAACAAGCACCATTGAGTGATGATCAGTTGTGATACTTAGCTCTTCCCAGCAATGCAATGATCAAAAATAATTCTAAATGACTTGTGATAGAAAATGCCATCCACATCCAGGGAAAGAAATCTGAATGCAGATCAAAGCATACATACTATTTTCACTTTTTCTTATTTTTTTCTTTTTTTTTTCTTGTGGTTTTTATCCCTTTCCCTTTTCCCCCTGATTCTTCTTTTTTCACAGCATGACTAATATGGAAATAAGTTTAACATGATTGTGCATGTATAACTCATATAAGATTATTTGCTATCTTGGAAAAGGAGGAGGAAAGGGAAGGAGGGAGAAAAATTTACAAAAATGAATGTTGAAAATTATCTTTATATATAACTGGGAAAAAATAAAATACTATTAAGACAGAAATAAAAAGTAATAGACTGAAATAAGATGATTTAATCTCAGTAGTAATCCTGATACAGGAATTTATTTTTACCCCTGTATTGATGTGTAAGTCCTCATCACCTTACATCTGGACTATTGCAATAGCCAGCTGGTTGCTCTGCTACCTTAAGTTTCTTGCCATTTCCACTCCAGTCAATCTTCCAATTAGCTGACAAATTAGTCTTCCTTTATCACAATGGTCATCAAACTTTTTTGATTGTGTATCATATCAGTGAAAAATTTGTGAGCACAGATGTCCAATATATGACCATGTCACTCTTACTACCCTATTTCCTCCTCCCCTCCCCATTCAATAAACTCCATTGGTTGCCTATCACCGCCAGGATCAAATATAAAATCTCTGTTTGGTATTAAAGCTCCTTCATAAACTGGCTCCCCTCCACTTTTTCATTCTTTTTTATACCTTATTTCACCCCCTCCCTCCACCTCCCCACTCATCCATACTCTGTGATCTAGTGGTATTGACTTTCTTACTGTTCCTTGCATGACAGTCAATTCTCTCATATCAGGAATATTCTCCTTTCTCATTTCCACTTCCCAGCTTCTCTGACTTTTTCAAGTCCCAGTTAAAATTCCATTGCTTCATTCCTTTCCTCATTCCCCTTTAATGCTAATGTCTTCTCTTTGTTGATTATCTCTAATTTAGCCCCCCCTCCCTCTCTCCCCTCCCTCTTCTTCTCCTTCTCCCTCTCTCTCTCTCCCTCTCTCTTCCTCTTTTTTGCATGTTCCCCTGTTAGACTTTGAGCTCCTTGAGAGTAGGGAGATCTCCCCCCCCCTTTCTTTTTACCCTTAGAGCTTAGCAAACAGGAGGCACTTAATAACTGCTTATTGATGGACCAAATGGAGGAGAGTCTGATGCAATATAGCTTGGAGCAGTAGAAGGATGGCTTCACTAGCAGCCAGCAGCACTTGAGTTCTCATCCCATCTGTTCCACCAGCTTGCTGAGTGACTTTGAACAAATCATTTTCTCTTGGAGCCTCAGTTTTCTGACTCCTAAGATGGAGGACTTTGACTGATGATCGTTTGGTTGCTATTGTTCTGTGAACTCATTTAATGTTCCCTTTTAATTAAAAGAGTGGACTCTTCCCCTCTTCTCTCTCTATAGATGCCCCCTCTCCAAACCTCTAAGCCCCTCTCTTTCCCCAGAAGGAAGCAGAGACTCGGAGAAAGTTAGCTTCCCCCTCTGCCCTGCCTGCCTCGCAGCTCCCTATCTCTTCTTCAGCACATGGACCCTTGAGGAAGCTCTACATTGATTGCCAGGCAGTTTCCATGGCTCCCGGCAGCCAGGATGCCTGCTGTTCCCTCCAGATGCCAACAATAAAATCCAGCTCCAGACTTTGTGGAGGCTGCCTCAGGTGAAGGAGTCTGACTGAGTGGAACAGGTAGAGGACTGAGGAGGTAGAAGCTGGCTGAGGAGGGGGTAAAGAGAAGGAAATCCCAGACTGGATTTCAAAGTTTTCCTGGAATGGACTCTTTGGAAAAGGGGGAAAATGGCTAAATTTGGTGGTGGCTATTAAAGTGGGGCCATACCGTCGGCCAATGCAGGTTGCTCCCATATCAAAAAGGGCACCTTTCCAATCATATAAGCTTCTGCATTCATCCCAGCTGGGATTCTGGAAATGTCTTCTCATGTTTCTTCTTATTATTTTGATTTTTGCAAGGCAATGGGGTTAAGTGACTTGCCCAAGAATTAAATATTAAGTGTCTGAGTCTGGATTTGAACTCAGGTCTTCCTGACTCCAGGTCTGGCTCTCTATCCACTGGGCCACTTAGCTGCCCCTCATGTTTCTTCTTAAGAACTAGAAGTTTGAGTAAATGAACTTTTTGGTCGGGAAGCCATGGAACTTTCCCCAGGCCTCAATTTACTCTTCCGGTCTTGAAGAAAGGAGGAAGACTGACTCACTGTCAGTCTGTTTGAGGGAAGGTGAAGAATCAAGTTTGACTCTGTGTGGGTGATTCGATCTGTCTGGGCCTTAGGACAAGAGCGAATCATCCAGGTTCAAGAAGTTTTCTTTGCCCTCCTGTACAAACCTCAGGTTCTCTCTGGGCTTCCTCATCAGTCCTAGGAGGGGACCAGATTAGGTAAAGCCAAATTGCTTAAATTCCTTCCAGCATGAATGTTCCATGTTCTGCTATTCCCTGGCCTAGGCTTTCTCACCTCACAGGTCAGAGAGGAGGAAAAACCTAGGGGCCAGCCTTAGTATCATGGTCAGAGGATTCAGACCCAAGAGCTCTTTCTCCCCAAGGCCTGCAAGAAACAGAGACTGGTTTCTGTCTTTGACAAACAGCCACACAAAGAGACCAGTTAGAACAAAAGCATAGGACTGAAGCCAAGGCGGAAAGCTAGGGGGTGGGGAGATGTCTCCCATAGGGAGGAGGGAGCCCGCTCTGCTGGGTTCTCAGGCCTCGGCCCTGGGAGTGGGCGGTTCCCAAGAGGTCACAAGCCTTAAGCTGGTCTATAGATCTGGTCCAGGGGCCATGGATCCTGGCCTCTGAAGGGTCATCTCTTTGGGGGCCAGCACAAAGGATAGGGAAGGGTTCAGAGAGTGCTTGTTCTTTGTATCTCAAAGATCTCAACAGTTGCTCAGTCCCCAGTCCCCTTCTCTGAGTTTTACCAGGGTGGGAACCCTTTCCTCTTTTAAACTTTGCATCTTTGCACACTGTTGGTACTTAACAAATCCTTGTGGATTATTAAAACGTTGAAAATACAGTGCTTAGCACACAGAAAAGGCTTTGGCAGAAATAGCATTGGTCATGATCTTGGAAACCAGGTTTTGACTCTTCATTAACCCTAGCATCTTGACCAAGCTTTAACCTTTCAGAGTCTCAGTTTCCTCATCTGTAAGATGGGAATGATAATACTGCTATTTCTTTCAGGACCATATAAATCAGTCATCATTTTTATTCATGATAATGATATCAGTTATCATAGAAAGAGTAAGATTAGAGGACCTGGATTTTAAACCTGACTCAAGTTGCTTCCTATATGACCTATATGACCTTGGGTGATTATTTCACCTCTCTGGGCCTAAGTTTTTTCCATTGTAAAATGAGGTAGTTGGGCCATGTTCTCTAACAACTTTTCCAACTTAAATTCTATGATCCTTTGAAAGAGTGGGCTAAGTAGGGACTGTAAACTCTTAAAAAAATGTATCCAGGGATTCATTGAGAATTCTCAGTTACTCAATTAGAAGCAATTTAAAAAGTCTCCAACTTTCCAAGTGTAGGGTACAGTGAGCAGGTTTGAGAGGACTGGAAATAACATAGGAAGGAGATTCATGGGAATATTCCTTCAAGGGCCTATAGTTACCTAGATATCTGGTGTATACCTATCTATCTATCTATCTATCTATGTCCCTGTGTCTGGACAGTGAATAGACCTATGTCATTCTTTGACTGGTCTGTGGGGAGAGGGGGAGGTGAGGGGTGGAGATTGGATTTTGGCGTTGGCAAAAAGGGTTAATCCATCTGGCTCCTTCTGCCTCTAGCAAGCTTGTTTATAGCCTTGGCCAGTCACGTGAGGCCAGCTGCTGCTGTTCTGCCTGCAATCCCCATCCCCTATAAATATCTAAGCCTTTTCCTGAGAGATCCCACAGCTGAGCCCTCCAGTTAGAATGCAGCCCCTGGAGCCCACCAGGCCAAGGTTGCATGGAGGAGATGAGCAGCAAGGCACTCTGGAGCCTCTGTGCATAGAGAGAGAGGGATTGAGGTGGCCAAAATGTCAGGGCTGGGGAATAAGCCAGGGCCAAACCTCACTCCCAGTGCCAGCAGAGCTAAGTAGCACTACTGTCACTGTGAACCAGTGATGCCCCTTCCCCCTTCCTCATGGGGTAGGGTGAAAGAGCAGTCAGTTGCCAGAGGAGGGCATCCAGACAAGGACCTCCTCTCCTTCTCCCCTGTCCCCTCCAAACCCTTGGTGAATAAGAGCTTGCTACCTCTGCCCACAGCAGGATAGAGCATTCCAACTGTGCCCAGGTGACTGAGCCCTGTTCCCAAGGCAGCTCTTGGCCCCCAGCCCAAGACTCCTACTGAGTCAGCACTGAAAGACTTGGTTTCTTTTCTAGGTCACAATCAGAGAGGCTCAGCCTCCCCCACTCCTCACTCTGGGCTCCTGGGGCCTTTATGTAAGCTTTTATCTCCCCTTCCTCTAATAGGGCAGCTCCTCACACTGGGGACTGTTGCTTAGATGGGGAGGAGAACCTGAAATGAAACCCTCACTTCTATGTCATTAGAGATGGGAGGGGGATGAATTTCAGTAGTATCACCCTACCTCTAATACTTGCATTTAACAAACCAAAAGATTAGACCAAAGATTAGGTCTTATTATGAAAAGTACCTAAAACAGTTCATGATACATCATAGGTGTTCAATAAATGCTATTACGTTCCCTTCCCTTCTCCTTGGTTGTTTGGGGCTGGGAGGGAGACAGTTATCTATCATGAGGTCATTATTTAATCAGACTCGGAGGTGAACTAAGACTGTAGAAATTTAGAGTTGGGAGGACCTTTAGAGATCATTTAGTACAACCTTCTGTTTTTGAAAGGTAAGGTAACTGAGGTCCAAGGCCACATGTAGTGTGAGTGACAAACCAAAGCTTAGACTGGACCTTATCAAACAACCTACCAATCACTGGTCCCTCTACCAGTGAGGGGATCCAATGGCTACCCAGATTAGGTAAGGGGGTATCCTCTCCAAACCTCAATCTGTTCCCACAGGCCCAGGACCAATGCAAGACTCTCAAGGAGAGCTTAGCCACCACTGGTGAAGATCCATTCCATACAGCACTGGGAAGTTGACCGGCTGCCATTCAATTCTGGGCCTCAGACAACAAAAGGGAAAAACTGTGTGATTACCAGCTCTGTGATCACAGTTAGAACCACTCCAATCTCTCAGGTCCCTTGAGCCCTGTAAGGAACATCAAAGAATCATGGAGGGGGAAAGGTTGGGTGACTGCAAGAAGCAAACATATGAAAGAGAAATGGAAGGAGAAAAGGAGAGAGACAGAAAGACATACAGAAGGAAAGAGACAGAGAGAAAAGATCAAGAGATAGATCCAGAAAGATAAGAGAGAAGAAAGAGATATAGACAGACATAAAGGGAGAGAGAAAGAGAATTTTGTGAAATGGATATATGACTGGTGGATGGAGTGTGTGTGGGGGGGTAGTGGTAGTATATAGGGGAAGTAGAAGATTGCATCAGGGATGCCTACATAGGACCAGTATAATTTTCAGAGAAGACCTAAAAGAACTAGCCACCTTCTCTTCCTATCAGCTCTCTGGGCTGGACTGGGTTAGGCTAGGTTGACTCAGCCAAGGGCAGACTTAGTGGTTCTGGGAAAGGGCCTCCTATTCAATGAGGCCTTTGCTTCCCCCTTCAACTTCAAGAAATCTAGGCCAAGCAGATCTGAAATGTGTTTCTACAAGTTAGCATGTCACTTGGAAGAAATGTGCCTTTGCTAATCCCAAGCCACCCTGCTGACGTCAGGGTGAGGCAACATCTGGGGAGGACAATTCTTCCTCCCTGACTCACCTTGGCTGCTGAGGGCCCAAGGCCACTCTTGCCAAACTTCATACAGGAAGAGAAAGTTGGGTTTAGAAAATCTCTACCAAGAATGTCATTCAAATTTCCATGGTGCCAAGTAAGACTCAGCTCAGATATTTCCACAACTATGGTAGGGATCCCAGCTTCAATCTCACAAGGGACTTGTTCAGCCTGGAAGGGGGTCACCTCTTTATTTAAGCCAGAGGTGGTATTATTATTATTATTATTATTATTATTATTATTATTATTGTTATTATTATTATTATGGCTCATCATCCAATTTGAGCCAAGACTGCACTTACCACATCCTCTCTAGGTCCCTGATGGCTAGTGAGCAGAGGAGTTTAAGATACTTGGATCCCTGCTACTTGGTACTTATGTTGGAGTCCACTCTGGGACCTTGAGTCACTTAGCTGTGTAGATGGAATAACAAAGAGATGGTAAGATTCAAAACATAATAGGGCAAGCAGAGAGAAGGGAGTACATTGCCCAATAAGGGAGCACATGAGCCTTTGTGGAATGAAAACAAAGATGCTTCAGATTGAGATTATTGGCAGAGAGGGTGAGAGGTGCCCAATTGGAAGGGAGATTTAAAAATGTCTCTCCAAGTTCCCTCCATGATAATAAAACAATGCAAATTACAAAATTATTAATAATTAGTTTTATAATTGTTATAACTCATATTTCTTTATATCTTTTAGGTTTGGAAAATGCTTTCCTAACAAGTCTGTGAACTGAAAGTAAAAGGATAAATGAGGAGACTGATGCACAAAGAGATGATACTAGAGAAAATGAATTATCACCACTTATGACTCTGCACTCTTAAAAACAACGGGATCTTTATATCAGACTTGTAGCTGAAGCCTCCTAAAGTTGTGAGAGAAGGAACTGTCTTGATTTTCTATTTCTAAGTTCAACAATTAGCAATCAATACACATTTATTAAGCACCTATTAGGTAAATTTTGGGATTGCAAAAAGAGACTGTAGTCCTTGCCCTCATGGAGTTTACAGTCTAATGGAGGAGACATCACCTGTGGAAGGGTTTCAGCTACAAGTCAGATAGAGAGATCCCATGTTCCTTAAGGAGTGACAACAAAACAGATAGTATTGTTTCTTCTTCAATGAAATTTTCATATAATAAAATCATCAGTTTCTGATGATGAATCATTTGACATTGTCAAAGACTTTGATGGCAAAAATTTACTTTTCTAGGTCTTTAATAGCTGTAGCTATAGACCCTGTAGGAGCAGTTCCCAGGCTGCTTCTCCATAGGAGCTGCTTCCCAAAATGATGGCTGAGGACTCTAAACTAGAAGCAGTGTCATTCTCAAGGCTTAGGTTCAGGGTCCTGGACTATCCCCATCAGGGTCTAAGGGAAGATATAGAACTAACTTTACTTGGTTGGCACATTCTGCCTTCCAACTCTCCCTCTGGGTGTCTTGCTATGTCACCTAGGCTGGTTCATCTGCCCTATGTGTGGCAGCTGGTAGACAGTTGATGAGGATGACTGGCTCCTTCTCCACATGAATTCTTTTCCTGAGTAATTGCTATGAGGGTTGGGCTAGAAGCAAGAATGCTTGTATGAGGAGGGAGGTACTGCCACTCCCAGTCTGTTAGTGGTAGTTGGTCAGCAGTTGTTGCTAGTAGTGATGAGGAAGGTGGTTCCTGTCTCTATAATGATTTCTACCTTCAATGATGGCTGTGGGAGCTTGACTGGAAAAAGTTTGGTTATTTGGAGGACACTGAAATTCCCAAGATGGTTCAGAAACCTGATCTCCCCCTTGAGGTTTGAGGGGAGATGATGGTGATGGTTTCCAATGTCTTTTGTAGGATAGAGTCCATTTAGTACTCTCACCTTATTTTAGTGATGAAAAAAGGAGACTCAAAGAGATTAGGGGATTTGTCTACAGTCACAGAATTCTTGAATCAATCTATCTCTTCCCTATGAAGCTCAGTGTCTTTGAGGATACAGGCAGCAACACTGCTACCCCTTATTCACTCTGACTCTATTACTACAATGAGAAAGCCAGGGAAGCAGACCCTGGTCTACAAAAAGGTAAACTATAAGCTGTAGCCAACAGCCTTTGCAAGGGCATCCATCTCATTCCTATGCTGAGGGTAGCTTTCAGCTAGCACATAAAAGATGGGAGAAGTAGAATTTTTTGAAATGATGTTTTTAGATTGTCCCTTTATGTTGAAGACCTGTTTGTCACTGAAGGAGAGAAAATGAACCTAGTGAGTTTTCTGTTTTGTGGAGGTTGGGAAGGAGAAAGCAGTGAGACTCTGGGAGTGGAACTATTTGAGGGGGGTTAGATTTTACTATTTGTGTCTGTATTCCCCTCTCTGTCTGTCTGTCTGTCTGTCTCTCTCTCTCTCTGGGGACATCTTTATGTGCTGGGCATTGCTACAAACTGCCTGAGGTCTTGGTCACAGAGAGCTTTGTGGATGGTGACTCTGTGTTGGAAGGTCAGCAGCAGCTGTACTCTTGACAACAGGCTGACTCCTTGACAATACCTTCTGAGCCCTTCCTTCTTCACCCAGAGGGAACTATGTCATCAGTCATGAGATTCTGGCAGTAAAAGGTTATGGGATTCTGGCAGTGAAAGGTTGTGAGATTCTGGCAGGGAAAGGTTGTGAGTCTTGGTGTGAGCTGCAGGAAGCTCAAATAGGCCAGACAGACATTTGAGAGAGTCTGAATTCAACAGGATGTCCCTGTCTCCCAAATGGACAAGTTTCTAAGGACCCAACCTTGCACTAGGGTCTGTGAGAGAGGGAAAAAAAAAGAAATTATAAGCTCTGTCCTTGAGGAAGAGGAATGAGAGAGAGAGAGAGAGAGAGAGAGAGAGAGAGAGAGAGAGAGAGAATAGACAATGCAAAGTATTCTCATAGGATCGTAGATTCAGTGATGGAAGAGAGAGAAAATAACTATTCCAAAGTGATATTCAGAGATTGCAACCCAAGTCTTTTGACTCCAAATTTTCTACTCTTTTTATTATATCTATACCTGGGTCCCAGAAGGAATTTCCCCATTTTTTTCCCCCTAAGTATGGCTTAGATTCTGTACTTGGGCCAAGGTTGAAATACTCATTGGAAACTGAATACATACCTACAGACAGACAACTAGATATGTAGACATATTTGTGTGTAGGTCTATATATACATAGATGTATACACATATACATGTATATTCATAGGATCATAGATTTAGAGCTGGAAGGAACTCTAGAGGAATCTGCCTCCATTTTAGAGTATTTAAATCTCAGTCTAGTGTTACTCTCTTTCCAACAACTTCCTGCCTGTTTTCCTGCCCTCTCAATTTGAGACTTAGTTTCCTCATCTATAAAATAAAGGGGTTACAGATAAGGAAACTGAGGCTCAGAAAGGTGAAGCAATCTTTCCAAGGTCATATAACTAGTAAGTAGCAAAGCTAGCATTCCAAATCAGGTTCCTTTTTTTCCTTTACAAAGGCTGCTATTCTTTAGGGGAGAAAAAGACTCCAACGCCAAAGCAGTTAGCCTGGGATCTGTTCATTTGGGCTAGCTTTCTATCCATCCTAAACTTTTCTATCTTATAGTCCTCCTTTCCAGATATGAGGAGCAGAAAAAAAATTAAGTTACTCAAATAACTCAGATAAATTCCTTTAAAAGAGAGAGAGAATTAAATGACCAAAATCTCTATAATTCTCAGTTTTCTGTTTCACCCCACTACTTCTCTGGTAATGGCTAAGAGTTTTCTTCCTGGGAGCCAAGATGGTGCTGGATGAGAAAGAATGGCATAGCTCAGTCCCTCTAAAAAGGCTGGGTGATGCTCCAGGTCTAAGTTTTAATGAACCAGGGTGAAAGGAGAATAGAGATATCACTGAATGTTGCCTGTTGGCCACTCTGAGACTTTAAAAAAAAATCTAGGAACTTTAAGCAATGTAAAAACACAAAATATCAATAAAAATTTATTTAAAATCTAGGTGTTTCCTTATTTGTTATTCTTCTAGCCCCAAGGAAGCTGAGGGAAAAGCATCAAATAACTGAGCAGGATTGTCTTCCAGTGATACAGGGAGTCAACAGGTCTCCTTAGTGGCTGGGGTATTTACCCACCTCTCTGATTCACCAACCATTCAATCCAACCAGTGTTTGCTGTTTACCAGTCTACTGCTTTTCCCCTTACTCTATATTTATCTGGAATGTATTGATTTATGCATAAGTTGTGTCCCTCATTTAGAATGTAAGTTCCTTAAGAGCAAAGAATTCTTTCCTCCTCCTTCTCCTTTTCTTCCTCCTTCCTCCTCCTCCTCTTTTTCTTTCTTTCTTCTTTTCTTTTTTTTGTATCCCCAGAACAGTGCCTGAATCAAAGTAGCAACTTAATAAATGCTTATTGCTTATGTAGTGAAAAAGACATTGGATTTAAAGTTGAGGGAACTGGAAACTGGTTATGGTTTTGCTACTTACCGTTAGTGTGACCTTGGACAAATTGCTTCTTCTTTGAGCCTTAGTTTCCTCATCTATAAAATAAAGGGGTTAAAGATGATTTAGAAACATCCTTCTGATTCTCAAACCTAAGGTTTAGGATCCTCAGTTTGGTGCTGGGGAATCACAGGACTTTAGAGGGTTCTTCTAGGTCTTTACAGATAATCTTGTAGGTTATCTGGTCCATCCCCTTGTTTTACAGATGTGGAAAATGTCAAAGGTATTAAATGGTTTGTTCACAGTAATTGGTAGGTGAAGCATTCAAACTCAGGTCTTGTGACTCCAAGTTCAGCACTTTTTTCACTGGATCACCATGCCTATGGAAATAAGGGCCCAGTGCCTGTCCTCAAAGAGCATATACTTTAATGAGGGAAGAAATGTCTGGTGGATGGATACACAATATGTGAAAGGAGGAGAGGAGGAGCTCACTAAAATGGTGTAAGAAATTTAGTGTTAAGGAGCAGGGTGGCAAGGGGAAAGGGATTTATATTTGTATCCTTAATGGAGACAGGAGAAGGTAAGATGAGATAGAAGAGCAATAAATGGTTCAATTTATCTGGAGCTTTTGAGTATGTAAAGGGGGAGGAAGGATCTTGTGAAACAGTTGTATGGTTGGTAAATCAGGGAGATGGGTGAATACCCCTGCTGCTCAGGAAACATGATGTCACTGGGAAACAGCTCCTGCCCAGGTATCTGACATTTTCTCCTCAGCTTCTCTGAAGTTGGAAGAAGTAGGTTGGAGACAGATTGTGGAGGATCTTAAATGTCAGAAAGAGACTAGAGATAGCTGTGTATGGTGGGTACTTAGGAAGACCAGGGTTCAGCTTCTGGGTCAAATTCTTACAAGGATAAATAGCCAGAGGCCACAATTTCCTTATCAAAAAAAATAATGAGGGACCGACTCAATAGCCCCTAAAGTCCCTGACCCATTGAAAAATATTTGTTCCTCTGATCTCAGACAAAGAGAGGAGGGAAGATCTTGACTGACCCTAAGAAAAGCCATGTTTTCAGTCTCCCTCTTCCTTCCAGTGTCCTTGAAGGTTTCATTATTCCTGAATCCATCTTAATCAGTGGACTGAACCAGTGTCTCTGTGTGTGATACATATACACACACGTGTACATGTATGTGTTTGTAAAGGAGAGTGGGAGTGGGAAGAGAACAGTTAAGTGAATTTCCCAAGAGAAATCACCAGCTTGCAGCTGATGGTAGTGGTGGGGAGGGGGCTGGATTCAACGGGGGGTGTGTGTTTATACCCCCAGGATAGGCAGTCTTCATCCCCTGCAAATAGGGAGAGCAGGCCTTGTGTCCCCTGGGCGAGTAAAACAAAAATTGTGCTGACTTTGTTCTGTAGTCCTCTTGCTGACAAGCTAGCTACTGAGAGTGGAGGGCAGATGCCTCACAGCCTGCTCCAACCTTCCCAGCTGGGCTGAGCCGAGCCCCCTCCATCGTTCTCCCCTCTCCCTCTCCCTCACTCTCCTGCCCTCTCCCTCTCCCCTATCCATAATCTGGACAGCCTGCTCTTCTCTGGTATTGATCAGTCCCTGGCTAGATGGAAGTCCGTCTCTGAAGCACGGTCCCAGAGCTGCCCCGGGGGTGTTAGGGATACAGCCTGACAGGCACAGCTGTGTCAATAGAAGGGGTGGGGGCCGAAGAGGCGGGGCACCTCGGGCGCATCACCAAGGACACTGCATTTTGTCCAATCCCGGCTACAGCTGCCCAGAGCAGAACTGCTGGGTTTCACCTGCAGCCTCCCCCAGCCCCCAGCTTTGCCAGCGTCAGTCCTTCCCAGCCCTTGCTTCTCCCCTCCCCCAATTTCTCCCTGCCAGAAAGGAAGAAAAAGCCAGCTGATGGAGTTGGTGCCTAAGTGATAGCCTGGCAGCCTGGGGTATAGTGCTTCCATATCACCTCCCCGCCCCCACCTCCATTTCAGAGTACTTAAAAGCCCATCCTAGTACGGACCTCTCCCCAATAAGCCTCCTGATTGGTATTCCTCCCAGCATGTTCTCCCCTTCCAATTCATCTTGTCCAAACCAACAAATTAATTCTCTTATAGCAGCAATTTGAAAACACTGCTTTCTAGCTCAAAAATACTCAATGGCTCCCCATTGCCTATAGGATGAAGGGAGACTAGCCTGGATTTGGAAGTTTTCTGTAATGTGGAGACAACTAGCTTTTCTAGACTTCTCTTTCTCTATTCCCTAGCAAGGAGCTTTCCTGGCCCTATTCATGCTGTTTCCCTCTTTATTCCGCCTCCTCTCCACCAGAATGATTTTCTTCCCCCTCTGCAAATTCAACCCACTCTTAAAAACCATTCTCCATGCCAGAATTGGACACTCTCATCATCTCTACCTCTTTCAGTCCCAGACTCTGCTCAGTGCCACCTCCTAAGGGAAGCCTTTCCTCAACCTCTAGTTTTTATGATCTCTCCCTCCTCAGATTACATTTGTATTTATTAATCTGTTTAAGCATTGTATTATTTACAACCAAATGTAAATATCTTGAAGGTAGGGACTGTTGGAAGAAAGAAAAGAAGGGAGGGAAGGAGCAAGAGAGAAAGAAAAAGAAAGAAGGGAGGAAGAAAAGGAAAGAAGGGAGGGGCAAAGAGAGGAAGGAATGAAGAGAAGGAAAGGAGGGAAGGAGGGAGGGAAGGAAGGAAGGAAAAAGGGAGGGGGAGAGAGGGAGAGAAGGAAAAAGGAAGGAAAGAAAGGGAGGGAGGAAGAAAAGGGAGGAGAGGGAAAGAAAAGGAAGCAAAGAAGGGGGGAGGAAGGGAGGAGGGAAGAAGAAGGGAGAGACAGAGGGAGAGAGGAAGGAAAGGAAGAAAGAAACAAATATCTGTTAAGTATTTGCTTTGTCCCAATCACTGTAACCAAGTGCTGGGAGTGCAAATAGAAGCAAAAAGGAAAAGTTTTCCCTTAGTGAGGCCTTCATTCTGATGGGGAAGATAGTAAGTAAATGGGATCTAAGAGTGGAGGTGGAGGGGAATGGAGAAGGGAAATGAAGGTTGGCTGGTCTGAGCTCTCATCAAAATGGCAGTCTGGAGAGGAACTGGCAACTGAGAGAAGGGGCATGGCCTTGTGGAGGGATGCTCCAGGTTGAGATGGCCACAGAATTAGTTGGCTGTGCTGGAGTGAGGAGGCTCCAGGTGCTGCAAGAAGTTTAAGAATAAAAGAACAGCGGGGCATGGTTTTGAAATCCAGAAGTCAAGAACAAAGATTCTTCGACTTTTTTATGGACTCCTGGACTCCTTTGGCAGTTTGGTGAAGCCCATAAGACCCCTTTTCAGGAAAAAAAGTTTTTATATGTATAAAATAAATATATAGAACTCCAAACTACTCAAATAAAGTATTTCTACTGAAATAAAGATGCAATTTCCTCCCACCATCACAACCAACCAAGTTTATATGCTCCCATTTTTATTCAATTTTGCTTTCCTTAGAGCCTATCAAAGTGCATTATCTATGGTTGTAAGAATTTAATAAATGTTAATTGAATGAATGAAAATTTGAATTCATGTCTGGCCTCCTTCATTCTTCCTTGAAATTCTGAAGCCTTTTGTAATCAGCCCTTTCTCCAAATTCATACAGTTTTTCCTGTAGGTTGACACCTGAGTCTTGCTTTTAGAAAGTTAGGATGATGATGATGATGATGATGATGATGATGATGATGAAGATGATCTACAACAATGGATTAGGGATTAATGTAAAGTCTTGCACTTGATAAATTGACCTCATAAGTACAGATGGGATGGTAAGCATTTTTGCTGGCAAAGATCTGGGGGTTTCAGTGGAGTAAAAATTTAAAATAACTCAGCAATGTAATTTGGCAGCCACAAAAATTATAGAAATCTTGGGTTGCAAGAATAATGGGGAACATGAGAGTTGTGTTCAAATAAGAGGAAAGCTGTCCCATGGAAGAGGGATTAATCTTGTTCCATTTAGCCTCAGAGGATAGAACTAAGAACAAAGGATGGAAATTGCAGGGAAGTAAAATTTAGACTAGTTTTCAGGGAAAATTTCCAAACAATGTGAGCAGTCCACAAGCCTTCACAAGGGGTGGGTTCTCTCTTACCTGTGGCCTTTGAGCCAAGGCTTGATGATCACTTGTTGTATGGGTCCCTTTTGGGGATGGGTCAACTTAGATGGTCACTGGAGGCTTTCCAACTCTGAAATTCCATGATTCTGTAGAAGAGCCTTTGGAGAATATCTAGCCTATCTCCCTCATTTTACAGATAAGGAAATTAAGGCCCACAGTGGGATAGTAACTTTCCAAAAAGTTAGAGTGATTTGGGGCAAACTTTGGACTTAAACCCAGGTTTGACAATTGAATACTCCTTTCTCTATACCAGCTCCTGTATTTTTCCATGTCATTTCTTGAAAAGAACTTATGGGTTCTCCCTGGAAAGGCAATTAAAGGAAGGAGTTGGTGAAGTTCATTTTAATTGAGCACACAAGAGCCACAAGATTGAGAGCTGGAAGGGCTCACAATCCATCTGGTCCAACCCCTTCATTTTATAGATGAAGAAACTGAGGCCCAAGAACTTGCCTTAGGTCTTACATGTAATAAGTGTCAAAAGTGGATTTGGTCATCTTATATTGCAGTGCTCATGATGAATGTTTGGGAGAAAAGAGAGAGAAAAAAGGTCTAACATGGAAATAATTATAGATTCTGACCCAAAATCTATTGTAGAGGATGAAAAGGTACAGAAATTCTAACAAGAATACAATAAGACCTCCAAATTGAATCAACATGCCTTTGAGACTTGGTGACCTTAATTCCAAGTTGGGTATAGGTAAAAATAATAAAAACTATATTGAGAAATATGGTTAAGGGGAAAGGAGTAAGAAAGACCAAAGACTTGTAGACTATCCAGAAGTCCCATCAATCAATCAAATTTTTATTAAGTTTATACTAAATGCCAGGCTTCTTACAGTCATAGGTGAATTGTCTTAGGAAGATACTGGAGATTACCTGAAAAGATAAGGCACAGACTCTGAGGTCCTCTCTCATGCTGAACTGCCAAGCATTCAAACTTTACTACAGAAATAGCAACTTCAATGGTCTGGTCACATAGCCCAAATGCCAAGGGTATGTTTGCCTAAAAGACTATTTTACAGAGAACTCAGTCAAGGCAATTGTTCACAAAGAAGTCAGAAGAAGAGATACAAGGTCATTCTCAAGGTTACTCTGAAGAACTTTAGTATCTTTTGTGAGATATGTGAAACACTGGCACAAACCACCCAATATGGTGTGCCCAACATCTAAGAAGGCTCTGTGCTCAAAAGTAAAGCAGAATCACAGCAGCACAAAGAAAATTTGAGATGTGCATATGTAGAGATATCACCATTTCAAATGTTCAAATAGACTATTTATGTCCAAGGTATCATAGAGCCTTCTGAGCTTGCATTTGATTAGCTACATAGAGTTGGGGATACTGTACCTTGATCCTAACATCATGATATCACTGGTCCTCTTCAAGCATAAAGGATGAACAGCAACATCTATAAGCCAGTTTACTTTCTAGATGTAGGACTACAAATTCAATGAACGAAACAATTATGATTCATAGTCAAGTCAATAAACATTTAAATACCTACTATGTAGGCTAAGTGCTTACCCTTTAACAGGGGAGACAAGATGTACAGATATAATTATCTGCAGAATAGATATAAAGAAAATAAATACAAGGTCATTTTGAAGGAAGGGCACTAGCAGTTGAAGAGATGAGGAAAAGCTTTCTGCAGAAGCTGTTTCTTAGTCATAAGCATGATTTTATGATATGGAGGAAGTGTTTGCTTGGCATGGGGTTTGGCCAGTGTAAAGTCACACATAGAAGATGAAGTATCATTCATGAAGAGCAGAGTGATGGTCAATTTGACTGGATCAAATAGCATGAAAAGATAATAACACACAATGAAACTGGGCTTTAAAAAGTTAAAGGGAGGAGTTATTTTTTTTTATCCTAGAGGCAAAAGGGAGTTTATTAATAATTATGACAATAATAATCTCTAGCATAAATAGTGCTTTAAGGTTTGCAAAATATTGCAAATATATCATCTTATTTGATTATATTAAATAAGGGAATGATGTGGTTGGATTTACATTTAAGAAAAATCACTTTGGGGCAATGTAGAAGGTAGAGACTGGTGAGGGGAGAGAACTGAGGTGGGGAGACCAGTTAGGAGGCTATTGCAATAATCTGGATGAAAGGTAATGAAGGCCTGGGCTAAGATACATGTTGTGTGAGGACCAAGAATGATTTTTTTTAGGGTTTTGTTTTCTTTTTAACTTATTTATTTTTGAATCTTACAATTTTCCCTCTAATCTGGCTTCCCTCTCCCCCCACCCAAGAAGACAATTTGTTAGTCTTTACATTGTTTCCATGCTATACATTGATCTAAATTGACTGTGTTGAGAGAGAAATCATATCTTTAAGAAAAAAAATATAAGTGATAACAAAATTATATAATAAGATAATGGGTTTTTTCTAATTAAAGGTAATAGTCTGGTCTTTGCTCAAACTCCACAATTCTTTCTCTGGATACAAATGGTATTCTCCATTGTAGATAGCCCCAAATTGTCCCTGATTGTTGTACTGATGGAATGAGCAAGTCCATCAAGGTTGATCATCACTCCCATGTTGCTGTTAGGATGTACAATGTTATTTTCTGATTCTGTGCATCTCGCTCAGCATCAGTTCATGCAGTCCAAGCTTCTCTGAATTTGCATCCCTCCTGGTTTCTAATAGAATAATAGTGTTCCATAATGTACACATACCACAATTTGTTTAGCCATTTCCCAATTGATGGACATTCACTCAATTTCCAATTCTTTGCTACCACAAACAGAGCAGCTATGAATATTTTTGTACAAGTGATGTTTTTACCCTTTTTCATGATCTTTTCAGGCTATAGACCCAGTAGTGGTATTGTTGGATCAAAGGGTATGCATTTATTGCCCTTTGGGCATAATTCCACATTGCTCTCTAGAAAGGTTGGATGAGTTCACAGATCTACCAACAATGTATTAGTGTTCCAGATTTCCTACATCCCTTCTAACACTGATCATTGGAGGACCAAGAATGTTTATATACCCTGGAGACTTTTCTTGAGAAAAGAACCTGAAAGCACCAGGAAAAATGGTATAGAAAATGAAATTGATTCTGTTTTAACAGGCAGGAAACAGCTCCTTCCTGATGGTAGTCTGTGGCTACAGTCAGACCTCTGACTTAATAGTGCAAAGAATAATATAAAACTAGAAGGAATAAATAAAAATGAGGAGAGATGTACAATTAAAACATCTCTATTTTCTCCTATTTAAACAAGTTATTGGGGTGGCTAGGTGGCACAGTGGATAGAGCACCGGCCTTGGAGTCAGGAGTACCTGGGTTCAAATCCTACCTCAGACACTTAATAATTACCTAGCCATGTGGCCTTGGGCAAGCCACTTAACCCCATCTGCCTTGCAAAATCTAAAAAGTAAAAAAAAATAAAAAATAAACAAGTTATTGACTGAAAAATGGGAACTAGATGGAGGAAAACATGTAAACACAAAGTATAACAGTTTCATATGGAGATCTGACTGTTGAAAATTAATTGTCATAATGAAAACAAAAGGGTCTTCCAACCTCCTGTTTCCAGGCTCCTCGTACAGGACTGGAATTCATTCCATCCTCACAGTCACCTTTTTAATTTCCTTGGCTTCTTTCAAGACTTGGGTCAAATCTCACTTTCTGAAGGAGACTTTTATTGGTCCCCCCCCAGCAGCTAGCACCTTTCCTTCTGAGGTTATTTTCTATCTACTCTGTCTATAGCTTTGATGTACCTATTTAAATGTGTCCTCAGTGGGATGGTTGTTCCTTGGGGGCAAGAACCATGTTTTTACCCCCTTTATTTGCATCTCCATTACTTAACATAGTGGCTATGTGATTGTAGGTAAGTTACCTAACCTGTTTATCTGTCTCTTCATCTGTAAAATGGGAATAATAATAAAAGCACCTACTTCCCAAATTGCTGTAAGTTTACAATGAGATAATATGTGTAAAGTGTTTTGCACGCCCCCCAAAACACAATATAAATTTTAGTTATAATTATTCTCAGTAACAATGTTATTTTCCATTAACACATGAAGATATTCGGTTCTCAGGGGAAGAGATATAAGAACAGAGAAGTTTCAGAGGTTAAACATGGCAAGTATATTTGAGTGGGTCAAGCAAAGGGCAGGGGGCTGCAAAAGGAATCTAGATTAGGGAGATTGAACCCTGGATTTTAGAGTTTTGGAGAAAATCTAGAAAGGGCAGTCTTTTGGATTTACCCCAAAGGGAGCAGGACTGGAGTCTAGCCAGTCTGAAGTACCGCACCTTAGGCCTCACAAAATATACTCCTTTGCTCTCTGAGCCTTATGGTACTCAAATGAATTTTACCTGGTATAGCAGAAGTCCTATCTACAACTAACTAACTCTGTGGACTAAGTAAGTCTCTTTCCTTTCTCTGGACCTCAATTTCCCTATGTGTAAAATGGGGATTTGTAGTATATAACTTCTGAGGTTCCTATGATCCTATGATTCCTCTCTGAGCCTATAATGAGAGAAGTAGAGGAAAGGGAGAAGGAAAAGAAAATCAATTTTTTTTCTTTAAAAAAATACATTAAAAAGAAAGAAAAAAATGAAAAATCTCATTGATGAGAGTGTTGGAGTACATGACCTCTAAGGTCCCTTCCAGCTCTAGCTAGATGACTCAACAAATTTGGACTAGACCTTATCATCAGCCTTGTCTATGGCAACCATTTATTTTCCCAGTTTTCTGGTGCAGTTCCCATCTCAAGAAAAGAGAGCATAGGTTTAAAAGGCTTTCAAATGCCCTCCCAAAATCAGACCCTAACTTAACCTTTCTAGCTTTATTTCATACTATGCTTTTGGTTGACCCAGAGAAACTGCATTGCTAGCCATTTCTCATTCTCAGCCTGCCCTCTCCTGATCTTAGGTAGCTCATCTATCAAGGACCATAAATCTAGGGTTAGCAGGGACTTTAGAGGCCATCCAGTGAATTCTCTCATTTTACACAGTAGGAAACTGAGGTCCAAGTGGGTCCATGACTTGCCTAAATTCACACAGATAGTGACAGAGCTAGGATTTGAACTCTGGACCTGGGAATACAGCACTCAACAATTTCTACTGCACTATGAATGCATCCCTCCTGTGTAAGAGGAGTGGGTTTGGGATTGGTCAATGAGAGCCAAGTCCTTATGAATATGCACTCTGATCCCATATCCCTTTGGACTCATATATGCACAAGTGCTAATCCAGAGCAGTCCATACATTCCAAAAGTACTAACTAACCAAGGCACCCTTCCTTCTCTTTCTTGTCTGCTGGGCTGCACTTGAGGGCTGCGTCATCTCTGGTGCACAAGAGGCCACAACCCTTCCTCATTCATGGCCAACATGTGCCTGATGGATGTGTTTCTCTGTTCTTTGCCTCTGCCTATTGGTTTGTTTTTCTTTGATAGGTGAAGGAGCATTAGAGACAAGGACAACCTTGTGAGCCTTAAAAGGTTGGAATGATGAATCGTTGGAAGCCTGGAAACTGGATTTAGGCCAGAGGTCAGCTGAATCTAGTCTGTCAGCACATCCTTGGAGATTGACTGGAATTCATCCCCAAACCAAGATGCCAGGTCCTTCGAGCAAGGGATCACCTCTGTCTAAGGCTTATTCAGAACTTGGAGGTACCACCAAGTTTGATCCTATTCTCCCCAGGGACTGAGATGGTATAGGGTAGAGTGCACCCCCAGATATTGGAATAATATTGTTACTTCTCAGTCAAATTCATTTGTAAAAACTGATTAGTTAAAATTATAGCTGTTCAGTCATGACTCTTCATGACTCCATTTGGGGTTTTCTTGGCAGAATGGCTTGTCATTTCCTGCTCTAGCTCATTTTACAGATAAATAAACTGAGGCAAACAGGGTTACATGACTTGTCTAGGGTCACACAGCTAGTAAGTGACTGAGGTCACATTTGAACTCAGGTCTTTCTGACTTCAGACCTACTACTCTATCTACTACCCCACCTAACTGCCCTAGTTAAAATTATACTAGGGCTTTAATCATTGGCAGTTAATGTTTAGAGGTTGCCCCCCGCCCCAAGACCCTGAGATTGAGATCTAGCTAGTCTTTCTCTGGGGTACCTGACTCAGGATAAGAGTTTAAAAGAATTATATAGATTTATTTTTTTTTAACATGGATTTATATTATTAGAAGGGTTATACCTAAAATGTATTTACTCCTCATTTCTGCCTGTAAAAATCCTTCTCTTCCTTCAAGGCCAAACTTAATTGTCACCATCTCCAGGAAACTTTCCCTGCATATCAACTCTTTCCTCTAGCTTCCTCCTCCTTGAATTTTCCCAGAGTTCTTTGATAGGACTTATAGTTTGTCTTTATCACATCCTATTTGTGTAAGTATTAAGGTCTCAAGAATCTTTCTCCCGGTCCCCCTCCCATTAGAATATAAGTTCTTGGGGGTAGAGATAACTTCTGATTTTGAATCTTTGAATTTCCACCAACCAGTCAACACAGTGCCTTGGACATCATAAGGATTCAATAAATATTTATTGAATGGAATGGAAGCCTAAGTGAGGCCATGGAACTTGAGTTTTGGTTTGGAAAATATTATTGCCATAGGAAGATCTGAAGGTCAGTTTACAAGTACAACTAAATTCTATGCTCTATCTAGGATCTTCTCTTCTACCCCACAGAGCCCTAATCAGTACCATCCCCTTTCTGAGAACAACACCCCACCCCTCTAGATAATCCCTGGAATGCTGTGTTTGAGGCTCTGGCCCTTTAAATAAATAATGACGGGGGAGCTGACACTTCTGCCTTCCCTATCCTGGAGGTCATGAGATAGGCAATTCCTTTGGGCTCTGCTTCATATTTCCATCAATCCCGTTAGAGCACACAGGGGTTTGGGGAGAGATGAAGCAACCTAAAGGAAAAAACGGGAGCCTTGAAGCAGCTACAAGCTAAACTTCTTGGCAGAGAGAATTTCTGTTACCTATGATAACTCTTCGAATTTAATACATAATCATGGAATGTCAGAACTGGGAAGAACTCTGAGAATACAGAACATTTGAGCTGGGAGGATATGAGCAATCACTCGGTATAACTCCCTCCTTTTATAAATGGGGAGATGGAAGTCCTAAGAGGAGAAATAATTTATCTAAAGTCACTGGCAAAGCCAAAACTAGAACTCAGATCTCCTGACTTCCAGTCCAGTATACTATCTAATATTTGACAGGTAAGAATAATGATGATGATGATGATGATGACGACTGACATTTATGTAGTGACCTATGGTTTGTAAATCATTTGCACATATTATCTCATTTGAGCCTGGTAAGCCTAGGAGATAAATTCAGTTTAGTAGTTTCAGCTGATGACAGAATCTGCATGACCCCATTTGAAGTTTTCTTTGCAAAGATACTGGAGTGGCTAGCCATTTCCTTTTCCAGCTCATCTTGCAGATGTTGAAACTGAGGCAAATGGGATTAAATTACTTGCCCAGGGTCACTCATCTAGTAAGGATCTGGGTCAGATTTTAACTCAGGTCTGGCATGCGATCCTCTGAGTCACCTGTCTCTAAATAGTGGTCTTATTGTACAAGGGGTTTTCTTGGCAGAGATACTGGAGTGGTTTATCATTTCCTTCATTATTATAGATAGGGAAACTGAAACAAACAGGGCAAAATGACTTGCCTAGGGTCATACAGTTAGTAAGTGTCTGAGGATGGATTTTGACTTAGGAAAATGAGTCTTGCTGATTTCAGGCCCAGTACTCCATCCATTGTGTCACCTGGCTCTTCTCAGGAGGTAGACAGTAAAGGCACTATCATCCTCATTTTACAGATGAAGGTATTGAGGTTCAGAGTAATTAAACAACTTGTTTAAGGTAATTCAACATAAGCTAAGTCATTGCTTAAGCTAATAAGAGTGGGAGGCAGAATGTGAACTGAGATCTTCTAGGTTCTAAGTAAAAACTCTTTATTCACTATGCCTGGTTGCCTCTCTGGTAATGGAAAATTACAGGTCAGTTCAGACTCTCTGAATCAAGTAAGCATGATGACTGACTTTTTGGTGCAATTATTTAAACTCTATTTGCCCTACCAGGTGTTTTAGGCACCCCATTACTAGTCAATTTAAGTCAATAGATATTGATTGATTATACAATGGCATGTATTATTTATTGAGTTGATTTTTGTTTATTAATCTATGTCCATAAAGTTCCCCTTTTGAAGCCTCACTGTAACTGGAAGGTGGCCCTGGGTTCCAGAAGGTAATGACAATGAAGTATAGAGTCTAACAAGTTTTTCTACACTGGAAAAGCTCCTCACATGGTCCTTCATGACAAACTGAGTCTGTGGACTGAGTATCAGTTTAGCTAAGTATAGGGAGATTTATCACTAGCAGTATGATCTTTAATCACATAACTCCTGGGGGAAAAAATGGTCCTCAGTCTTTTGGGGTCCCTTAACTTTCTTCTTTAATTAAAAAAATTGGTATTTCTGTTCTGTCATCAGCTATATTTTCCTGACATTTTCACAGTGAAAGTATTGGAGTGATCAAAAGTAAAAGGGCAATGAGTCAAGCATTAAAAATCTACAACCATTAGCTATAGGTTCTAAAGGTAAGATCATTGACCAACAATGGTCATCCTTTTGGAAGATGCAAACCATATCAAAATTATTCTTTAGTTTTTTAAAAAATCAATCCAAACTTTATTAGAGGATTTACTTATAGGACACCACAACAGTAGCACCTTGTGATGGATAGGCAGCAGAAAGGAATATGTCTATTTCAGGAGCTTTCTCCTTAAACTATATATATGGGTTTTTTTTGGTTTGTCTTTGCAAGGCAATGGGGTTAAGTTGCTTGACCAAGGTCACACATCTAGGTAATTATTAAGTGTCTGAGGCTGGATTTCAACTCAGGTCCTCCTAACTCCAGGGCTGATGCTGCCCCTATGGTCTTTAAAAATTATTACTTATTTTTAAAATTTGAGTTCCAAGTTGCCTATCTTTTCTTTCGCCCTCCTCCACTACCCACTGAGAAGGCAAATAATATGATAAATTGAGTTTCTCAGAATAAGTGAAATTAACAACCAATTAAATATTTTGCTTATTAGATGTTTATTATTGTGCTGAAAATACAAAGATTAAAAACCAAAACTATCTTTTCCCTCAAAGGACTTAAACTCTATTAGGGGAAACAAAGGAAGTAAAGAGTAGATTTTTTTGTTCTGGGTCCAAACAGAACAAAAAACATAATTTTAGGGCACACTTGTCATCTTACCTTAAAAGGCTCATGATATGATCAATATGGAATGGATCTGTGTTTAGCATGGTTATAAATGTGGAGTCTATATTAGATTGTTTTCTGTCAAAGGGAGGGGGAGGGAAGGAAGGGAGGAGGAAAATTGTAAAACTCAAAACCTTGCAAAAATGATTGGTAAAAAATTACTGTTGCATGTAGTTGGAAAAACAAATAAAAACAAAAACATAAAAGGCTCATATTAAGTGTAAGAAGAAGCAGGACTTTGCACCGTATATAGTGGGTGATGCAAACAAAACTACCCTAGATTTGAGGCAACCTCTGGGTCCTCATCAACTCAAAATCATACCTCACAAGCCCCTACTGATGTATGGACTTTTAATGGTGATCCATAGGAGACAATTAGCTCAAGGAAAAGTCATTTAATGAAAATAAGTAACAACAGGACAATTTCTGCCAGGGGCACAGTATCCCACCAATACATTTACACCATTGGTAGATATAGTGTATACACATAAGGAATATGTTGGCAGAGGCTTGCATTTGGAAGTACTACTCATACAACACTACCCTTGGATGCTGCTCTGGAAAACACAGTCTATCTCTGAGAATAGTAATTGTCCCCACTGGGCAATTAGGTGACATGGTGGGTAGAGTCAAGGACCTGGAGTCAAGAAGATTCATCTTCCTGAGATCAAATCTGACCTCAGCCGCTTACTGGCTGTGTGAACTGGGGCAAGTCTCATACTCCTGTCTGCCTCAGGTTCTCATATGTAAAATGAGTTGGAGAAGAGAATGGCAAACCTCTACAGTACCTCTGCCAAGAAAACCCAAAATGGGTTTGTGAAGCATGAGACACCCCTGAACAACAACTTTCTGACCCTAGACCCAGAACTCTATCTAACAAGGCACCCCCCCCAAGCACCAAATTCTTTGGGGTCTTAGACCAGAGATGTGGCATGTCTGACTCTTCTTGACCCCATGGACACCCATGCTGTCTATGGGGTTCATCTTGACAGATACTGGTGTGGTTCGCCATGTCCTTCTCCAGTAGATGAAAACAAACAGAAGTTAAGTGATTTTACGCAGTCACACAGTCAGTGAGTGTTGAGGTTAGATTTGAACTTGGGTCTTCCTGGCTCCAAATCCAGGGCTCTATCCAATGAAACACCTAACTGCCTCCAGACAGAGAGACTCCTAACTAAATAATGCTTTTAGTTTTACTCTTATTGGAATGCAAAGTTCTTTCTGGTCCAGGTTTTCTGGTCTAGGCCTGTACTAGAGACCTCATACTAGTTAAAGTTGGGCAAACACCATGCTTCTGTCTTTTTGAGGTACCCCATTTTCTCAATTCCCCAAATAATTCTGCAGTGCAGATTAATGAGTGAAAGGGAAGGCTTAGAGACAAAGCTAAACCCAAGGGCAAAGTCATTACCTTCTTTCTGCCTAGCCACACTCCTGCCTTTATTATGTGTGTGTATATACATATATACATATATATATATATGTATATACATACATATATATATATATGTATATATATATATACACACACATATATGTGGTCAGAAAAAGTGTTTGGGGATTTGGGCTCACCCTCACTTCTGCGTAAGCTAAAAAGACCTAGGAGAGTATAGACAGCTTAAGCACAATAGTGGCAGAGGATGAAGAAGCAGAAAAATTCAATGAAGAACTTTACAAAATTCTCCTTACCGATCCAACACATACATTTTTGGCCTTGACAGCATTAGAATGGTGAGCAATGTAATTCAACAATTTATTGCTGTGCCTCCTCTGTCCTTGACCCTTTGCTGGGAGAGAAAGACAAAGACAAAGACAAAGCATTCCTATCCTAAAGGATTTGCTGTTCTATCCTGTCTCTCACTGATGTGTCCTTATTCAGGCTGCTCCTACATCTGGAATCTCCTTCCTCACCTAGACCTTGAATCCTTGTCTTCCCTCAAGATTAGCTTAAACAATTTTTCTGCAAGTAGACTTTTCTGTTTCCCTACCTGCCCTGCCCCTTACTCTCTGCTGTTCCAGACTCAAATGAATTAAAAGGATAAAGATAAGAAGACACTGTAAGATTGAAACAACCATAACTAAGAGAAGGATAGGTGAACTGACCACAATAAGAGTTAAGGAAACAGAAGTACAATATCAAAATGTGGTTCACTGCAATGACCAAGCTTGACTTCTGAAGACTGATGCTGAAATATGTCTGGCTCCTTTCAGCAGAGAGGTGGTGGACTACTAGTGAGGCATAGGCATGCACTGTCAGATTGGTTGATAAATTGGTTAAGTTTGCTTAATTATCCTTCTTTATTATAAAGCTCCATACTGGAGGGAAGGGAAGGGAAATAACCATGACATATTTTGAAAATAAACAGGATCAATGAAACATTTTAAAAGTGAAGATGTCAAGAACATTGCAACAGCTTTAACTTCCCCTATCTGAATGTGTTGTTGAACCTCAAAAATGGGAAATGGGAAAATACTAATATATTGGCTTTGATTGTCTTCATTTCCTCCTAAAGTCTAAACAATAAGCAACTGACATAATAGGACAGAAGAGATCAAAAATTCAAGCCAAGTCAATCAATAGGCATGTATCTAGCCCTACACTTTTTCCTAAGTTCCAACTGCTTTCTGGTAATGTTTTTTTGTTGGTTTTGTTGGGGTGTTTTTTTTTAGGTTTTTGCAAGGCAATGGGGTTAAGTGGCTTGCCCAGGGCCACACAGCTAAGTAATTATTAAGTGTCTGAGGTCAGATTTGAACTCAGGTACTCCTGACTCCAGGGCCAGGGCTCTATCCACTGAGCCACTTAGCTGCTCCTCTGGGAATGTTTTCACCTGCTTATGTGAGACATCTCAAATACAAAATGTCTAAATTTCATATAGTTTTCCCAAAACTCTCCCTACCTTCCAAACTTTCCTATTACCATTAAGAGCATCTTCATTTTCCTTGTCACCCAGGTCAGAAACCTGAGTGTCATTATCTATTCCTCCCTTCTACTCACTCAGAGTCAATCTGTTGTCAAGTCTTGCCCTTTACCTTCACAACATCTGTTTTGTACATGAGTCCTCTTCTCCACTCAAAACTCCATTTCCTCATTGATTCTATCACCCATGCCTGAAATGCTCTTTCTCCTTACTTATAATTCTTAACTTTTAACTTCTAACTCTTGACTTCCTTCAAGACTCAACTCAACCCCATCTTGTGCAGTAGACCTTTCTCAGATCTCCTAGACACCAGTGCCATCCCTGTCTGTGAGATGTTCTATCTTTTCTGTGCCTGTTTTGTAGGTACCTACTTATCTGTCCCCTCTCTCATTAGATCCAGAGCTCCCCCAGCATAGGAATGATGTTTTTTGTCTTTCTTTTTAACCCTAGTGTTTGGCACAGGTCCTGGCCCATAGTGAGTACTTTAAAAATGCTTGTTTATTATTATAAATTATTATAATGCTTGACAATGTCCCAACATTGTGCTGGAAACTGGGGATACAACAGAGACAACCCAAAAATAGGTCTCTAGCATAGGAAAACAACACCCACGCTGACAAGTGTACATGGACAAAGAGAAGTACACATGAAATATTCAAAATACATAAGGGAAGAATGCCTCTGCCTTGGACTTCTACTGCAAGTTACCTATCATTGTCCTTGTTGAGCAAAAGGAGAGATCCCTCCCCACTCTCTCAAGTCATGTCAGAGTAAGTTGCAAGGGAAAATAAGAATGGAATATCCTAAAGAGATGCAGCAATCAGGCCCATCAGCTAAATTTCATAGACTGTGAAGATGGACAGTTCCCCTGACTAGGCTGTACCCTCGAGGCTCAGCTAGTCAGTTGTCAGTAATTCTATCAGCAAGGTTTGGGTAAGCATTACTATAACTATGGGCACTAGGACGTTCCCCTCTGATGCCTCCAAAGGTTCATTCCCCATAATTTTTCCAAGTTAATCGGGAGATCTCTGATCAACGCTTCATACCTACTTCCTAAACTGTCCTTATAGACTCCCTAGAGCTCTCCTTAGTTCTCAGAAGGGTTATGACTGTGGTTTTATTTCTGACTTCACGTCCACCACTTGCTATGATGTCTGACCAAAAAAGAGAAAAATAGTTGCTTAAGAAACCACCAATAACCACCTCACTTCCCCCCACCCCCAACCATGTGTCTACTTTCTGATCTTCAGATCTTTATGAGAATGAACTATACATATGTCAAGGGTATTTGTCCTTGATAAAAAATATGAGAAGGAAACAGGTAAAATTTGCAAATGATTCTCTATAGCTGTCCAGATCTTTACAGTTACACAATTGACTGGGAGGTACAGAAAATAGAAGTTTCCTGCTGTGTTTATTGTTTGCTGATTACGACAAAGCATTTGACTTGTTAGAGCAAAATGCAGCCCTAAAGTCTCTCCTCCACAAGAAGCCTTTCATGCATCTATTAAGATCATATTGATAGAGGCACCCTCTGTTCAATATAGCTCTGATTATTGCCATCCAGGAAGGCCCAAAGCAGGGAGATAGAAGCTTTGGGGAAAAGTACACTGGAGAAAATGCTGGCTCTACAGAAGAACTTGGTTCAGCTCTTGTCTCTGATCCTTACTACTTGTGTGACTTTAGGCAGGTCAATAATTCTCCTAGGCCTCAATTTCCTTATCTACAAAGGACTAGATTTCCTTTGAGTTCACTCTTAGCTCCAGTACTGTGATCCTGTCTTTCTTCAAATGAATGAAAAACCATCTATGAAGCAATTACTGTGCAGCAGATACTGGGCTAAGAACTGTGGATGGAAATATAAGAAAGACAGCACCCAGTCTCAAGGAGTTTACATTTAAGTAAAGGAAGACAATGATGTTGATGTTTGTCCTTCTAAGAAGACCATGACATCAGGGAGGTGATGCCAAGACATTGGCATTTGAGTGAGAATCAGTTGGATCCAATGACCAGATATGGATCAGGATGACTGGAGATGGCCCTGAATGAGATACATTTTGGGTTAAGTGACTTGTCCAAAGTCACACAGCTAGGAAGTGTCAAGTATCTGAGGCTGGATTTGAAATCCTTTCCTCCTAACCCCAAGGCCAGTGTTTTATCCACTGCACCACCTAGCTGCCCTAGGGAAGACAATACTTTAAGGAAATGATAAAAAATAGGTTTGTCACCATCATGGAGGATGTCCTATATGGTCCAAATGGAAGAGGGATTCTTTATAGAGGGGGGAACTCCTATAGGTGCTCCTGTTTGTCAACAAGAATGGGTGGATTTTGCCATAGTCAGGACTTCTTTAGTGAGCTCCATAATTACTTAAAAGAACTTGGTCTAACAATCCACAGAAGAAAAGCTAAATGGATGAAAAATGCCTATTTTTGTGCAGTTAGAGTTTATCCATTTATCTAGCTGTCTGTCTATCATCTCTGTCTCTCTCTGTCTCTCTCTGTCTCTCTCTGTCTCTCTCTGTCTCTCTCTGTCTCTCTCTCTCTCTCTCTCTCTCTCTCTCTCCCTCCCTCCCTCTCCTTCTCCCTTTCTCTCTGTCTTTATCTGTAATGAGATACTGAGTTGAACTTGGAATTGGATACTTGAGGAAGACAGGTTAGATCACATTAAGGTAATTGCACAGTGATTTGCATTCTGTGCAACCTATATTTGGGGGTTTTTTTTTTAGTTTTTTTTGCAAGGCAATATGGTTAAGTGGCTTGCCCAAGGACACACAGCTAGGTAATTATTAAATGTCTGAGACTGGATTTGAACTCAGGTACTCCTGACTCCAGGGCCGGTGCTTTATCCACTGCGCCACCTAGCCGCCCACAACCTATATTTTTAACATTTGTTCTAGTAATGCCATATAGTTGAGAATCTTAAAACCTCCTGATTTCTGAAGATTCAGAATTTCAAGTGACTCTGAGGGCAATGGAGAGAGGCATGGTAGGTATGAGGCCTTGGCATATTTCCAAAGAGAATTTACAGACTAGAAAAGGTATCCAGATATCCCTGAGGAGCTGAAGATGAGATTCATTAGTCCTATAGCAAAAAGAAGGTATAGCAAAAGGACAGACAGCCTGAGGGATCCCCTGTTGCCCACAAAATTAAAAAAAAGACCCAGGGGAAGATCTCTAGCATGTTGGCAGATATTCTGCAGAGAAATCATGGCAAAGAACATGGACAAAAATCAAAACAAGATGAGAAGGCCCAGAAGGGTAATGACCTGCATCAACAGAGAGAATACTGGCATTTGTGAGATCACAGATTGATTGATTTTTATCTTTCCCAGGGAGTCTAAGTTTCTCTAGGTCAATGACAGTCATATGACTTTTGTGTCTCTTGATGCCTCTTCCAGATCTGTGCACATAGTAGGTATTTAAGAAACATTTGCTGAATCTAGAACTTCCAAAATCCCTAAGTTGTTGTACTCTATGTTGTACTTTGTATCTAGACAGTGTACTTGGAATTTGTCAATGGACACCCTTTGTATACTAAGATACCTTGCACTGTGTTAATGTATTGTCCGCCACTCTAAAATCCTTTTTAAAAAAATCTCTCATTTTAAGGTTTCTAAAGAAGGAAGGAAACAAACATTCATTTCTACTATTGCTAAGAGTTTAACAAATATTATCTCTTTTGATTCTCATAGCAACCCTAGGAGGAGGAAGGTACTATTGTTATCACCCTATTTTTATGGTTGAGGTAATCAAGGCTTGAGAAAAATTAAATGACTTGCCCAGGATCACACATGTGGTCCAGAAACATCAGTTTTTGAGACAGAATTCAAACACAGATCTGATTCCAAATCCATTCTCCTCTATTCACTTTGCCATCTTGCATAGACCAAATATGCATATAAAGACCAAATTGTGTAATCTTGGGCAAGTCACTTAACCCCACTACCTTGCAAAAAAAAAAGACTAAATTGTGGGGTGAATAATATCCTTAGATATATGTATATTATAATCCTGCCCCAATAGTTTTCTGTAGACAGAAGAAGCCTTAATGTAAATGCATTTACTTTGTAATTATAAATTTATATCAGGTCAAGGAACAGATTGGATATAGTTAGAGAAGAAATATAGCAATGGCAAGATAATTCTTGGGTCTGAGCTTGTCCAAAGTTAGGAAAATAAGTCTAAAAAGACATACAAGGAAAATTATTTTGTATATAGGGGGTGGGGTCAAAGAGGGAAATGGGAGGAAGAGAAAAGACTGATTTTTGTTTGAAAATAAAATAAAATTTAATTTTCAAGTTTAAATAAAGAAAATTATTCACCTCAACATGACTAGTACAAAGGTTGAAGGGATGCTAAGAAAAAAAAATCAATTTTTGTTGATGTTCAGTTGTGTCCCCCCTCTTCATGACCCCATTTCGGGTTTTCTTGGCAAAGATTCTGGAGTAGTTTTCAATTTCCTTTTCCAGTTCAATTTAGAAATAAGGAAACTAAGATCAACAGAGTTAAATGACTTGCTCAAGATCACACAGCTAGTAAGTATATGAGGTCACATTTGAACTCAGTTCTTCCTGACACCAGGTCAGGTGTTCTGTTCACTATGCCACCTAGGTGCTCTTTATCTCTAACACAGATGAGGAAATGGAGATTTAGGGAAAAGAAATAGCTTGTCATCCAGATTAAGTGACAGAGTTGAGAAACCAACACATCTTGTGAGTCTAAACCTGATATTTTTTCTGCATATGACATGTAGCCCACATACTCAATTAATATCCTGGGATATACAGTTAAAAGGACCTAGTGGTCATCTAATCCAAGTTCAGGTAAAGGGAAGTTAAGGGTTTTGCTCAAAGCCAACCAGACAGTAAGAAGCAAACTTACTTTCTCTTCATCCCTTTTCATCCCTAGGTCATCCTGAGGAGTTCACAATAACTTTACTTAGCTAACTTTGGGAACATTCAAACAACAAGGTATCTGACCCTTGGTTTATAGTCTCCATTTGCACCATATTAATTTGTGCTTGTTTATACATTGCTTAAGCATTGATAGTTTTCTTTCTAATGTATGGAAACGCTAGGCTGGGAGCAAAAAGCTCATAGGAATGGAATATCAATTTGAAGGGGATAATTCAACTCAAAGACTTGTAGCCTCTTGGAGCTGGGAGGACCCTTAGAAGTTATATGGTCCTAGGACTATAGATTCAGAGTTGGAAGAGAGCCTAGGGGCTGTCTAGGTAAGCTCCTTATTTTGCAAGTGAGGAAAGTGAGTCCCAGAGAGTCTTCACACACTGATTTTCAGTATGGTGACAAAGCCTAGGATCAGAGCTCACGCTTTTTGGTTTCTAGTTTAGTATACTTACCACATGCTGCCTCAATTAAATAAATACTGAGTAAGGTCTATTGTGCAAGCCTCCAATATTGGGATTGATGGGGGAGCCACAGGAATTTTAGAACTGGAAGGGGCCTCAGAGACAGAATCTAACTCCATCTTCCTTAGATCTATACTTTAGGAATTTCACTTGGGCTGCTAGGTGGAAGATAGATTGCAATAGGGAGAAAATGGTGGCAGGAGGTAGGAGGCTACTACAATAGCTCAAGTGAGAAGTGGTGAGGGCCTGAATTAGAATGGTGACTATATGAGCAGAGAGAGCAATTTGGATCAAAGAGATATTGCATAGGGAGAATTGGCAAGACCTGGCAACTGATTGGATAGGTGGAGCAAGGAAGAGGGAAGTCAAAGACTCCATGGATGTGAGTGATGGATACTCTTGACAGAAACAGGGAAGTTTAGAAGATGGAGAGCTTTAGGGAGCAAAGTAATGAGTTTTGTGAAATGCATATACACTAACATCACACACCAAACCTTATCTTGCAGATGAGGAAACTGAGCCTCAGAGAACTAAGACTTGCCCTAGGTCATATAAACACTAGATCTGAGATTTGGATCCATCTCTTTTGAATCTAAATTCCCTCTATCTTGTTTCTTCTTGTCTTCTAGGAGCTTACTGACTGATAGGGGAGATAATGCCCATGCTAATAAGTTTAATACAAGTCAGAATGTGAAAGTATATGAAATATAAATAGAGGACCAGGGAGTTCAAAGGAGGAAGATGTTATCTTGATCTTGCTGTTTTGTTCTGTCTCAATGGATTTAGCAAAAAAAAAAAAAAAGGGTTCTCTTTAGATTTAAAATAAGTATTTTTTTTAGGTTGGTTTTTTTTTTTTTTGCAAGGCAAATAGGGTTAAGTGGCCTGCCCAAGGCCACACAGCTAGGTAATTATTAAGTGTCTGAGACCAGATTTGAACTCAGGTACTCCTGACTCCAGGGCGAGTGCTCTATCCATGGTGACACCTAGCCGCCCCTAAAATAAGCATTTTTGAGGAGGGGGAGCAATTGGTACATTTCATAGTTTATGTGTGTGTGTGTGTATATATATATATATATATATATATATATATATATATATATATACATATATGTATAATACATAAGTAACATAATACTTGCATAAACATTTATGTATGCACATGTGCAGATATGTACTGTGTATATCTATATTGTTCACATATGTGATGTATCTATGTACATATGTATTTTTATATATTCACAATGACATTATTTTCCTGGACCTATGAATCAGGAAGATTTGTGTTCAAAATTTACCTCTGGCCTTTATTAGTTAAGTAAACTTAAGCAGAAAATTTAGCCTCTGTGTGTTCAGCTAGCATTCATCCCAAATGAGTCCTGATCTGCATAGTTCCTTGAACTCAGCTGGTCATTTCCAGCTTCCAGGCATTTGCCTAAGCTATTCTTCATGCACTCCAGGGCTCTTCCTTCTCATTCCGTCTGATTCTTTATCTTGAAAGTTGAGCTCAGATGCTTTCTCCTCTGGGAAACCTACCCTGATCCCCTCCCTCTTCAAATTACTTTATTTTTATTTTCATGGGTATAGTATTCCCCAGTTGAATGCCAATTCTTTGATGGGAGAATGTTTCATTTCTTTTTATCACTACCACCTAAACTGGTGCTTGACAAATGGTAGATACTGAATCAGTGTTCCTTGAATCAAATGACAAGCCTATCTTACTTTCCCAATGTATTTCAGTATTTCAGTAGCTTTGTTCTCTGTCTATAGAAATATATGAACATGATGTTTGTCCTTCATTCTTGAAGAAGACCATGACATCAGGGAGATGATTCCATGACATGAAATGTATTGGATTTGAGTGGCAGGGTGGGGGGGACTGTGTTAAGTCACCAGTCTCACTTTCTCCTCTGGAGCCAATTGAGTCCAATGGCCAAATATGATTCAAGGTGTCTGGATATGGCCCTGGATACAAGGCAATCCAGGTTAAATGACTTGTCCAAGGCCATCAATTAGTAGATGTCCTATAAATATATATATATATATTTTTTGCAAGGCAATGGGGTTAAGTGGCTTGCTTACACTGCTAGGTAATTAATAAGTGTCTAAGGTCAGATTTGAACTTAGGTACTCCTGACTCTAGGGCCAGTGCTCTATCTGCTGCATCACCTAGCAGCCCCTATAAATATTTTTTTTAGGGTTTTTTTTTGGTAAAGCAAACAGGGTTAAGTGGCTTGCCCAAGGCCACACAGCTGGGTAATTATTAAGTGTTTGAGACCGGATTTGAACCCAGGTACTCCTGACTCCAAGGCCGGTGCTTTATCCATTTTGCCACCTAGCTGCACCCCCCTGATAAATATTTTTAAAATAAATGTGTGACCCTCTATTTTGGGTGGGTTGGGTTTTTTGCAAGGCAATGGGGTTAAGTGACTTACCCAAGGTCACACAGCTAGGTAATTATTAAGCGTCTGAGGTTGGATTTGAGTCAGGTCTTTCAGACTCCAGGGCTAGTGCTCTATCCACTGCACCACCTAGCTGCCCATATGAATGTGAATGACTGAGAGAATGGTGTTGACCTCAACAGAACTCTTCTTTGTCTTCCTTTTCCTGGTCTGTTCAGTCACTTCCTTCCTGCCTTTTCCCTTCTCCTGCTCTCAGGAAAGGTTCTGATATTAGTATTTTACCTCTCAGTGAGAATGTCAGTCAATATGTTTTCTTCTCTTGGACAGTTTGTTCTTAGGGTTTTTGTTTTTTTTTTTTTTTTTGCAAGGCAAACGGGGTTAAGTGGCTTGCCCAAGGCCACACAACCAGGTAATTATTAAGCTAATTATTAAGTGTCTGAGACCAGATTTGAACCCAGGTACTCCTGACTCCAGGGCTGGTGCTTTATCCACTATGCCACCTAGCCGCCCTGACAGTTTGTTCTTTAAGCCTTTATCTAGCACTTCAAACAGGGTGAAGTGTTTTCCTTGCAATTCTGTAAGGTTGATAGTGTGAGCATTACCACCCCCATTTTTTAGTGGGGAAAAAGAAAAGGATGTTCAGAGAGGCTAAGTGACTTACTCAGGGTCACACAGTAATAGAGTCACTTTATTTTAGTGGACTTGGAGGTGGGACAACAATCCAAGTTCACTGTCTCCAAATCCAGAGCTCTTACAAAGACATTGCCTCTTAAAGGCTTTATTTTGGGATAGAGGAATTTCAGGCATCTAAGAGCAGGTGGGGGAAGTAATTTTGGGTAGTAGTAGGCCTTTTCTTTCCTCCTGAAATCACACCATTTGCTGACCCTGGGTGGATTATAGAAGACATTTGGAAAGAAGAGAGAATCTTGAATTTTTCTGTGGACGGTGTGTTGGAGGGAGGGGGCTGACGCAGGAGGGAAGGAGACAGAGTGGATTTCGAAAGAGCAAGAGCCAAGTGAGCAAGGAGGAGAAAAGGGGAGGGGGCCCAGCCCCACTCAGCAGCAAGGGTTTGGCCAGAAGGCCCAGGAGTTGGTGAGCTGGAGGCTGCCTGAGACAAGGCAGAAAATAATCAGGGCAGACATAGAGGGAAAAGAAGGGAGGGAGGGAGGAATTGTCAGATCTGGCAGAAGGAAAAAATCCTCCTTTGGAAGAGAAGGATTTAATAAGGTTCTCAAAGGGAGCTTTCCTTCCTTCCTCCTTCCTCCCTCCCTTCCTCCCTCCCTTCCTCCCTCCCTCCCTTCCTTCCTATCTTTCCTTTCTCCTCTCTCTCTCTCTCTCTCTCTCTCTCTCTCTCTCTCTCTCTCTCTCTCTCTCTCTCTCTCCCTTCCTTCCTCCCATGAATGCCTAACCAGTAGTCCAAATACAGTCACAGAGTTGGACAAGACTGAAATGTCCAAATGACAACAACATCTTACTCCAAAGTCAGGATTCTTTCCACAGGATCTAACTGCTGTCTCCAACCAACTTGAGTTCACAATGATCAAGCTATCCTCTTATTTTTTTCTCATAGCTTTTACTCTTTGCATCCCCAAACTGGTCCTTAGTACAACCTTCCTGGTGACCCACCTTGTACTGCACAGTAGGGTGTGTCTGTTCCCTAAGATTATACTTTCCATCTTTTTTGTGTGCCTACAAGATCTAGCTCAGGCTTTTGACCTTAGTATGCCTTCAAAGTTTGTTGATGATCTCCTCTAACATCAATTCTGATCAAGAATCTGTCCGGGGTTTTGAGGGAAAGTGGATGAAAAGAGAAAGTCATGATCTCTCTTTTCAAGGCCTGCTCTTCTGACTGGTGAGTCCTTGGCTGGGATCAATGTGTGATGGGAGGGTCCTGGACATGCTCACCTTCAACTCAGCACATACCCCAAAGGGCTTCATTTCCTTACCATCCACCTGCCCTAGAGGATTCTGTCTTCCACTATTTGAATGTAAACTCCATGAAAGAAGGGATCTCTTTTTTTCTTAATTTTTTATGTAGTGTTTGCCACATGGTAAGGATGTAGTAAATGCTTTGTTTATGTTTCTAGCTATCTAAAGGAGGGTAAAATTCTCTACTTGGGGTGACTCAAAGAATCCACAGACCTCAGCTGATGAACACTTGTAACTTAACCACCTGCCAGCTAGCATCTTTGTAGGCCTTGAGACCTGACAGGTGGCTTCCCAAGAGAGTGACTGGTCAAAGCAGCTGCTAGAACTGTTGTGAGACTCAACTTTCTGGAATCTAATGGAGAGCATGATCTGTGACCCCTGTTTCTCTAGGGATCCCAAAGCCCTTCTCTGAGTATTAGTCCTTTCCATAAAACTACAAAAGAAATACAAAAGAAACAACTTTACTCTGAGGACATCTTTAGAACATACTTCTGGTATGGAGACCTTAAGATAGTTAGGGAAAAATTCCTTCTGGGAATTCCAGAAACAAACCATCATAATAGAACAGGGTCCCTCCAATCTTGCATCTCATCCCCATCTCATCCAACAAAATGTTAACTCTTTGAAGAGACTATTATTTTTTTCATTTATTCATTTAATCTTTTTTCAGTATCCACCTTTCAAGATTCAACTTAGATCCTACATTTTACAAGAGACTTTTTCCTGGGAAAATTTTTTTAAAGCTTAAGTTTTGATCATGTCTAAGTATTCTATGTACAATGTAAATCAGATATGGGACAGATATTTATGCATACACAAAGCAAATATTACACACAAAACAAATATTAAAAATAGAAGGTTCACAGAATTCATTGATAGAATGACTTAAATTGATCTCTCAAATTGCTAATCAAACCTTATCAGAATATAAAGCAGTTTTGGGATCTACTGACTAGGTAGATTCACACAATTCACCTTGGTTCTGTACTATTCAAATAACTCCTGATCCATGTCTTCTGCTGACTATCACTTTCTTTGATGCTCTGTAGCCAGTAAGCTTCATCCAATGGACTGTAGACCTTTTAGCTTATTCAACTCACAAGGTCATCTCCAAGCCTGGACAGTTCCAATTCCAGGAAAATGTATAGTAATCTACTTGGGAAAGGAAACAATGTAGAAATCTGAACTTAGTCCACGTTCTGCCTACAAGCAAGTACAGAATAGTGGCAATGAAAGCACTACTTTTCTTTCCAGGATAATGTATGGAAGCTACTTGGGAAAGGAAACAAAATAGAAATCCAAACAGTCCATATTCTACATATAAACAAGTACAGAATGGTGGTAATGAAAATACTTCTTTTCTTTCCACATGATAGATTTTTTTATCTTTTTACTGGACACTATCCTATCCTTTTCCTTCTTTTCCTCCACTGTGATGGGGCAAGGGGCAAGAGAGTACCCAGTGGGATGACTAGAATTATATCAAAGCACCAAGTCTTGTCAGCATTGAACTGCCACATGGTCAGAAGCAGTCAGTGAGTTCATCATTTTATGAAGCACTTCAGTGCTGAGTCACATGTGTGGTCAACCAGGTGTAGAAAAGTCACATTTATATAGGCCCCATATGAATTGAATTGAAGAATAGAAAATTGAATTCCCTACTCATCCATTTAGCCTGATTCTAGGATCTATTCTCCATCTTTCTGATTATTTTCCAGAATCACTGATCCTAATTACATATGTTTGTTGGAATGGGGATGAGGGTATAGAGCAGGTATGTCCAGTCTGCAGCCCACTGGCCTCATGTAGTCCTCAAAGCCCATTCATGAGGCAATATTACATTTTATAATTATGTGCATTGGTAATAGGTTACATTACAGTCATAAATAAGATTATGTTCTTTATGTGGCCCTTGATAAGTTTGCATTGGGTTGTGTGGTCCAGAAGAACTAAAAAGGTTGGACACTTGTAGTGTAGAGGAATAAGAACATGATCAGTGTTAGAAAAAACAACCTGTTGAGGTTTGGTTTTTGGTTTTTGGTTTTCCAAGAAAAGAGGGGCAGCTAAGTGGTGGTGCAATGTATGGAGCAGAGCCCTGGAGTCAGGAGAACCTGAATTCAGATCTGGCTTCAGACACTTCACTTTTACCAGCTATGTGACCTTGAACAAGTCACTTAACCCAGATTGCCTCACATCCATAGTCATCATTCTGGAGGAGAAAGTGAGGCTGGTGACTTAGCACAGCACCCCCTCACTCAAATCCAATTCACTTTCTTGTCATGGCATCACCTCCCTGATGTCATGGTCTTCTTTGAGAATGAAGGACAAACATCATCATTAGGTAAATAAAGACAAGAAAACGATTTTCTCAGAGGAAATGAAAAAGCTCAGTAAAACTATTCAATTTACTTCCATAAACATTTATTAAGCTTTATACAAAGTTTGGATAAGATACAGTTTCTGCCTTCTTGGAGCTTGTAGTCTAGAAGGGGAAGGAACTAGAAACAAGAGTTCTCACTTCCGCCTGTCTCATATCCTTCACTAGCCTTGTTCCCTTTGGCAAGAGAACCTTTCTTCAAGATCACCACTGAACACACCCATCAGCCTCTCCAAGAGTCTAGAGCCAGTTCTTGAACCTTTAGGATACTAAGAAACCCTGATTATACTAGAATGAGTTAGAAATTTCAAGTTTCCCATAATATTCAGGGCTTTCCATTCCCCTTCTCCTTTCCCCCCTCCTCTCTTGCTATTTTTTTTTTCCAGTGGGATGACTACAAAAATTAGAAATCAAATTATAGACTCTAGTACAGACTGGGTCAGTCCTTCCAGTGTGACCTTACACAAGTTCCTTACTTTCCCTCTGTGGGGGGTGGGGGTGGGGTTAGAGGGGAGGAAATTAAAGGAATTTCCTAATTCCTACAGCCAACATTCCTGAAGCACCTCTTTCTGGCAGGGAATAATGATAGTCCTGATGGTGAGGAAATAGACTCAGTCTCAGTCTTCCAGTTTTTCCAATTCTGTTCTTCTGCCTCTCATTCCCATCCTCTGTCTTGTCTTTTCTCTCCTTTCCTACTCTTTCTGTCTCCCTTCCTTTTCTTTTCCCTCTTTCCTCCTCTCTCCTCCACCTCCCATCCTCCTGTTTCCAGCCAGCTTTCTCCCTCTCTCTCCATCCCTCCTTTCCTCCCTCCCTCCCTCCTCTCTCTGGGTAATGCCAAGTCCGCAGGTTTCCTGCTGTGACCTTGACGGGCTTTTGGGAGCCCAGCTCTGACTTAAAGGAGCTGACATCAGGCACCGTTTTAGGTAGGGATCATCCCGTTCAGGATCTCCAAGTCTCGAGGGCAGAGGGTGGGGAGCATGTGCTGGGAGTGGGGCCATTGCCTGGCCTGGGGTGGGGAAAATCCCTAGGGAGGAGCTCAAAGTTCAGGCAGTCAGTTCCAAGAACCAATTTGCTCTGAGTTGCAGCTTACCTAGGTTAGCTCTGTGGTTACTGATGCAAACCTCTAGAAGGCACTGGCTTTCCATTGCACATCCCTCCATTTGTTTCCCTCCTCTGTTCCACCCCAGCCAGGGGAGGTTGCATGGTGATCCTTTTCTTTGGGCCTGGCTAGAACAAGAACACAGTGTGATGCTCGCCGTTCCCCTTTTCCTGAGTGTGGGTGAGGGGGTAGCACTCCCAGCAAAGGCCCTTCAGTGGTTACATTAGCTGGGGTTTAAGGGTGAAGAAGGGGGTGGGGAAAGTAATCATTCAACCCCCTGGTTCTTAAGATTTTTTCATTATAAAGACCTTTTGGCTTCTCTCTAATAAGTCATCATCCATCTTACAAATGGGGGAAACAGAGGCACCAAGAAGCTGCTTTCCCCCTCTGGGGTAAGTATGGGGCCTTAAGCTATGGACCAATCTGTTAGGTACCAAGGCATGGAAACTTGAGAGCTGTCCCCTCGGATCCTTACCCAAACCTCCCCCTCTCTATACTAATTCTGCTCTCTATCTCAGCCCCATTGGATTCATGGGTTTGGGGTGTTCAGCCCTGGGGCCCCTAAGTCAAGATTTCTCTAAGAGATGGCAAGGCAGAGGAAAGGGACCCAGGAGGAGGGAGAGAGAAAAATGAGTTTTCCTGCTGCCCCAGTGGCCGTGTCAATTGATCGGGTGCAGGTTGGTGCGGCTCGGTGGGGAGAGCCTCATTCCCAGCTGCTAGCTTACAATTATTGGAAAAAAACTGGGGCGGCCGCTGCAGTGAAATTAGTTATTGATCTCTTGTCTGGGCCACGAGGCTCTGCTCAGATCTGTACTTGCTGCTGCAGAGCCAGCCACTACAGGGGAGCCTTGTGTATCTGTCTCTGTTTCTCTCCTTTTCCAGCTCTAGCCTTTCCTTTTCCCCTCTCACTCCTCTCCTGTTTTCTCCTTTATTTTTCTCCCTCTTCTTCTTGCTCTCTCCTTTTCTTTTTCTTCCTCTCTTCTCTTCTTTTCTTTTCTTTCCTCTTCTTCCTTTATGTTTTCTTTATCTTTTCCTTCTCTTCCCCACCCTTCCTTTCTCTTCCCTTCGCCATCCTTCCCTTCCCTTCTCTTTCATTCTCCATCCTTCCCTTCTTTCTCTTCCCTTCCTCGTTCTTCCCTTCCCTTCCCTTCTCTTTATACTTCTTTCTCTTTTCTCCTCTTTTTTCCCCTCTCTCCCTTCTCATTCATTAATTGTGCTCCCTATTATAATTTACAAATTACTTTACAATTTATAGAAGAAGTATCTACCTCTTCTGTAGAATCTTGTTGAGGACGTCCTGTAGAATCTTGTTGAAGAGACAAGGTTTATACATTTAAAAAAAATAGAAAAATAGCATATAGGGGGCTGTAATAGACAAGTCTGTATTTGGAATCAGAGGACTTCAGACTTTTCCTACTTCTGTGATACCTGGCAAATTGTTTCCTTTTTCTGGATCTCATTTGCTAAAATCTGAAGTCGGGACAAGAAGACCCCTAAGGTCCCTCTCAACCCTTTTTCATTTGGGAACTCAACTCAGTTGAAAGAGATAGCTAATATTGCAAATGGGCAGGATTGGGGTGGAGGACCCTTCCTCCCCCCCCTCCATAGCTATCAATGTTCAAGTCTCCTCTTTGCTCTGAGGAGCCACAAATGCAAGGACATTTCTGAGGGAGAGGAAAGAAGGGAAAAGGAAAACTTGGTCAGGTCCCTTTCTCTTCATGATGCTTTCAATTTTCCATCCTAGAAGCAAGCCTGGAGGCTTGTGTGGGTGGGGTGGGGGGCGTAGAGGAAGAGAATCTCTGGCTACTTCATTAGACTCAGAATTAGCAAACATCCAAGCAGTCTCCCATATACTGAGTTCTTTTTCCAGATGTCTGGAGAGAAGTGAGTAGCTTTTGGGCTAGATATTTCAGCTCTAAGGCAAGGACTAGTGCAGTGAAAAAAAAAAGAATACCAAAATGTGAGTCACAGAATCTGAGTTCAAATTGCAGGACCTTCACTCACTCCCTGAGGGGAACAAGCATGCCTCTTCACTTGGCTGGGGCTCAGGTCCTACAGCTATAAAATGAGGGGGCTGGACTAGATGACTTCTCTCTTCTCAGTCTAAGGTCCTGGTAAGGCATGATTGACAGATGACTGTGTCAGGGAGCAAGGGAAGGAACTAGACAGTTCCCAAGTGGAAGATCCATTTGAACTTAGTCTTTGCCTGTTTCTAATTCAGTATCTCCAACCAGAGTAGGAAGAAGATGACTTGAAAAGGTACTTGGGTATTTTCAAAGGCTCAATAGAATGGGAGACCTGTATCTTAGTCTTGGTTTTGCCGCTGACCATAGCTAAGTCATTTGTATCTCTAGACCTCAGTTTCCTTCTCAGTAAACATTTGTAGGCTAGACCAGATAGTCTCTAAGGCATTTTGTGTCTAATGAATGGCATCATACAACCTCTGTAAAACTGGTCACAGTTCCTGACATGGGTTATATGGCTTTTTCTTTCTGGAAGGGTAAGGAGTATAATGGTTAGAGTGCTGAATCTGGAATTTAGGAAGACCAGGGTTCGAATTCAGCCTTAGACACTTATTTATGTGACTTTGAGGAGATCACTTAAACCCTGTTTGACTCAGTTTCCTCACCTGTAAAATGAACTGGAGAAGGAAAAGACAAACCACTCCAGTATTCCTGCCAACAAACCCCAAACGGGGTTATGATGAGTTGGACACATTTAATTGACTAAAACAATAACAATAACATGAGCCAAAGCAGAAGAGGTAGAAAGGAAAGAAACCATGGAAACAGAGTGCCATAGATTTAGGACCCCTAGGTACCTTTGAGATTTTTCAAGATTTTCAAACCCCTTACTTTACAGATGGAGAAACTAAGTTGAAGAAAGGTTAAGTGACTTATCCAGGATCACACTGCTACTAAGTAACAGAGTAAGAATTTAACCAGGTCTCCTGACTTAATTCTCTTTCTACTTTGCCAGAGTCAGTCAATAAACATTTTTTCCATGGTTCTGCCTGCAACTCTGTGTCGAATAAGAATGTACTAAACACAAAGAATACAAAAAGAGACAAAAATCAGTTACTATCCTGAAGGTCTTCCTATATATAAAATTCCAGGAATCATTTTACCTTATTTCTAAGGTCCCTGCCTTCCAGCTTTAACATTCTATGATTTTTCTAGTACTAAACTTATTATTCATTTAGTGTGACTTTGGAGAGGCCCCTTTCTAAACCTCTGATTTCCCTAGACACAGAAGAGATAATCCTTAAGACTCCTTTCATTTCTAACCAATCTTTGAGTTGTTGTCATTGTTAAAATTATTATTAGAGATTTACAAACCACTTTCCTCAATACATGTATTCTTATCCCCATTTTATAGATAGTACTGTGGCTTGGAAAAGTTAAATGACTTGTTTATGGTTGAAGAACTGGTAAGGGCCCATTATTTTTAGGATATACATCCATCCCTGTTCCCTTCCCCTTGCTTCTTTGGATAATGGTGTCTCAATCATTGTTGGTTCTTCAAATTCCCTTTTTGGATTAGTTGTGGCTTTCCCATAGCAGATAAAAAATGTTTAATACATTGAACTGAATCCGAGGAACTTCAGTCCTCTCCACATCTTCCTAATCTGCCCTAGTTCTGTTTAATGTGGGAGACCCAAGGGCCCCTATCTTTTCCCCCCCTTCCCCACCTCCTGCAGCTGACCTTCTAGAACCTGGGCTATCTGCCCGGAGATAAGGAGGCCGGAAATCAAACCATCTCAGTAGGCCCCTTTGTTCTTCCCAAGGGAAGGGAGGGGGTAGGGAAGTACCTCTTCCCTAGCTGGGTGGCCTGTAGGGAGTCCATAGGCACTTTGTTTTAGACTCTTGGTAAATATCCCTGAACCTATCCCCTACTGACCATCCCACTTCCCCAGGGTCAGTATGGATGATGGTAAATTCAAGGAAGTTTCCTCCTTCAGATCCCACATCCAACTGGCCTTCTGCTGGGTAAACAGCAGGGAAGTGGAGTCAGGAGACTTGCCAGCTGAAAGGGTAGATGGGTAGGCAGGAGGTCCCCCTAGACATTGTCATCTATCCTCTTTCAATTCATTTCCTATTTTCTCTTTTCATCCTCAATGAACAAGACTCTTCACCTTTCTCTTAGTTGAAAAAGGAGGAAAACTGTACTAGATGACTTCAAAGACCCTTCCCAGATACAAATCCTAAAATTCTGGGAACTCCTATAGTCTTGGGAAGTAGGTAGGGATCAATATTTATTTCACAGAGGAGAAATTGGTTGCCTAAGGAAGGAAAGTATGGTGACTAAGGTCACATAACTGAAATTAGTGCCAAAAAAGTGTGTGTGTGTGTGTGTGTGTGTGTGTGTGTGTGTGTGTGTGTGTGTATTAAAGGGTTGGGTCTTCAGTCTTGATCTCCTAAGCTCATTGAGGTTCTAGAGATCACTAGTCTGGGAGTGGAGCCTGAATGGACCATTTTCCCCTTCTCCTCTCTTTACTCAGTGGCCAGATAAACATTATAAGCCCACAAGTGGGATAAAATCACACTGGAGACTTAGATGACAGGAAAGACAGGACATGGGATTTACAGCAGAGTGACCTGGAGATGATCTGTTACTTCTTATTTCTTCTTATTTCATAATTTCAGGAAGTAAAGTGACTTGTCCAGAGTAATACACTATTTGTATGGATTCCAATTCAGGTTTTGTGGCTGAGCTTTCCACTGGATTCTGGACTCAAAAGTCCAAAAGTTTCTGTTTTTGCCAGAGGTTTCATTAGAACAAAAGCAGATGCCTTCACATGCTTCCTAGAAGACTGTGTGCTGGGAGACAGGGCTAGAAGTAGGAATGGACAAATGAACATATATTCCTAAAAACACAGATTGAAATCTGGAAGATACATTAAAAGCCATTTGGCCCAAGTCAGTCATTTTGCAGATGAGGAAACTGAAACTCAGGAAACTTGAATAAAGTAGCTTGCCTAAAGTCCCTTTGGTAGTATGTGACATAATGGGGATTCAAACTCAGATCCTTTGACTCCAAATCCAATTCTCTTTCCATTCTACCTTTACTGCTAAAAACACAAATATACAGATTGATTAGCCAACCATATACCTACTAACTCTGATCCCCAAGGCTTTGTCCTCCCTTCCCTTCTCTTTTTGTTCTTTACTATCTCAATTGGTGGACAACTAGGTAACACAGTGAATGGAGCATTCAGCTCCATCTTCTTGAGTTCAAATCCAACCTCAGACACTATCTTTGTGACCCTGGACAAGTCACTTAACTCTGCCTCAGTTTCTTCATCTGTAAAATAAACTGGAGAAGGAAATGACAAACAACTCTAGAATCTTTGTTAAGAAAATCCCAAATGAGGTTACAAAGAGTCAGACATGACTGAACAGCAACAAAATCTTGCCTGGTGATTTAATTAATTCCCATGAGTTCAATTCATCTTTTTTTGTAGATGATTCTCACATCTATACATCCTGTCTAAATCACTCTACCGAGCTACAGTCACACATTTCCAGTTGATTCTTTGATGTCTTGAGTGAGATGATCCTTAGGCATCTCAAATTCAGCATGTTCAAAACAGAACCCAATTATCTTCCTCTTCTCCCTCCCAAACTTCTTTTTCACTATCAAGGACACCTCCACTTGTTACAATCACTCAGGCTCACAAGGTCTGTCCCCCCTGACTCCTCACTCTCTCACCCTCCATATAAAATCCATTACAAAATCTTGTCATTTCTATCTTAAGAGCATTATCTTATATGCCCCCTTCTCCCCATTCCCACAGACACCACCACCTCACTCCTGAACTACTCCAATAGGCTTTTAATTGATCTCCCTGCCCTGTCTCTCCTCTCTTCAATCCATCAGCAGTCAAGGTGATTTATCTAAAGTGTTAGTCTGGCCATGTCACCCAGTCTTGATCAATGAGTTCTAAGTGGCTCCTCATTATCTTCAGGATCAAATATAAAATATAAAATCCTCCATTTGGTATTTAAAGCTCTTCATAACCTGGCCCTTTCCATGTTTCCAGCCTTTTTCTGCCTTACTCCTGTCTTCTCACACTACTCTACTCACACATGACTCTATCTCTTGGACTATGTACCATACATATACTGGTGTACTATACTATGGACTACATCCTATGTACTGCTGATGCCCCACTCCTCAACTGTCCTGCTTTCACTTTTGCCTCTTCATTTTCCAGGTTTCCTTCAAAGTTCATTCAAAATATTTAATAAGTGATTGTTGAATGACTAATATGGAAATATGTTTAACATAGTTATACATGTATTACTTGTATCAAATTAATTGCTATCAAGGAGGTGGGGAGTGAGGGAGAGAGAAAATTGTGGAACTCAAAATCATTTAAAAATGAGTGTTGAAAACTATTTCTACATGTAATTGGAAAAAATAAAGAAAAATCACATTAAAAATAAATGCTTGTTGATTGACTTTCCAGTGAGGGATCTTAGACTCCTTGTCCCAACATATTTTTCTCAGATACTACTTGAAGATAAAATCTTTTGGAGGTAGACATGACTCTTCTGTGGATCCCAGATTTTAAAACATAAATCAGTTAACTAGTCTCCAAGCATTTATAATGCCTAACTCTTGTTTTGTACCAGGCCTGGTGTCGACTCTAGTACAGCTCTGATGGGCTGTAGGGCCAAATTGTTCAAATGCCAAATTCAGGTTTGCTTAAAAGACTATTTTTTTTTGAGAACTCACACAAGGAAGATGCTCACATTGGTGGTCAGAAAAAGTGATTCACGGACACTCTCAAGGTCTCTCTGAAGAACTTTGGAATTGTACAATAGGGGAGACAATGGCCCAGCATGCCATGTTCTCATCAGGGAGGGTGCTGTGTTCTGTGAGCAAGGCATATTTGTAGCAGCTCAAAAGAAATGTGAGATGAGCAAATTTAGAAAATCCACTCCAGGTGTTCACATGAACTGTTTATGCCCGACTTGTGTATGGCATTCTGAGCTCATATTGGTCTGATCAGCCACAGTTGGATACACTGTAACTTGGCTCTTAACAAACTGGTATTTTTTGATACTCCTTGAGAATGAAGGATAACAACCAACCACACAGCCAAGAGACAGTTTTTGGCCGCAAGTGGCTTACATTTTACTTAAAACTCCTTTGGGAAGACTGACTTGAGAAGACTGTCACACCTCAGCTGTGAATGAGATTATCTGAAGTTTTCCCCTCATTCCCCAGAGAACAGGCCATAATGAGGATGCAGAACATTAAAGGGGAAGGGGGAAGGTAGGAAGCAAAGGGCTAGGAAAGAAGACCAAGTTGGCTTAGAGTAAAGAAACCAGCTTCAAAGACTTCACAGTTTTGCCTGGGGCTAGTTTGAGAGGCATATAAGACTGTAGCTGAGATGGAAAGAGACCTATATTGAAAGTCAGGAGGCCTGGGTTTTAGTTCTGACTTACACACGCACTCATTTGTGGGACCTAGGATGTCACCTTCCCCTCTGTGGACCTCAGTCCTCAGCTGTAAAAAGGAGATAATCTCTGTCCTAATTATCTCTGGATGCTGTCAGGAAAGTCATATTAGAAGGAGGGAGGGTTAGTGTGTGTGTGTGTGTGTGTGTGTGTGTGTGTGTGTGTGTGTGTGTTGCCCATAGTAGGAGCTTAGCAAATGTTTGTTAAGTCAGTAAATGAGTTATATAGAAACATTCACTTCTGGAAAGCTAGGAAACCAGGAATAAAGAAATGTGTTTTCCTCTCTGTTTCAGTGTGAGTGGTTGGGGATCTAGGGAATAGGGAGGTGCTTGATGGGCTGAGCTGTTGTTTGGTAGAGCAGGAGTAGGCGAATAACAAAGCCAGCCAGAGAGAACTCTGCAACTCTGCCCTGGTCCCCCTGAACCCAATTTTGGGTTCAGGGAAGTTGACTATGGTTTTCTCTACTGAGGAGCAGAAATGGGAGTTGAGTGTAGCGGGAGGAGGAAGGATGGTGGTTTGGGGGCCACAGACAGCAGGTAGTCCTAGAGAACATTGGCCTAGGCCTTCTTGGGTCTGCCAAGTCAAAGTAGGTGTCTCTTTGGGAACCATCAGCTGGCCGGACTCTCTCTGCCCCACCCCCAAACACACCTCCCCCCACTCCCAGCTCCCATAGCTGTAGGGCACTATGAGAAACAACCCTGTCTGTTGGCCTCCATGCTTCTCTGATTTCTACTGCCCAACTCACACCTGGCTTCACACCCTCCCTTTCTCCTCCTCCCCCCATTATTCTGTGAGTATCTAATATCAGTTGGCCAAACTGCCAGGCCTGGATTCCCCTAGAATTTCTTCCTTTCAGACAAAGCCTGAGTGCACAATCAGCCAAGCCTCAGAACAGTATCAGGGCCAAATCCATTCATCATTATTCAAGAATACTAACCAAGTGAAGACCTGAGTTCTGGCTGGGTTGGCACTGTAGTTGGCAAATTGGGGGCCCAGAAACTTTCACCCAAACTGATAGTCTAAACTGGCTGCCACTGAGGCAAAACTTCCAAAAGAGAGAGGCAGAAATACATGCAAATGGTAAATACCATTCCAATACCATAGTAGAAATACCATAGTAGAAAGAATAACCAGGACTTGGTAGGGAAACAGGAGAGCTGGGCTGAAATTCTGCATCAACATGTATTATAATAATAATAACACTCATCTAAAAAGCATACAAAATGCCTTTCTTCCCATAATCCTGTGAGATTGTCCTGCAGGAATTATTTATCCCTGTTTTACAAATGAGGAAACTGAGATCCAAAGAGATTGAGGGACTTGATGAGGGTGATCCATAAGAGTCAAATGGAATTCCCACCCAGGTTATCTTGACAACAATTCCCCACTCTTACCCAGCATTCTATCCTACTCCTTTTCACTAACTTACTGTGGAACTGTAGGCAAGTCACTTTCCTCCTCTGGGCCTCAAAAGTTCATATATAAATTTCTTATTTAACACACATGAGCATTTCAGTGTAAAAGGAACAAAAAAAGAGGGCTGCAATAAAATTGAAAACCTGTTACATAATTTATTTCTTTTAAAAAGCATATATTAATTTTTACACAGTAGCTACAAAACTTGCTTTGCTTATCAATGTAACCTTCTGAACTTCCATCTGCTTTCTTCTACTCATTTAAAAATGTTTTATTGACTCTTTTCTTCCATTTCCCCACCCTAGCCCTCCCTTGTAACAAATAAGTGGAATCAAGCAAAACATTTCAACACATCAGCTAAGTCTGAAAACATATATACCCCATTTTGCACCTGTAGACCATCCCCTCCCAGCCAAGTAGGCTTCATTCTTTTCCTCTATCAAATGAAAGATTTGATTTGGATTTAATGAGCTCTTATCTCGGACTCTATGAGACAACTTGGTGTTCACATGAGGAATGATCAAACATGGCTTTATTTCCCATCAGAGAGGGAAAGACTCAATCATGTGAGTAATACATGTATAAAAGTTTCCATATTAGAAAAAAAAACCCAACAAGATACTGGCTAGGACTCCTTCAACAACTACCATTGTGTGAATTGAGGAACTCTTTCCTTGGATTAATCCCCAAAAACTTTCTAGAGGGAAAGAATAGAAGAACTCTTGAATCAGTGGTAAAGGCAGGGCCTCAGAATCAAGTCTGGATTGATTGAGCCAAGACAGATATTGGTGGAAAGACCTTACTGCTTCTGGGCAGTCTCCCTCCACAGTCAGGCCAATGGGCCTAAGGGTCCTTACTAAGGCCTGCAACCCTGAGGGGAGGAACTGAGTTGGGGTTTCCTTGGGTTAGTTTTAGGTCAGATCCTATCAAATTTAATTATTCATTAACTTCAGGAAGGGAGAAACTGGGAGTCTTTGATCTGCCATTTTGAACTGGAGAAGTCTCGGAAGAAGTCACTCACAAACTGGAAAACTAGCCCTCCCAGTTGGCTTGGATTAAAGGTGAAATAGTACTTGCAGGTGGTATACAGCTGGAGGCTGAGAGTGGACAGTCAGGTAGAAAAAATTGTGCTTGGGGGCAAGCAGCTACATTCCAGAAGCCAGAGAGAATTTTCCATTTTTATGCACATACTGCACCACTACAAATTCATCTGGGTCCCCTGAAACATTTGTTCCAGAAAACCAAAATGTTTACACATTCTGTCTCTCATATTTCTCCCCTCCCCCTCAGAGCAGATGTTGTTCTCATTTTACAAGTGAGGAAACTGAGGTAGAGGAAGCCAAGCAATTCACCCAATGTTCCCAGCCATTAGTGGTATTGCTGGGATCAGAACCTAGTTTGCAAAACTGCAACCTCATCTGATTGTTCAAGGTCCCTTGGCTTTTCCTTGGGAGCAGGTGGTGGGCTGGAGAGGATGCTCCCCTCTGACCATTTTGTATTTCAGTTCATGTCACTGATTGGCTTACACCATACAGTTTAGATCTGAACAGTTTTTTGGTTGTCAATACTGTGTTATATATAAGGACTCTCATAGTCCCTAAGAGAGCTATCTCATAGCAGGAAGAAATTTAATTCAGTCTCATTCAAACAACCATCTATTGAGCCCTTACTGTTCTGTGCAGTGCTAGAACTATGGGGAGATAAAAGGATTTAAGGTATTCTTTATCCTCAAGAGAATTACAATCTATTTGGGAAGGTGCCATTTAGCAGAGAGGTGGTGGACCACTTGTGCAGAATGAGGCATACACTTTGACATGGTCAGTGTTTTTTAGTTGTCATCCTGTTGTTTGTCTTTTTGTTTTTGTGAGGCAATAGGATTAAGTGACTTGTCCAAGGTCACACAACTAGTAAGTATCAAGTGTTTGATTGGATTTGAACTCAGGTTCTTGTGACTCCAGGCAGGTGTTCTGCCCACACTACCTAGCTGCTCCAAAGTTAATGTTTTGATTTGTTTGTTTGATTGTATTTATTGAAATGCATTATGGTGTAATGCATAGACTGCCTCAAAGTCAGGAAGACTAAAGTTCAAGTCTTGCCTTTGGCTATGTGATCTCTCAGGGTTCTACAGTTAACTCTCCAAGACCAAAAATGTATAATAATGGCTAGTTGCACAGATAAAAGGAATTTCCTCACTGGAAGTTCCCTTCACTGGTCCAGCCTCAAGAAATCCTGAACTGATCTGTTGCAGTTCTCTTGGTCACCAAATCCGATGACCTTTTCTCATCAATCATTATCCTTCTTGACCTCTTTATAGCATCTGACAGCATCAGTTCCCTTCTTTTTCTTGACACCCTCCTTTTTCACTAGGTTTCCATGACACTGCTCTTTCCTAATTCTCCTCCTACTGGCATGACAGACAATTCTTAGTTGCAGTTGCCTTTGCTGTATCTTCATTAAGGTCACATCTAATTGTGGGTGTTTCCCCCAAGATTCTCTTTTCTTTCTATATACTATTTCACTAGATAGTCCCATCAACTCTCATGGATTTAACTATCGTTTCTATGCATATGATTCTCTGATTTATTTATTTATTATTTACCCAGCCCTAACCTCTCTCCTGACCTCCAATCTTATACCTCTAACTGCCTACTAAAAAATCTCTTCTAGATACCTCAAACTCAACACTTACAAAACTGAACTTATTATGTCTCCCCCAAAACCAATCTTACTTTCTAGCTTTCCTGTTACAATGGAGTATACCACCATTCTCCTAGTCATTCAGGCTAGCAATTTAGGTTACACCCAGAAGTCCTTTTTCTCACCCTCCAAACAATTGTCAAACCTTGTAGATTATACCTTTTCAGCATCACCCTTCATCACCCTCTTTGGGTTTTTCTTGACAAAGATATCAGAATGGTTTGCCATTTCCTTCTCCAACTCATTTTACAGATGAGGGAATTGAGGCAGACTAAGTGACTTGTCCAGGTTAACACAATTAGCATTGTGTCTTGAGGCTGGATTTGAACTCAAATCTTCCTGACTCCAGGTCAGGTGCTGGATTCCTGCTACCTAACTGCTTCTAAGGACAACTTTCTTATGTAGGTAATGCCTACATGCTTTGCTGGCTTAAGGGGCTGTCTTCACTGAGAAGTCTTTTCTGTTCTCTAGATGAAAATGTTCTTTCCCTCTTTAGATTTTCCATGGGAGCTTTGTTGAGATCTCAGACTTAGCTATCAATTATATATTGGGTTTCCACCCTCCAACCTTTCATTACTCTAGAAGAATGCAAGCTTCTTTAAGGCAGAGATAGTATTATTTTATTGTCATTTTGGTATTTTCAAGGCTCAGCAGTTAGTGAATAGAGTGCCAGAGTCAGGAGTCAAGGAGTCAGAGACTCATTTTCATGAATTCAGATCTGTTCCCATACTCTTTTATTAGCTGTGTGACCCTGGGCAAGTCACTTAACCCCATTTGCCTCATTTTCTCATCTATAAATTGAGTTGGAGAAGAAAATGGCAAATCACTCCGATATCTTTGCCAAGAAAACCTCAAATAAGACCATGAAGAGTTGGACAAGACAGAAACAACTGAACAGCAACCATAAATACTCCATGAATTGAATTGAATTGAATTGGGGGACAAAAGAGGAAAATGAAAAGAATTCTGATAATTAAAGGAGTCACTCAAGGATAACAAAATCTCTGTCCTCAATGAGCTTACATTCCTTCTAGAATGGAGATAATAAACAGAAGAGAGTTTTCAGAAAGAATAAAGGAATAGAAATGGGTCACTGAAGATGGGCAACAGATGGTCTACTAAATCTGAAGAGAAACAATATTAATGAGAATGATATTCCCAAGGGATAAAGAAGAGTGGAGTAGAGAAGGAGAGACAAACAAAAACAGAGTGACATAAAGAGAAAGAGACAAAGACACAGAGGCAGAGACAGAGATAGAGACAGTTAGAAATTAGACTAAGGATTAGAGATGCCTGAGAATATAAGGAGGAAAGTGAATCATCCCCCAACCTCCCTATGAAAGCCCTGGAGGTCCTCTGGCTGAGGGTACTTAAACCTAGTCTGGAGAACACATCAGAGAGCTTCATTGTTGGAAATGGCCTCATACAGACTTCTCCCTTGGGGGCCTGGGGAGGTGGTGCCTGTTTCCCTACTCACTGGTTCCTACAGGGTGGTCTTCTTAAAAAGGTCCCCTTTGGGCTTTAAATGGAGACATATTAAAATAAGCCACCCCTTCTGGTAACTTCGTCTCCAGAGTCATAATAATAATTCATGTTCCCCTCACAACAGCCCTGCAAGGAAGGTAGCATAAGTATTGGTATTATATTCAAGAACATGCAGTTGTTAAGAGAGTTGGAGAGTGGACTGAAAATCAAATCTTCCCCTTCCAAGTAGAGTTGTCTTTTTTTTCTTTCTTCTTTTTTTTTTTTTTTGCAAGGTAATGGGTTAAGTGACTTGCCCCAGGTTCAGCTAGCTAATTATTGAGTCTGAGGTCGCATTTGAACTCAGGTCCTCCTGACTCCAGGGCCAGTGCTCTATCCACCTAACTGTTCCTAGAATTGTCTTTCCATGCTGAAAAAGCTTTCACCAAAGTTCTATTAGGATTCCAGATTTAGAGCCAGAAAAAAACTTCTACTCTAACTCTACTCTACTCTAAGGCCAAGGGAAGTTAAGTGACTTGGCCAAAATCATATGTGGTTACCATCAAAGTAAGGATTTGAACCCAGGTGAATGATCTTTCCAATGTATCTCATACCCATGCTCAATATGACTTTAGGATTGCTCATGGCTCAAATAGATTAATTCCTTGCTATTCCATAAAAGTCTGGGACCTTCTCAGATCTGCTTATGATTCTCCAGACACCACTATCTCCATCATCACCATCACTATCACAATAACCTTCACATCCTAGAACTTCCTTCAAAACATCCGACCTTCTTACCCTGGAACATCCCTACTTCCTTCTGGCTCTATTCTCTAATTATTATTATTTTAATTTGGGGGGAGGCAATCAAGGCTAAGTGACTTGCCTAAGGTCACACAGCTATCTAAGTTTGAATTTGAACTCAGGTCCTCCTGAATCCAGGTCCTGTGTTTGTGTCTTCTGTGTCATCTAGTTGTTTCTCATTCTCTCGTTATTAGTAAGTTCCTTCAGATACTCCATTTCTGGGGAAGGTCCAGTCTGGCTATCCTTCATTACCCTCTTAGTTCTATTTCTCATTCTGCAGACTTTACCTCCCCCTCCCCTTTTCAGATCTTTTTTTGGGGTGTGTTTAACTTTCCCAATGGAATGCAAACTCCTTAAGGGTAGCAACAGTCTTTATTTTCCTTATATTTGTATTCTCAGTAAATAGTACAGAGCCCTATACATGGTAAGCAAAAGATAAATGCGTGCTGCCTATCAACTTATCTGATGGGTGTAGTATAGGAGAGATAAATCATTCAAGGTATCCAGTAGTCTCAAAATTTGAATTAAATTCAACAAATTATTTTGTTTGTTTGTTTGTTTAGTTGTTTTTCAGGAGTGTTTGACTCTTTGTAACCCCATTAAGGGTTTCTTACCAAAGACACTGGGGCAATTTTGCCATTTCTTTCTCTACCACATTTTTCAGGTGAGGAAACTGAGGCAAATACAGTTAAATGACAGATAGTATCTGAGACTGGATTTAAACTCAGATCTTCCTGACTCCAGGTCTGGCACTCTATTTACTGTGCCACAGAAAGGACCTAACAGTAGACACTAAGTCTAATCCAACAGTCAATTCAAGTCACATCAACAGATATTTAATAAGAGCCTGCTTATGTGCTAGAACTATGCTAAGAACTAGAAGAGAAAAATGAAGCCATCTCTTCCCTCAAGGAGCTTCCTCCTAATTTTGAATTCATGACTGTCCCCTCTCTCCACACAGTGATGTGATCTGGAACCAACTCCAGAATTCCCTGGGAAGAAAAAGACATATAGGATTTAGGGAGGTGTGCCTTAAATGCTGGGGGGCTCTGCTGCCCCTTAAGAGGAAAGCACATGGTCTAAAAATAGAAGGAGAATGGGGTTTGAAGTCTGGAGCAAGTCAGTTCACCACTCAGCTTCAATTTTCTAATCTGTAAAATGTATTTCAAAGGTTCCTTCCAACTCTAAAGTCTAAGATCTGGGAATCTTCCTGGCTTTGGATGGAGTGGTGTGTGTGTGTGTGTGTGTGTGTGTGTGTGTGATATATGTGTGTCTGTGTATGTGTGTGTCTGTGTGTCTCTATGTGTCTGTGTGTATATGTGTATGTGTGTGTGTGGGGGGGGGTGCGATTGACTCTATCTTTGTCCATTTCTTCCAAATCTAAAGAGGGGGATCCCAACAGTTGGGGCTTGGAATTTGCACAAAGTAGTGGTCATGGGGGGTTGGATGTCACTGGGAAAAGGACAATGGAGATAGCCACCTGACCAGTCCTGGGGCTAAGCCAGATCTCTACTGCCTAGGACTTGCTTGGTTCCCTAACAACAGAAAAACTCCAGAAACAATTGGGGAGTGAAGGAAAAAGGCAAAGAGGAGGTGGTGGGATTTGTTCAACCTAAGGGGGGAGGAGGAAATAGAATTTCAAAGTGGTTTTCCCCTTTCCCAGCCCTCCCCCACACCTATCCCCACTCCCCACACAGGCTGCATTCCACAAATACAGACACACTGGGGGTCCAGGCTGGGGAGAAATCAGCTTAAAGTGGAGCTCAGGTTACAGGCTGACTGCCTTCCAAGGAGCTCAGATCCGCCTGGTCCCTTCCAAACTAAACTCACCCTGGTGGGACACTAAAATTCCAGCCCACACTCCCACCCCCTCCAGTCCCCTCACCTTCACCTCTCATCCTGCTGGCCCTTGTCATGAGAAAGGAAGTCAGTGTAACAGGAGGGAGGGTGGGAGGCAAAGAGAGAAAAGCAAAGGGAGGACTGAATTTCTGAGTTTGAAAAGGAAGCCTAAATGGTGTGTATATGATAGACACAGAGAATGTGAGGGAAGGTAAGGGGTAGGGTGGGCATTGGAATAGGGATCCAAAGATTATGAATTTAAAGCTAGAAAGGACCACTAGTCATCTATATATTCCTGTTTACAGATGAAGAGACTGAGGATAAGGCCCAAAGAAGTAGAGAGACTTGCCTAAATTTACACTATCAATGATAGAGCACAGTTACGAACCTAGATTGCTCTGACTCCAAATCCAAGTCTTCCCACTATACCACACCAGTTATCACTGGTTCATGAGTTTAGGGATGAAAAGGACCTTAGAGATCATTTCAATCACCTCAGTTTACAGATGAGAAAACAAAGTTCAAGAGACCAACTCATTTAGCCAAAGTCATACCTAGTATTCTAATCTAGGTCCAGTGACCAATAGGATTAGGAAGGAGTCATCAGGATATAAATTCTGACTTTGTTCTTTTTTACCTGTATACCTTGGGCAAGTCACTTTAACATTTCAGGATCTCTGTTTCTTCATCTATTAAAGTCCATGACTTGAATTACAGGGCTCTTTCCAACTATACATTGTTGCCTCTAGTCTATCAATCCTTTAAAAAAAAAACAAGGAAAAAGGAATAATAAACTCTATTTTTTTAGATCTAAATCTTACCTGATTAACCTTTAAGATCATTTCAACTTCTTTGGACTAGGGTAGAGTTTGGGGTGGCAATAAGAGAATGAGGTAGTTGGAATGAGGTGGGTTTGGGTGTCATGGGATGGATCATTCCTCAATGGGATCATTCCTTAAGGATTTGAATGCACACAATCAAGTCTGTCTTCTAACACACTCTAACACACACACACACACACACACACACACACACACACTCATACACCCCCAAAGCAGCAAAGAGCAATGGAAAATCTGCTAGGTTCAATCTTCCCCAACTGGGGCCTCACAGAGCTTAAGGGATTGAGGGTTAAAGTAACCTTGTAAATAAGAACTGAGGTTTCCCAGCCCACAGATGTTCTAATGCAAAAATGCATGACCTCAGCATTCTTTCCAACTAGCCCAATTTTACATTATTAGCTTGTCCAAGACAAGCTACTCATTTCATGTAGCCAAGAGATTTGTTCAGTTCTCCTAAACAATTTTGGTTATTCTGGACACCATCATGACTTTGCTTAGACTTCAGGTTCAGTGAAGTCAAGGATGGATCTTAGATAATGCTTTCTATCTTGTCCTAAACCTCTCGTGATTACTGGATGGAATTGGCATAAAGAGAAAGGGGTAGATACCTGTCTCCATTTCCCCATTAAACACCATTCTTCCAGTCTTTATTTTGCAGATGTGGAAAATGAGGCATTGACTAACCAGTGATGGCACGGTGGAATGATTAACTGAGAATTTGGAGGATATACTTCCAAGTACCCAGAGGCATGGCCTTTATAGGCAGAGCAGGGTGGAATGACCTTCACAATTTTTTGTCTTTTGAACACAGAAGAGACCTTAGAGTTCATAGGACCTTAGATCTAAAACTGGAAGGGATCCCAAGAGTCATCTTGTTCAACTCCCTCTTCTTAGAGATGAGCAAACCGAAGTTCAGACTGGTTTAAGGGACTTGCCCTCATATGTAGGATTTGAACCCATATCCTCTGCCTTTAGAGTCAATGTAATTCCCACTGTTCCACTAGTCCAATTCCCTCATTTTATATTCAAAGAAACTGAGGCCCAGAGAAGTCACACAACTGAGTCTGAGCTTAGACAGGAACTTTTCCCATATTCAGCAAATACTATTATTAAACTCCCAGAAAGCAGATAAAATGTGCAATCAGAGTGTTATGCCCTGTCCCCAACAATCAGAACCTATCATAAAGCCCTACACACAGTTGGTGCTTAATCAATATTGAGTTGAACTCAACTTTAGCCTCCTGAACTGATCCTAGAGATTCTGCCCTAGGTCTAAGTGCTCTTCTAACTCTGAGGACTCACCTGACCAGGCTGGGGATAGGTGGAGCAGGATACAGAGAGCTCTCTCCTTTTTCACCCCCTGGAAAGAAGCCTGGTAAGATTAATTGCCTGGGTTCGGTTTTGCCCAGCCTGGGCCAAGGAAGTCTAGGTGTGGGGAACTTTCTTTCAACATTCCTAAAACTCCTTTCAGCCCCTAGACCTGCCCTATCCTGCAGGGAGGGAAGTCATTTAAGTCAACCTACACTCCGAAATCACCCACTTCATTTAAGGGCCCTGAAATAAAAGTTGAGTTCTGGTTCCTGCCCTGGGGTGCTAAAGATAAGAGAGAGGCAAATATCTCTGCCTGGGCTAAAGTTCATGGCCTGAAGAATGTCTCTCCATATTCAGCAAATGAGTAGATTATGCCGGTATTAACCATTTTGTTTTCAAGCCAGTAGTTTGTTTACTTAGCAGCTGACGTGTTCCTCCTAAGGGTCTATTAGTGTTTGTATAGCCTGGTAAAGGGCAAAATTGGTCTTGTGTTTACTTTTCGTTCCCAGGGCTAATGATGCTTGACAAACAAACAGACAAACAAAAACACTATATCCTTTTGATGTGCCAAGAGCCCCTGGCCCTAAGGGGTTAAATTACCTAGCCAAATTGCTCCCCCTTTCTCCTTCCTGCCCCTAAAGCCCCCCCCCCCCCCCAGGCACTCTCTTGAACTAGTTCTACCTTTCCAGCCTTATCTTCTGTATTTCCCCTAAACTCTACAAACCGATCTCCACCCCCAGGCCTGTTTCCTGAACCTGCCTTTTGCCCTTCTGACTGCCTAGGGGGCCTCTCCCCTCATCTCTGTCTTCTCAAGTACTAGTCATCCTTCTAGCCTCAGTTCCCACACTGCCATCTCTAGGAAGCCCTCCCCAAAGCTCCCCAACTAGACCATAAGTGAGCTCTTTTTTTGCACGATTCCTGCGCACTTTCACTATGCACTTATTTGAACTTTGATTTGTGTCTATTTCTCTCATTTTCCTTGTTAGACTGCAAGCTACTTGAGGGTAAGGGATAAGACATTCATATTTGTATCTCGGATAATGTTTCACCTCTGCTGGGTACCATTCAAAACATACTGAATAAATAATCTTCAATCCACTAATCTGATGATAATTGATGGTCTTTTGTAGCCACAGAAAGGTGGATTGGATATGGTCCCAATGCTCTCAGAAATTAATAATAATAATAATTCATATTTATGCAATATTTTATGCAATATTTCCAAAGCACTTAACATATATCATCTCATTTGAGCATCACAACATTTCAGTGAAGTAGATAATACAATGGTTGTTATTACCATTTTACAGATAATAGTCTCAGAGAGGTCAAGTCTTACTGCCAGGAAGGCAAGAGCTGAACTCAGAGATTTCTGACTCCTGCTTTGGTACTCTACTCACTATGTAATACTGCCTCAGCTTTCTGACCAGTTGGAAGAAAAACACACATGGAAACTTAAGCAAAATTCAAAGTAATACAAAAGATGGTCACAAAAAAAAGAGGGCTAGTAAATACAGGGGCAGTTTGCAGGGGTAGAAGTGCTGGGTAATCACTGGGGACAATAGTAGTAAATATTAATAAAGATTGAGTTAATTTTTAAAAAAAAGGCTACATCAACCCTTTGACCCAATTCACAGAACATATGGAAGACCTTCTTGCTCTGGTGCTTAGCACAATGCTTGATGAGTAGTAAGTATATGAGTTCAATGACTGGTCTTCTTTGTCCTCTCCTGGGATTCAATGCCCCTGTCTGTCTGCCTATGGAGGGACAGGATATAGTTAGTAAAGGATCCATAGGCAATCGAATGTCCTTGGTCTGTGGGGAAGAGTGGAAAAAGCCTCCAGACAACTAATGATGATCCCCTTCTAAGAGGTAAGGTAGAATGATGATGGAGAGTAGGTATTTTGTCTGACTTGAGTGGATGGTCTCAGCCACAGTGTCAGTTTGGGTTTGGCAAATCTAGGAGAGCTGAGAGGCCAGGAGCTTGATGGATACCAAATCTCCATGAAAGCAAACTATCCCTCAGAATGGGAAAAAAGAGGGACTCAGAGTGTGAGAGTACAAAACAAAAAATAAAATGAAACAAAACAAAACAAAAATCACCTCTTTGATTTTTTTTGGGGGGGGGCTTCTCTAAAGATGAGTGACAGGAAGATTGTCTCTGCACTGGACCCACCTCTTCCTTCTGCTAACACTCCCTTCCCCAACACTTCCTGCTTTTTTCTGGAAACTTTCATTCCCATGTTGGAAATGCCTATGTCCCATGGTTATACCAATCATGAATGACATCACAGGTCATTCAGTCAATAAACAATTTATGAAGTGACTACTATGAGCAATTAGTCAGAACAAAAAGAACAGTGCCCAGGAGAGGAGCCAACACAATGTCAAGATGGGCTTTGGGGATGGTAAAGGTCATTTCTAAATTTCAAGGGCAGATCACTCCATTGGGTCACAGAGATGGAAGGGAATTTGGAGGTCATTTAGTTCCACTCCAGTCCCCTCATTTTACAAATGAGGAAAAAAGTTCGGGAAGGATGAAAGGCTTGGCAAGATTGTTGGAGTAGTAACTCCTTAGACCCTTAGTCTCTCTTCACCCATTCTATTACTCTGTACTACTGCAAGACTATTTCCCTTGTTTGGTATCTTGATTCCTCTAGAAAACAAGGTGGGATGGAAAGTGGAAGGGCTGCCATCTTTGTTCCAATGACCATTCCCTGCATGGAAAGCTGATGGAAAGAGAACCAAAGTAGAAATGGATTTTGAGCTCCTTGGATTCGAAGAAGCTGAAGTAATGGAATAGTAGTAGTGAAAGCAGGGACTTAGCAGGCTGTATTCTTAGTTGTTCTTTTTATTTCTGCTATGTCCTAACTCTCCATCTGGGCTGGAAGCGCTCGGAGTCAATGCTTTTCTAGTATTCTTTGTACCCCTAGTAGCCTGAGGGCCTTAGCACAGTGGCCCACCAATATACAGCAGGTACTCATTAAAGGTTTGTTGCCAGTATCCAGGATTCTCTCTTGATTCTCCTTCATTTTAACTTGAGCCAGAAAAAAAAAAAATGAGGAGTCAGAGAGAAATGGAGTTTATTAGGAAAGAAAATGGACTGGAAAACGTAGGGAGGAAAGTGGAGAAAGAGAAATAGGTAGAGATCAAATGTGGGACCCCAAGGGTTTTCTGCCCCAGTCATAGAAGGGGCTTCATGGAATGGTAGGCATAGGAGGGTACTAAGAATTCTTTCTCACCATCTCTTCCAACCCCAGTTCAAATTGCCCACCCTTCAATTTCATGTCTCCCTCCTCACCGTAGAAAATTCATCAGAGGTTCTCCTCCTTACACCCATACCTCCCCTAGTGTTGGGACAGCTTTTTTTTTTTTTCTTTTAGGCTCGGGGGTTCTGTGAGTGTGATGCCAGGTAGAAGGTGGTTCTGATGAGGTATCACCCACAGAGAAAAGGAGAAACAAGGAGGAAATGAAAGGAAATAATTTGGGGGGGGTGGAGGGAAGAGTTCCAGAGACAAAGAAAGACTGCAAAGAGAAAAAGGGGGGGGGTGAGAGGAATAATTGAAAGGAGAAATAGAGATAGAGACAGGGAGAGAGAAGAGAGGAAGGGAGGGAAAGAGGCAGAGAAAGAAACAGAAAGAAGAGAAAGGAGGGGCGAATAAAAGAGAGGAAGAGCTGGAAAGGAGAGAGAACTGTGGAAGGAGAGAGAGGAGAGATGAGGGAGAGAGGTGGGAGGTGGTGGTGGGGAGTGGGAGAGAGAAGAAAGTGGAGGGAGACCCGAAGCCCCAGCAGAGAGAAGGGGCTGGACAGCTTGGGGGAAACAAAAGAGCGAGCGAGCGAGCGAGGCAGGGAGAGCCGGGGAGGGAGTCTGAGCAGAAATCTGTAGCCCAGGATGTCTGACTTTCTGTCAGCCGTCTCTGATTAACGGGCTGCCTTCCAGCTCCGAGCCGGCTGCGTTCCTGGCAACAGAGCCCCGAAGCTTCCTGGCGGGGGCGGGGCCTGCTGAAAGGTTACATTTGCACAATGCGCCTCTGGTAAGCCGTGCCAGGGGTTACAGGGTGGGGAGGGATGAAGGGGAGGAGGGGGGGGAGGAGGAGGAGGAGGAGGGAGCAAAGAGAGCCAGGGAGAGAAAAGACTGCAAACGTTCTGAGCTGCCTGGGTAATGGAAAAATTCCTCTGGGGGAAGCAGAGAAAAATATTCAGTTACACTCCAGCAGCACAAAGCCTTCTCCAAGGAGAGTCTCCATCTCCTGCCTGCGCTGCGGAGAGCGGCCGGGCGTGGGGAGCAGCCTCGCCGAGGAGCCGGCCGGCTGGGGAGGCGGCCGCGCTCCCCGTGCGCCCTGGAGAGGGGCGCCAGGCCCTGCGCCCCGGCCGTGGAGCCGGCGCCCCGTCCTCGCCTTCTCTCCTTCGCTTTGCCCCCAACTCTGGCCATAAAGTGCAGGTGGTGCCTCACCCCCAACCCCACCTCTGGCCCCCCGACCCCATCCAGGCTCCACGCCCCCGGCCCTGGTTCCCCGCGGGTTGGCCAGAGGGTGCCAGAAGCTTAGCTGAGCTAGAGACAAGTGATGTCTAGCTGGATTGGCAGGGCATTGCAGCCTCCCTATGGCTAAGGGAGATGCTGTCATTGTGGAACTTCCTCACCCCCAGATATGGTATAAAGGGGTGTGTACGCGCCTGTGTGTGTGAGACCAGTACCATTTAATTCCTTTTCTGGAAAAACATTTGGGGTTCAAGGGAGCTTACTTAACTCCCTTAAATCTCCCTTTCTCTGATCATTCCTGTGCTCCAAAAATTTCATTGGCTCCCTATTTTCATATCGCAGGACTTCAGAACCAGTTCAGCCCCTAGATCAACGGTCTTTGGCCTATCTGACTCTCCACCGCTTTCCAATACACGGTCGGTTGGGCCTCTTCACTAAGCCCATGGATAGTTTTTCCTCTTCCTCTGTGTGTTGCCCAGCTCAAGATCTGTCTCTCCCCTTCCACAAAGGCTTCCTCTTCTCCAGTCTGTCAGTTAAACATCCCCCTCCTTCCAACTCCAACATTCCAATCACATTTCTCTGTGGTCTTGAGAAGCCCGTTTAAGGAGGTTGTATGCTCTCTTATATGGCAGTTCTAGTATTAGTCCTGTTGTTACACTTGAAACTTCTGCAAGGCCGGAATTAGAACTTGCACACCTTGGGAACCCCCCCCCCCCAAGTCCTAGCACATGGTCTATCCCCAGTAAAGACAGATGAATGCCACAAGCTACCCCCAGATTTAGGATCCAGAGGTTGAAGAGGAAGTGCAAATAGTGAGCCTGCCTCCTGGAAGGGGTTTGTATTTGAATTACTATATTCCAAATTTAAACGACTATATTCCAAACCCCACCTCCATTGTAGGCTTCTTGAGGTCCAAGACTTAAAAAACTATGTCTTTAGTATTGCCTTGTAGCACAAAGCCTTAGAGTTTTCCCAGAGGTTTGGTGTTCATTACATTCCCTTGCAGTTCCCCTCAAGAACCCTGGGAAGCTGAAAAGCAACTTCAATGGACAGTTCCTAGAGGTGAAAGGTCATTTAGTGCAACCCCTGGTTTTAAAAATGAGGAAACTGAGAAGTCAAAGAAATTAGAGAAGTTAAGTGACTTGCTTGAGGTCTAAGTAGCAAGGCAAAAATCAAACTTAAGGCTTTGGACAACCTATGTGACCTAGGGCAAGTCACTTGGGACTCAGTTTCCTCATTTGTAAAATGAGAGAGTTGGATTAGATGACTTCTCAGGTTCCTTTCAACTCTAAAACCTAAGACCCTATAACCCTCAACTCAACTCTCCTGTTCAATGCTTCAGATGCTGACACTCAGGAAGATTAGGCAACAGTTGCAAAGTTACAACAGCTCTTAAGGGGCAGAGGTGGGATCAGGGACTAGGTCTCTTAACTCTTCCTCTAATGCTCTTTCCACTACAGCCTTGGCTTTCTTGTAAACAGGACATCTGTTTGCCCTAGAATTCTGTGAGAACAGGGACTGTATCTTATACATTGTCCTTCTTTAGCCACTGACATGGGGTTAAAACACCTTTGTTAGGTTGAATAGACATATAAGTGGATGTTGGGAAACGAGGTAACATTGAACTGTTTGTGGGAGCTGAGCCAGGGTAACTCCATGGATGGCCTGGTAGATCTCCAATAATCAGCTCCTAGGTCTATTTCCTTCTTCCATGGTAACTATAAGATCTGGGCAGGGGCCCAAATAACCAAAAAGAGAAAAGAAATATAGGAAGAGAAGCTAGAGAGAAAGAAAGCTTTGTCTAGAACTGTCCCTCATGCTCTTGTACTAACCTTCCAGTATACTTCAGTGGAAAGAATGCTGGTTGTGGTACTGTCTCTGCTGCTGACTGTATGTCACAGTACCGTCCTAATACTTAGCAGTAGTTTCTCCATCTGTGAAATGAGAAAGTTTGGGCTAGATTTCCAAGTTCCATGTCAGTTCTCAGAGGTTGATTTTATAATTTTGAGATGCTAACAGGAAGGTAGCAGGAGATCAAGGAAGATTCCTCACCCCCAGAGTCTTCTAAAGAGCATTGAGCACCAGGCTCCCCTCTCCCTTGTATCCCTTTTAATCCTCAGTGGCAAGCAGTCCCCACTGCATACCAGCCACTAGCCTCTGTGGAATTCAGAAACACAGTAAAAACAGTGAAACAAATTCAATTTGATTTAAGTAAAGATGAGGGTGGGGCATGGAAAAGAGGTAAACAAAAACATCCAGATTTTTGTCATGTGGTAACTCCAGGAGAATTCCCATGAAATTCCCATTAAAATTTCTATTTAAATTCCCCCAACTGCTTTTCAGGATACAAATCTAGTCTCAGGTGAGCTGCGGTCTTCCTTCCAGATGTCTTAAAACCCATCAACTTCCTCTACCCCACATATTAAGTCCCAGACAAGGCTTTACTTTCCCTGGTGAACACACTAGGATGGAAGTTAGGAGGAATGAGAAGTACCCAGAATTCACTGTTTGAGGTTGTAGGGGTTCTTGCCAGGCTGATTCCACTACCATAGCCAAACTCAGTGAAAAGGCCTAGAAAGTTAAAGCTGGAAGGAAACTTAAAGATCATTTTCTTCCAACCAGCTCATTTTGAATATGGGGAAACTGAGGTTTAGAGACATTAAGTGGTTTGCCAAGGTGACAGAGCTGACTAATGACAGAATTGGGTCCCTTGAATCTCAGTCCAAGCATTTTCTACCCAACTTCACTGCCACTCATTCCCTTCCTCTCCCTTTCCCCAGTTCAAATTGTAGTGATGAAGGAAAAGAAACAATCTAGAAGAATCTCTTCCAAAGTTAGCTAGTGTCTAAAATTTGGTTTTTTTCTCATACTCTTTGGGGAACTGGACCAACTTAATCATCTTTTACTGGGGAGGGGAGTGGAGTCAAAGGAACAAAGAGGGAGGGATTCATATAATAGCACAAATTTTAATGTTCACTTTGAGTGAATTTAATCTGCTTGGATCTATAACACCTATGATTACGAATGCCTTAAAATATCACTGTTAATAGAATAATAACACTTGTCTCTTGTAGCCCGCCTTTCATCCAAGCATCTCAAATGTTCCTCGAACATTAATTAATTAAGCCACGATTAAATACTTATCATTGACTGAAAATATATTTACTGCAGTACATTCAGCTGGCTATTGGTTTGCTGCAAATGGTTTAACAGAGCTGCCTTACTGCATTTGAAATAAAGACAATAAAATATGAGCATTATAAAATAAATTTGGCCCCTAGCAACAAAGGCAGAACTCCCAGGGAGACCGCTCAAGGACATCAGTTCTGACAATTTTTCAAGACATCTTCAAGTCTTAGCCATCTTCTCTAGTCTGTCTACTTTCTTCAAAGCCAGAAGCTCATTGAAAGGGGCCTTTCTCTGCAGCCTTGCCATGTTCCCACAATGCTTTAGGACCAGAGATTCCATGAGACTCTCTGGGGAAAGAGTCCAGAGCTATTATGTCCCAAGAGGCTTTTTGTGGACATGTAGAGTGGGACATTGGAAAGTATAGTTTGAGAAGCTCGGAAGTAGGTGGGGGTTGGGGAGGGATGGAAACTGCATTTTGCTCAAGGAGCAGCTAATGGCATGAAAATTTCAAGACTATTTCTCCAATGTGTCTCTCTGATCACAAAGTAATGTAACTTTTGTAAGGCAGCTTGACCTTGTTTAGCAGAAAATTGATCACAATTATAGTCAAATAGCTTTTATGGATTGGGATGTGCCCCCCATCACCAAATGATGAACAAATTCTGGGAGCTAGAAGAGTGGCCCTCTTGCAAAATATCACATGCTTGAGATAGATGCTTAATAAATGACTGTTCAATAGATGAATGAATGAAGGGAAGGGCAGTCAAATAAGTTTTACTTGAATCACAGTCCTGTGATCTCAAGGTCTTCATGAGGTATAGCAGTAAGAGAGTCGTATTTTTGCATCTGTAGACATGGGTACCCATTCTTGTTTTGCTGCCAATTTTGTGTGACCTAGGACAAGTCAGATGACTTCTTGGGGGCTCCTATTTGCTCATCTGTAAAATGAAGAGCTCAGATGAAATGGTCACTAAAGTCTCAGTTCTAAATTCTATAATTGTGAATTTGGAATAGAACAGAAAAGAAAACTGAATGAAAGTTAAAAAAATAAATTCTATGATTTTGACCATGAGAGGAATCAAGGGGAAAGTGGGTGATTTCTCTGGAGTCAGAGAAACTGACCTCTGACACTTTCTACTTGTGTGACCTTGAGCAAGTTGATTCATTTCCTTGGGCCTCAGATTCTTCATTTGTAAAATGAGGGGGCTGGACTATGAGATGGTCTCGAAGGTCTCTTTCAGCTCTAGATTTATGAAGCTATGATATGTTAATTGCAGTGTACAAGTGAACTCACTTGAACGTAGGAAAATTTAAGTCCAGAGAATGGGATGATTATTTGTCTTACAAAAAAGATGTCTCTTAAAATCCAAAATGAAATATGTATTTTTGGATATGGACAATCTGAAAATTTGTTTTGCTGTACTATGCATGTTCATTGAGAGGGTTTTGTTTTTGTTTTTCTTTTTTTTTCAAATGGGGAAGTGGGAGGGAAAGATCAATATACAAATGAATGGATAATTTTCTAAAAAATAAAAAAGTCTAGTGAAATTATCTAAAATAGCCATTAAGGAACTTAATTTCAATGCAAAAAAAAATACAAAATTCATTTATTAAGTGCCTACTCTTTGCAGGGGACCAAGGATTCAAAGACAAATCATTAAATTGATAGGCATTTATTATATACCTACTATGTGATATGCCTTGTCCTAGGTGCTGATGTTAAAATTAGAAGAATTAGACAGTTCTGCCCTTCTTTTTTTTTGTTCAAATTTCATACACATGGTGTGTCTGTTTTTTTGAAGGCACATCAATGGGTTTTGGTTTACAATGATTCAATATCCTTCCAAGTGCTTTACATACACACCTTACCTGATTCTTACAATAACCAAGGGAGTAGGGGTTATGGTTATTATTGTTCCTATTTTATGGTTGTTGGAAGTGAGTCTCAGAGGTTAAATGCCTTGCCCATCTCACCTAACTATTAAGTATCAGAGAAGGTATTAGGATAACTATTCCTGAACCCACGTACAACCAGACTCTTGGTCTAATGTGCTTTCCATTCTACCTAACTGTGTATTATATTATGCAGCTGATAGAATTTAGAACTGGAAGGGACCTTAGAAATTATTGAGTCCAACACCCCCATTTTTCAGATGAAGAAAATGAATTTAAGTGGTTTGCACAGGGTCCCTGAGGTAGTAAATAACAGAGCTTGGAACTAAACCTTTATTCTCTCACTTCAGAGCCACTACTCTTTCTATTCTAACACCAAACTTTCCTACCCCCGAAGTAGTGATAGTGTTGATGATTGTTGCAATGTCATCAGACAGAGTTCATGAAATGGCTAAGATCTAAAAATTGAAACCAAAAGGCCTTCTGTGGTCAGCAGTCATTCAGGCTCAACTGACAAAATGGTGACGAAGAAGTTGAGTTAAGTAGATGTGGTTACTACAAAGGAGGGGTTCTTGTTCACACTATGGGAAATTATAGAATAAAAGCTCCCCAAACAAAAACACCTAGATTTCAAAACAACATGGAAACAAGAGGGAGTATATATTATTCTTCTTGTTTTATCTGCCCTTGAAGACATCGCAAAGATCCCTTCAGTGAGTCTGTAGAGGACAAACTTGCATCTGAACACTATTTTTTTTTTTTTTTTAGGTTTTTGCAAGGCAAATGAGATTAAGTGGCTTGCCCTAGGCCACACAGCTAGGTAATTATTAAGTGTCTGAGACCGGATTTGAACCCAGGTACTCCTGACTCCAGGGCCAGTGCTTTATCTACTTCACCACCTAGCCACCCCTGAACACTATTTTTTAATTATAAAAAATGATCATTTTATCCATCTTCTCAAAAGACCATCAAACTATATATATATATATTTTTTTTTTTAAGAAAGATTTTATTTATTTTGAGTTTTACAATTTTCCCCCATTCTTCCTTCCTTCCCCCCACCCCCCATGGAAGGCATTCAGTTAGTCTTTACATTGGTTCCATGTTATACATTGATTTTAGTTGAATGTGATGACAGAGAAATCATATTCTTTTTTTTTTTTTTTAGATTTTGCAAGGCAATGGGGTTAAGTGGCTTGCCCAAAGCGACATGGCTAGGTAATTATTAAGTGTCTGAGGTTGGATTTGAACCCAGGTACTCCTGGCTCCAAGGCCAGTGCTCTGTGACACCTAGCCACCCCGAGAAATCATATTCTTAAGGACAAAACATTATATATTTTTTAAAAAGAATTGTCTTAGAACTTTTCTCTGAGCTCCATTGAACAAAAGATAAGAACAAAATGATAATAATATTCAAATCTCATTTCAGATAATCTTTAAGGTTTATAAGGCATTTTCTGAAAAACAATCATATGTGACATGGTGGTCCAAGTATTTTTATTCCTGTTTTATAGATTTGAAAATTGAGTTCTAAAGGGGACCAAAAACTTAAAACCAGGCATACCCATATGTTCATCACTTTTTCTTTCTTATTATTTTTCTATAAAAATAGAAGGATGTTAATATCAAAGCAAGAACTGGATAGTTCATCCATAGTGACATGGAGATTCGTGGAGGAAAATCTTAATTTGAAAAATGCTTCTCAAGAAGCAGAATCGATATTTAGAATGTAATATAGACAAAGAGAGAAATTACTTTCAAACTCTTGTAACTAGTAGGTGGTAAAACTGGGATTTGAACTCAGCTCTTCAGGCCCCAGATTTAATGCTCTTGTTACTACATATAGCTGCTATTTTAAGAACCTACTTTATGAAGGATTAAATTTATTGCAATAATAGAAGAACAACCAAATTCATTGAACAGCCATCTTCTAGGTTACATAGTGGGAGCCCAGAATTTTAAAATCACAAACTCAGTAGACCTGTGGTTCTTTCATCCACAAGCTAGTTCACTGTGAGACCTTGGGCAAGCTATTTCTTCCTTCTGGGATGAAGTTTTTTCCATCTACAAAATAAAAGGATAGGATTGTGATTACCAAAAGTTAAGTGGCACAGTGAAATCAAGAAGACCTGAGTCTTAATGTGATCTCAGACACTTACTGGCTACACAGTCCTATGCAAATCATTTAATCTCTTTCTGTCTCACTTTCTTCATGTAAAATAGAGATAATAATAGAACTTATCTTCCATGGTAGCTATATGAGGTAATATTTATAAAGTACTTTGCAAAACTTAGTAACATAGAAAAACTAACAGTTACTGTTGTTGTTCTATGGTTATTTTTCTAAATTTGGAATTCCTCTGAGGTCAGTTATTTTGCATTTTGAAGTTTTTGAAGTTGGAGACAGGTAACAAATGTCCACATGTAGTTTCTGGCCTGATCATTCACTCTGAAATTCAGTATTGCCTTAGGTGAGTTCTCATCATCTGTTCTTGCCTCAGTTTTCCCATTTGTAAAATTAGTATGAAAACCTCTTACAAAAAGTGTGTATAGGTTGTGTAGATGTCTATTCATGTTGACAAAGCAATTCTACATTGAGAGAGAGACAGAGAGAGCCCAGTTTGGTCTAATGGGGGGAAGGATAGGCTCCAATCAGATGGGCTCAGGTCTATACCTGGCTCTCCCACAAAAACCTTAATAATAAGAATAATTTTTTTACATTTGTCTGACACTTTATAGTTTCAAAGTGTGTTCACATTCATCATCTTTCAGATGGAGAACAGAACTGGAAAGCAAGATGGGAAGTTGAGGTCTGATATACTTCCCTTAGCCTTCTGGGAAATAGGCAGGAGGGGTATCATCCCTAAGGAAGATATTCTGAGAGTGAAGTGATTATCCATGAGGTTACATGGGTCATTAAATGGAGGATCGATCAGTTAACCAGCATTTATTAAGTACTTACTGTATTCTAGTCGCTATGCTGGAGCTGGGGACAAAAATTAAGAAAGATGGAAATTGTCTCTCCCCCCTCCAGGAGCTTCTATTTTATTTGATCCAGAACTAGAGCCTGGACCTTCTCCTTCACTGTAATCCTGCCTTTCATGTTTCCAAGGCTCAGATTCCCCTTCTATAAGTCGAGGCTAACTCCTCCCTTTAAGAGGAGGATGTTTTAGAGATTAAGTGAATAATGACAGCAATAACAATACTAACAACTAATATTTGCATAGCACATTGTGGTTTGAGAAGCTCTTTAAAAAGCAAGTTTATTTTTCATTTTATTCTTACAACAACTGGGGAAGGTAAATGCTGTTATTATCCTCATTTACTATTGATGAAAGTGAGACCAAGTGAGGTTAGGCAACTAGTCATGGTCATGTGGTATCTGAGGCAGGATTCAAACTTAGATTTTCTTGACTCTACATCTAGCATGAATTCATCCAAAAGTTCTTTAGTGTGCCTAGACTTTCCATTGTGTGGACTGCAATTTTCCTTATGCCTTTGTAGTTGTTCACTATGAATTATTGTAGTTGAAAATATTTTTCATCCTTGGCCTAGTGATGAACCTTTCCAAACTTGGATTAGCTGGTGCTTGGACAGTGGACATGAGGTCCCACATTGGCCTTGAAGTTTTTTATCTCTATCTAGAGCTCTTTTTTATTCTATACCATTTTTTCTTTTTGAGTAAAAATGCTATTGAAAAATAAAAGAGGGCGGCTAGGTGGCATAGTGGATAAAGCACTGGCCCTGGAGTCAGGAGTACCTGGGTTCAAATCCGGTCTCAGACACTTAGTAATTACCTAACTGTGTGGCCTTGGGCAAGCCACTTAACCCCTTTTGCCTTGCAAAAAAAAGAAAAAAGAAAAAAAAAGAAAAGAAAAATAAAAGGGTAATGAGAACATTCTCTGTCAAATAAAACAAAAATAAATCAAGAATTTTTAAAACATCTTTTAAGTATGAATTTTCTAAGAGTGAGGCCAATCAATCAATCAGTCCACAAATATATGATAAGTTCTTACTTATGGGCTAGACATTGGGAATACAGAAACAAAAATGAAACCACAGTCTCAGCCCTCAAGTAGCTTACATTTTATGGTGTGCTACTCTGCTGAGAATGTTTGTTCGTTTCTTCCCTAGTTAAGTTTTCCTAATCTTCTTTCACAATAATGACAAATTTGGGAAGCCATTTCAAAGTGGTACCTGGGGTAAGAAGCACAATACACAGCATGATATGTGTCTTTGGATATCACTGATGAGGAGGCTACCACAAATGGGGCAAGATCATAAAATAAATTGGCAAAGAGCTCACCTAGCTTCATATTTTACTTTTCTTATTAGTTAAATACTAAAAGTTTTTTACTTTTAATTTTTTAAAATGAACCTGAATCAAATACTGTCAGCACCCCCCCCCTCCAAATTTAAGTACTTTGGGGTAAAACCTAAGTGGTCCCATCCAAGTTATGATCCTGGGCCCTCCCCTAAAATGACTCATTTTCTTCAACTTTCTTCAACTCATTATCGTAAATGAGAAGGTCATGCCTAAAAGGATACTGATTTCCTCATTCCTTCAGGAGGTTCCTTCGTTTCCATCTTCTTCTATCTTTCTCTGGCCATGGCAGAGAGCAGACATCTAATTTTCATTCTTTGCCTTTCTCACTTTAATTTCCTTCAATTGTTCTCCCAATTCCTTGCCATCTTTTGAATTGTGTTCCCTGCCTTTTTTAACTCCCTTTCCTTGTTCGTCCTTCAGGCACAAATACAGATTGGTCCATCACTGCATCTCTTTTTTCTCTTCCTACACAGTTGTGCAGCTGCTACACAGTTTCACAGTTTCTGGAAGCTCAGGATAGGATTTATTTCCTCCACAATAACTCAAGCCAAATTTTCCTTTGCAATATAAGCTATAATACTCACTTTCTGTGTACACTTAAGCAAGTCACTTCACTTTGGGGGGTGTCAATTACCCCATCTGTAAAATGGGAGGAGTTTAATTACAGGACTTCTTAGACCTTTTTTGGTTCTAATAGTCTATCTTTTAGTATTTCATGTTCTAACTGAAAATCTGTGATTCTAAATACTTACATTAGATATGTAATCTGGTCATTTTCAGAATATATTCCATTACAGCAGACTGTGAGGTGCTGTTCGAATTGAAGAGGGATTTTTGTTTAAGTTTTTATTGATCACTTTTTTAAAACATCTCCATAATTTCTCCAGGTATACCTCTCCCTTCCAGAGGATCTTCCCATATAATAAATAGTATTTTAAGAATTTAGCATAGTGCTTAGTAGAGGGTCTGATACATAGTAGGTGCTTGATAATTGTTTATTGACTAACTGCCAAAAATTAAAAAAAAAAGAAGGGAAAAAAATCAGCATATTTTGTTGCTATTTTTCTGTTCTGAAAATATGCATAATATAAAGTACTTGGGAACCTCCCATTACTGCAAAAGGATGGGGTGAGTTAACTTCTCATATCTCTTCTTTTCTTTGTTTGTTTTTGGTTTTGCAAAGCAATAGGTTAAGTGACTTGCTCAAGATCACACAGCTAAGTATTAAGTGTCTAAGGAAGGTCTGATTTGAACTTAGGTCCTCCTGATTCCAGGGTTGGTGCTCTCTCCACTGTGCCACCTGACTGCCCACTCATTAATCTTCTTCTAAGTCATGTTTGTTCTATTAAATTTTTAAAAATTCACTTGGTGAGGGGCGGCTAGGTGGCGCAGTGGATAGAGCATTGGTCCTGGAGTCAGGAGTACCTGAGTTCAAATATGGCCTCAGACACTTAATTACCTAGCTGTGTGGCCTTGGGCGAGCCACTTAACCTCATTTGCCTTGCAAAAAAAAAAAACCCTAAAAAAAATATTTCACTTGGTGGTTATTCTTTCCATTTACATGATTATAGTTATTGTGTATATTATTTCCCTGACTCTATTCACTCTTTAGAACATGTGGATCCTTTCACATGCTTCTGTATTTTTTAATTTTTTAAAAAACTAATATTCTAGAGCTTTCATATACCACTATTTGGTTAGCTAATCCTCAATTGATAGACATCTATTTTGTTTTCAATTCTTTGCCAAAGTTTCTGGGTCAAAGGGTTAAGGAAATTTTAGTCACTTTATCTGCATAATTCAAAATTGCTTTTCAAAATGATTGTACCAATACATAGATAGCTTCACCAACAATGCACCGATGTGCCTATCTTTCTATAATTCTTCCATATTGACTATTCCCATCTCTTTGTCATATTTGCTAGTTTTCAGAGAGTAAGGTCAAACTTCAGTATTGCTTTGATTTTTGTGTTTTTCTTTTATTAATGACTTGGAACATTCTTTCATGGTTGTTAATGATTTACAATTCTCTTGAAAAGTTTGTTCTTAAAGGTTATGTCCTTTGGTCCCCTAGCTTTTGGGGAACAGTTTTTGATCTTAAACATATCTGTTCATTATTTCTGTATCGATACCAAACCATCATCAAAGAAAGTTGGTAGAAAGATTTTGTCCCATTTGACTACTTTCCTAGGGATGATCATTTTGTGTAGAAGCTTTTCAGTTTCATAAATCAAAGTTATATATTGTATCTTTTATAATTGATTCTTTTGTTAAACTGGTTATATCAAATGGTCTTTCCATAAATGGGTAATTGTTTGGAATCTGGAAATTTTGGGGTAAATATAAATATCCCTTTATTAATAGTGTGACATAGCCCTCTTTCCCTCCCTACACATTTCCTGGGGCCAGTGATATTCAGGAAGACTGAATTAGAGATTGAAGCTTCTGGCCCTCACAGTTTCCTGTGACCCTGAGAGAAGAGATTTCTATAGAAAGCAGACAGTATACGACAAATGATTTCTAATCAAGATCATAAGACAAGAACTCTAGATCTGGAATGAACTATGAAAATCTTATGATCAATGTTCTTGATTTTAAAATGAGGAAATCAGATTTGGACTGGTTAAATGATTTGTCCAGGGAGTTACTTCATCATTCGATCAAAATGTAGCACTTGTCCTTCAGAGAGAGGACAATGTACATATATACATCCCAAGAAACCCTTCCTCTTTCCTTCTCTTTCTTTTTCACCATATTACCTGATGAGATAAAATAGCCTATACTGTATATAATTACTTCTTTCAGAGTTCATAACTATAGATTTAGATGCAGAAGAGACCTTAGAGATCATCAAGTCTTACCCCATCATGAGTGACTTGCCCAGGGTCACACAGGATTTGAATTCAGGTCTTCACTCCAAGCCCAGTACTTCATCCTCTCTGCCACCTAGCAACTTCCTCAGATGAAAAAATTAAGACTCCAAAATATTGGGGAGCTAGGTGGCCGTGGATAGAGTGCTATACTATGCCATCAAGACCTGAGTCCAAATCTTACCTCCAATAACTGGCTGAGTTATTGAAATTCTCTCAGACTCAGTTTATTCATCCATAAAATGAAGATAACAATAACAGTTTCCTCACAGAGTTGGTGAAGAATCAAATGAGAAAATATGTAAAGCACCTTAGAAACCTTAAAGAATTATGTAAATATAGTCATTTTTATTGTGACTTGTTCAAGATCATACAAATGATATATTGGAGTCAGGATTTGAACTTATGGGTTTTTTAAATTACAAATCCAGAGGTTTTTCTATTATGCCATCTATGCCTACCATGAGTCAGAGGCATTAGAGACTCTGCTGTAGAAGGTGAGTCACATCTCTCAGATTCTTTTTTTTAATCTAAAGTTAATTTTACTTTTTTAATTGATATTTTATTTTATTTTTCCAAATCCATGTTTTGAAAGTTTTTCAACATTCATCCACATGCATATGTATATTTTAAGCTATATAATTTCCTTCCATCCTCTCTTCCCACCCTTCTCCCCTCAGCAGCAAACAGTCAGTTGAATATTGTCCATACACATTTGTGTTTAACATGTTTATAGATTAGTCATTTTTTATATGAGGAATTAGGATTTTAAAAAAAGCAAGAAAATCATGAGATAGGAAATGCAACATAGAAATTTTTAAAAAGTGAATGTAGTGTTCATTCAGATTCTAAGGAGATTTTTTTGGTTTTATTTTATTTTTCTTCCTCGGGATGGGGATAGCATTATTCATAGCCGGTTTCCTAGAGTTGTCCTAGCTCTCAAAATAAAGAGATTTTGGGTTTTTTTTTATTTTTGTTTTGTTTTTTGCAAGGCAATGGGGTTAAGTGACTTGCCCAAGGTCACACAACTAGGTAATTATTACGTGTCTGAGGTCGGATCTGAACTCAGGTCCTCCTGACTCCAGGGCTGGTGGTCTATGCAATCATCACCTAGCTGCCCCCTCAGAGATTCTAAGCAGAGATCTGTGCCTCAGGGTCCCAAAGATATTAGAGGAGAGTAGGTGGCAGAGTAGAAAGAGTGCTGCATTTGGAGTAAAGAAGACCAGAGTTTAAATTCTGCTTTAACTATCTACTACCTGTGTGATTCTGGGAAAGTCTCTCAAACTCTCTCAGGCTCAGTTTCCTCAACTGTAAAATGGTCATAATAATTGCACATTCCTCACAGGAGTGTTACGAGGATCAAATGAATTAACATATGCAAAGTGTTTTGCAAACCATAAAGTGCTATGTGAATGCTAGATGTTTTTATAAGAGGGCATCGTCTTTCTCCACAACTGCGCCTGGGAACTGAGTGCTTGCTCCATACATAGATGTGCCTTCTCCTTACCACTCTGGAACAAGACTCCCAAGACTGGTGCCCCTGGGACCCACACACCAGATATCTCCTGTTTTGGGATTCCTGATATGTCCACCTGCTGCTATATGCTTAGCTCTTTCTAGAGTTTGGTACTGGAGCTGAGACCACCCCGCAGGCATAACCTGGTTTCTCTCTCCTTCCTGAGCTGGTAAACTCCCACTTCTTGACCCCTTTATGTCTGTGATTCAGAGTTACCATCTACTAATATAAAAACCCCTTCCATTCCTACCTTCCTTCTTACTCACCGCTATGGAACTTAGTCCTTTCTGTTCCCTCCACAATGCATATCTGTCTCTGTTCTCTTGTTTTATGCAACTCACACATTATTCTTAACAACAATCTACACATACACACAAACACACACATACACACAAACACAAACACACATGTACCCTTCTCATGCTCCATCTCTTTATCTACCACTCTTGATCTTCTGGCCCTTTATGGCTTGGTCCAGAATATCTCTACATCTTGTTTTCTCTCTCTCCAGCTCTGGATACAACTTCCAACTAGAGTAGAAGCATTGCCCTTGATATTGCCACTTCCAAACCCTACCCCCCACATTGCTACTATCAGTAGCTTCTTCTTTGAGTCTTAGTACAGCTACCATATCTGGGAATCTAGATTTTTGTAACAGTTTATGAGCCTCCAGGTCAAATCCTTTCTCAGGGAATTTAGCACCTCGATTAGGTTTTTCTTTTGCCTACAACTTCTGCCCTCATATTCAAGAACTTCAATATACATATGGATCTTCCTTGGAATACTATCAGTTCTTATGACCCACATCTTTACCCCACCCCCATCTACTTCCAAGGTTGGTCACATCTTAGATCTCATCATCACTCATGATGGTACTATGTAGGTGATCTTGAACTTTGGAATTCCTCTTTCTAATCATGATGTTATATTCTTCCATTTCTTTTACTACTTAAATCCTATGATCATTTTCATTCATTCATTCTTTTTTTTTTTTTAGGTTTTTGCAAGGCAAATGGGGCCTGAGGCCACACAGCTAGATAATTATTAAGTGTCTGAGACCAGATTTGAACCCTGGTACTCCTGACTCCAAGGCCGGTGCTTTATCAACTACACCACCTAGGCTAGGTGGCCCCCTGCGCCACCTAGCCACCCCTCATTCATTCTTCATTCTCCCAGTCTGTCACCCTTTCTTTAACTTCACTTACCTACTCTCAGGGCAGCTAGGTGGTACAGTGGATAGAGTACTGGCCTTGAAGTCAGGAGGATGGGAGTTTGAATCGAGCCTCAGATACTTGACACTAGCTATGTGACCTTAGCCAAATCACTTAACCCTGATTGACTAGCATCCAGGGTCATCTCCAGTCACTGGACCCAGATGACTCTTGAGGAGAAAGTAAGGCTGGTAACTTAGCTCCCCCCACTCAAATCCAATTCATGTGCTTGTCATGGCATCGCCTCCTGATGTCATGGTACTCTTCTAGAATGAAGGAGAAAAACAAAACAAAACATCATTACCTCCTCTTAGTCTTGATGATCTGGTTAAACAGTTCAAAGACATATGATTCTATGACCCCAAATCTAATATTCCTTTGTCCTGTCACCCTGACAAACCCCAATCCTGGAGTAGTCCCACCATATATTTACCCTATTCCTTCCCAAATGTTCCTGAACACTGATAAAGTTCTATTGTGGCACTTCAGAACTTCTACTGGTGTATTCCAATTACACAAAATCAACCATAATGAGTCAACTGATTCTTAAATGTGAAAAATTTGCTAATTAAGAATGCAAAAGCAATGATAATCATAACACATATTCATTAGAAGACAAAATTAGGAATAAAACGCATCATAATCCACTCATAAACCTTGGTCACACTCACCCTCTAGCATATATGGTGTCTGTGGGGGTGAGAGAAATTACACACATAATACTGAGTTACTCTTTTTTTTTTATGTTTTTACAAGGCAAATGGGGTTAAGTGGCTTGCCCAAGGCCACTCAGCTAGGTAATTATTAAGTGTCTGAGACCAGATTTGAACCCAGGTACTCCTGACTCCAAGGCCAGTGCTTTATCCACTATGCCACCTAGCTGCCCCCTGAGTTACTCTTAATAAAGAAACACATGTGCCTGGGACTATTCATGACTTTAGACTTCAGGTCTTAATGATGTTTATATCTTTAGTGAACAATCTGTATCGTGCATGGTTTGTTGAGAAAAATGATTACTGTTTCCTCACCTTTTGATTCTTGGAACTCTCTTGTTGGAGCAAACAACTTCTACTCTCAGATCTCTAAAGCATATTAAACACTTTCAGTAAATAGCTTCCCTTAGCAGGACACTGAGAAAGTGTTACACTCATTTAGCAAAACTATATCAGCATAGCTTATGATAAAGCAGATACAAAACCTGCCTTTTTCATTTTTTTCTTCCTCTCAAAACATATGGGACAGTAAAGAGCAACATAGATTTTTACAGTGCCCTTCTCCGCTTAAATTATTCCCCAACATCAGCTTAATGGTGAAGTAGATAGAATATTGGATCTGGAATCAGAAAGACCTAAGTTCAAAGTAGTCTTATACATTTCTAGCTGCGTGACCCTGGGTAAGTCATTTAACTATTTGTATTAGTAAAATGAGAAAATAATAGCACCTACCTCCCAGGGTTGTTGGGAGGATCAAATGAGATAATATTTGTAAGGTACTCAGTAAAGTGAATGGACTATAGTAAGCACTAATAGAATATCACTAATAATTAGATAGTATTATCAGTTGTAGAGGTTGCCTGTCATTTTTTTATATCCTATTAGCTTCTGTATTCAGTTCTCTGCAAGAGACTTCCTTTGTCACCTTCTGTGTATTCTGTCTCCAGCTTCTCATCTCCTTTCTTCACCTGGTTGTCTCTAGCCTCCTATGCTTTGAATCAGAACCTCCTTATGAATAAAATGACTCATCTCTTACTAAGATTGAAAAATCCAACATCCATAGTGCTACTAGTTATAATGTAAACAAACCATATACAATTGTCCAATATCTTCTTGACTTTACAGTTTCTTAGCTAGATTCTTCAAAGCTCTGAAAATAGTTATATATAAATGACATGATGGACAGCAATTCCTTGTAGCCGCCCCTTTTTCCTCTGAGAGAGATCATTGTCTCTTCCATCCTCTCAGATCAATTCATGTCTCTCCACAAGCACTTTAGTCTGATTGGCTGTGCTTCTTCTCAAGTTGATATTTTACCAGTGTTCTGCACATAAATGGTTTTTTTTTTTTTTGGCCTTTTCAGCATCCAAAATGTCGATATAACAAAGAAGCAACGTTATATCCATTCTTTCCTTCTTTGCTTCAGTCTCTGAGAAAGACATGGTTTGTCTCCCTGCCAAAGTCACACACTCTACTTCTGTCCTTGATATTATCCTTTGCAGTTCCTTCCAGAAGCTATCTGCCTTGATCATTTGCTTTCTTTCTTTCATTATTAATTTCTTCTCATCCACTGGCTCCTTTCCTGCTGCCTATGAACATACTCAGATTTCCTTGGTCCTTAAGAAATGATCTGTCACTTGAACCTGCCATCCCCTCAAGCTATTTCTATCAAAAGTACCTCCATTCTTCTAGTCATCCAGGTTCACAATCTTGGAGTTATCCTTGATTCTTCTCTGCTCTCAATATCTCTTAATATCCAATAAGTTTCCAAGTCTTTTCTTCCTACATCACATCTCTGATATCCATCCCTTCTACTCCATTAACGTCACCATCATAGTTTAGACCTTCATTATCTCTTGATTCAACCATTGCAGTAGCTTCTTAATTGGTCTCCTTGCTTCTAGCCTCTTTCACTAAACTAAATTAATATTCATAAAGCACTTTGGTCATTCACTCTCTTACTCAAAAACCTCAGTGGTTTCCTATTATCTTTAGTATAAAATGCTGCCACTTTTAATTCAGTCATTTTTCAGTTGTGTTCAAATCATGACTTTTTTTTTTTTAGGGAGAGTTCTTGGCAGAGATACTGCAGTTGTTGAAATTTCTTTTTCCAACTTATTTTACAGGTGAGAAAACCGAGGCAAATAGGGTGAAATAACTTACACCACAAGTAAGTGTTTGAAATCAGATTTGAGCTTAGGAAGATGAATCTTCCTGACTCCAGGTTCAGTATTCCATTCTCTACACCATCTAGCTGCTAGCCCCACAAATTTGACTTTCAATTATTATTCTAGACTAATTCCCTTTCATGAATTCTTTGTTCTAGCCATAATAACTGTAAACCAAAATGAGTCTCTGTTTTGTGTGAGTGAGGGTGTGTATGTCTATCTCTCTCCCCTCCTTCTCCCCATCCCCAATCAGGTGGTACAATAGATAGAGCACTAGGAATCAGGAAGATTTAAGTTCAAATCCAACTCAGACACTTACTAGTTGGATGACACTAAACCTGTCTGCCTCAGTTTCCTCAATTGTGAAAATGGAAATAATAACAGCACCACCACCCCAACCCCCTGGTTTGTTTTGAGGATTAACCAAGATTAAATTTGTAAAGCTTAGCACAGTGTATGTCTGAAACAAAGTAGGTGATAGATTAATGGGTTGTTTTTCCCTTTCCTTCTATCTCTGGCTTCCATGACTTTGTAAAGACTGTCCTTCATGCATTCAAGGCATTCTCTCTTCAACTCAGCTACAGTGCTAAAACTTAAGGCAACCCTACCCTCCAGTTGGAAATGCTTTCTTCCTTGTTTAATTTATTTCCTGTTTACTTCTTTATATATCTGTATTCTTCTAGTAACTCCTGAGGTGAAAAGACTGTCTTGATTTTTTTGTCTTTGTATCTTTAGTGCACAAGACCTTAAACATAGTAGGTACTTTATTACAAATACCTATTGAATTGAATACATGAATTCCAGAAAATTTCTGTCAAATAAATTCAACTTTTCCACATCTTTCCATTATAAAATCAAAGTTGACTTTCACTGAGGAACATTTAGGTGCCCGGATATCATACTTAGTAATACAGCAAACCTTTAACAATTTAACACAAAGGTATGCTTTAATCCCTTCCCCCAGAAATGAGGAGGAGTGACACGTGAACGTTAAATCCCTATGGAAAAGAAGTAATTTGAAAAATTCAAAGGTAATCAGGACCACAGTGAAACGGCTGTTTAGAAAAACAGGCAGGTGAACACCTGGAAAATCTGAATCACCTCAAAGTTCTGACACCATTGACCTTCTGAGATCTAAGGGCAATAAGAGGGAGAATTAATAATGACTGCCAGGGGTTTCTAAACACCAACTGAAAACTCACACGAGTGGGGCAGGCAGGAAAAAAAGACAAAGGGCAGACCAATGTTCAAAACCAAATAAAAGTCAGCCCGGAAATTACCCTGTTGATAAATCTGATGTGAATAACAAGTAAAAGAACCGAACAAAGAAGGGGAGCTAAAAATCTGTGACTAGCCAGAGACCAGTGAAATCACAACCATTTGGGGTAAATCTAGCTTTATGGAAGAAAAAAAAATGATGGTATCCAGATATATTTGGTAGGCTCTTGGAGCTAGAAGTGACTCTACAGATCATATGATCAAACTTTCACACTTAGTGAAATGTTAGTAAATGTTTAACAATTACCTCCCCAGAGCATGATATATTTTTTAAAAATTTAATTTGCAATATTAACATTTTTCTCCATGACTTTTTTAAAAAAATTAGATATTTTTTTGATCAGCAAAAATCTGCTTTCTCTTCCTCCCATCTCACTTCCCCAATTAAGAATGAAAGGGGAAAAAAAAAAAGAAAACCAAACCAAACCTCTGTTAAAATATGTAGTCAGGTGAAACAAATTTTCATGTTAATCAGATACATATATGTATATATATAGATATATAGATATATAGATATATAGATATCCTGCAGATGAGTCCTTCACCTCTTTATCAGGATGTGAGTAAACATATTTAATTGTTAGTTCTCTGGAATCATTAAATCCTTAGGAATCAAAGAATATTAATTCTTTCAAATTTGTTTGTCTTATCATATCGTTACTGCATAACAGTTCTGTTCACTTCACTCTGTATCAATTCATACAAATCTTTCCAGGTTTCTCTGAAGCTCTTAATCATTTCCCATAGCATAAAGGTTTTTATTCCATCATTTCTTAAGTCCAGAAACCAGCCAAACAAACCAGCCAATAAACTTTGTCCTGATTTTGTGCTTGCTGGTTTCTAAGATATAAATGCTCACCCTGAAAATTTAACAATTAGCTCCCAGAGCCATTAACAGCTGACTTCAATATGTCCTGACATTTTACAGAAGAAGAAAGCATTACTCAGAGAGGGGAAGGAACTTACCTAATGTCACACAGCAAGTTAATGAGAGAGCTGGGACTCACGATGACCAGACTAATGTTTGTCCCATCACTTCACTGTCCAAATTCATTGCTGCTGCTTTGGGATTTAGGAGCTTTCACAAAAGAAACAGAAACTAGCCTTTATTAAGGTGCATTTCTAATTGCACAGGAGAATATATCAATTCTAATTTTAAATTTTTTATTGATATATTTCATTTTTTTATCAACTACATTTCTCCCTATCCCTTTTCTGTCCCAGAGCTATCATTTATAACAAAAGCATTTTTTTAAGAGAAACTGCAGATGAGAAGAAAATAAAGGGAAATGTGTTTGTGTGTATGTGTGAGTGTCTGTATTGTTCTTTTTTATTGTTTTGTGATTGTGACCCTGGACAAGTCATATAACCTCTGACTGCCTTGGTTTTCTATTCATTACAGTTCTAACTTTTAAGACATCTAGGAACATAAGGAAGAAGGGATAAGGGAAAACTGGTAGGGATATATCGGTAAATGTTTAAAAATTGATTCTCTGAAAAAATATACGCAGGACACACTTTAAAGTTTATTCTGCATCATTAACATTTTCTCCATTACTTTCTGAAGTCTAGAAATCAACAAAACGGTAAATCAAGCCTTGATTTGTAACATATGCCAATTTCCAAGGAATAAATGTTCATAAATTGAAAATTTAACAATTGGCTCTTGAGATTGGTTTCAGCTGATTCCAGCACACCCCTGGGGATAGGGGCAAGGGAGACCAGCTATCATTTCTAAGGATCTTAATGTTTACAAAATGCTTTTCATGTGTTTTTTCATTCAGTTCTCACAATGTGAGATACTGCCATTATTTCCTCCATTTTACAGATGAGAAAACTGAGTTGCACTGAGAGGGTATGTAACTTGCCCACAGTCACACAACTAGTAACTGTCTGATGCAGACATCAAACCCAGGTCTTCCTGATTCTAAGTCCATTAGTCTGCCCACTCTGCCACCCAGCTGCCTAGGATTCACCTGTCTCCTTCAGTTCATGGGTCTCAGGGCCTTAGGAGTAATGATTTTTATTCCACAGTGGGGTAAGGAAGTGGGGTTTTAGTAGTGATTCTCCCAGAGACTGTCCTCTGGAATGTGTCCACTTGAATAATGCAAAGCTGCCATTACTTCTTCAAGTTTGACACAAGGGGACTTGGTTCTTCCATACAAGAGTAGAGATGCATCTATTTCTATTGTAATATGAATCTTCTCATAGAAAGACATCAAGAAAAGAAAAAAAAAGGAAAAAGAGAAAGATTTTTGGGACAGTAGGAAAGGCCTTGCCTTTTTGTAGGGAGAGGTGGGTTCTCATTTACATGTGACTGATTAGCTTCTAGTCTCTGATGTGATAGGCAGGAATGGTTACAAGCCCCTTCCTAGTGGGTCCATGGAAGTGTTTAGAATGGGAACCTCTAGATATGGAAGATTTAGAAGAAGGGCAGAGCAGAGGTTACAGGAGGGAGTAAAGAGGCATGTATAGAACAGGTAGCCTATTGGTTGCTTTATGAATCTTAAAAAATCCTCCTCCCTCAATCCTCATTATCTAAATCAGGGGCTGGGAACATCCAGCCCAAGGGCTGTATAAGGTTGGTGAAATCATTTGAACTATTGCTGCCATGGCAAATGCAGGTGGGATTCAAAATTCAGTAAATCTAGTAATTTTGTAAGGGTGAATCAATTAAATGTTTGACCAAATACAGCAGGCTAATTTTTAATTTGATAATTTTGTATGACCTATGAATGATGTTATAAATATCTAAATGACCCTGGACAGAAAAAAAAAGCTCTTCTGTAAAAATGTTTGCTTTGGTCACAAATTTATTTACTTATTGATTCAATACATGTTATAGGTGACTCCCCTTTCCCACAGTCTTCATTTCAGTCAGACTGGCATTGCTCATTCTCTACTTGTGCCTGTGTCTTTGTCTCCAGGGTTTTGTAGTGGATAACAAAAAGAGCTGGCAGTTATAGTGCTTTAAGATTTGCAATCATATCTTTATAAACTTTACCTTATTTTATCTTTACAACAACCCAGGGAAGTAGGTACTATTATCCCCACAGATGAGGAAATTTAGATAAATAAAAGTTGTGACTTACCCAGGTCACTGAGCTAGTGAGTGTCTGAGATTGGATTGGAACTCAGGTCTTCCTGACTGCTGTCACCCAGTTGTCCCCATATCTAGAATATACCCCTTCCTAATCTCTGCTTCTTAGAATCCCTCATTTCCTTCAAACCTCAGTTACCCTGATCTCTCTAGCTGTTAGAGTCTTTCCCTAAATTATTTATCTGGAACAGGTTTTATATGGGCATATGTGTATATGGGGCGGCTGTATGGCCCAGTGGATAGAGTGCTGGGTCAAAAGTTGGGAAGATTCATCTTCATGAGTTCAAATCTGGCTTCAGATACTTACTAGTTAAGTGACTCTGAGTATTATACCCTGTGTGCCTCAGTTTCCTCATCTGTAAAAGAGTATCTTTGCCAAGAAAACCCTAAAAGGGATCACAAAGAGTTAGAAAGAAATAAAACAACTGAATAAAAAAACATATATGTACATGATGTCTCTTCTCTCCTCCACAGCCTTACTCCTCTCCCTCCATGTAAACTCTTGAAGGCAGAGGTTGTTTCCTTTTCCTTTTTATCTTTATATTTCCCTTACCTGGTATAGAATCTCTCATACAGTAGGTATTTAATAAGTGTGGAACAATCAGTTGCCACTACAAGGTAAGATTAATTAAAAGGAGAAGATGAATGGTTGGGGTTTTTTTGTATGAAAGAGTTTCTGATGAATGTTCAGGCACAAAATGAAGTTTGCCTGGCTGAGAAGAGGACTGTACTTCAATACATTGGCACTAAGGAGAAAATAGAGGGCAAATAGCAATGCTTGGAAGTGGGAGGAGCATTTGCTGCACAAGGGGTCAGCAATAAGTTTAGCCTCATTTAACATGTTTAATAACGATTCAGAAGATGTCTAAAGGATGATAATGAAAGTTGCCAATGATGCTAAATTGGAAGATGTAAGGATAACATGAATGGCAGGTAAGTCACAAATGGGACCTGGGTGGTTTTCTTTGGTAAGCAGACTGCAAAGTAATCTGGGAAGGACCATGGAATGCCAGACTTCTAGATTTAAGGGCAACCTCAGAGCTCATCTAGCATTACCCCCTATCTCCCATCTATTACATTCCCCAAACAAGTCATCCAGTTTCTGCTTTGTTTCTTCCAAGATGGGAAACTCACAGAGCAAGGCGGCCCATTTTATTATGACATCTCCCATGCCTTACAAAATTCTTTCTTTTATTGAATTAGAACATACTTTCATTTGATCCTAGTCCTGGCCCTTTGGGGCTTACACAAAATAAGTCTATTCCAGTGTAGTGTAAAGGAGAGCATTGGATTTAAGTTCCAGTCTTGCTAGCTTGGGTAAATCACTCTATCTCAGTTTCCCAATATGTAAAATGAAAGATTGTATTATTTGCTCTCTAAGGTTCCTCCCCTTGAGATATTTAAAGATAATGTGTCCTCCTTAAGTCTTTCCTTTCTCAGGCTAAATATTGCTAGTTTTTCTTCTCCTTTATCATCATAATAGCTAGCATTTATATACTATATATATACCTTAAAGTTTGCAAAGTGATTTATTTGTGTTATCTCATTTGATACTCACAGCAATCCTATGTGGCAGATGCTATTATTATCTCCATTTTTCAGTTAAGGAAACAGGTGATTGAGAAATTAAATGACCTGTGCAGGGTCATATAGCAAATAATTGGCAGAGGCAGGATTTGAACTCAAGTCTTCCTGACTCCAAATCTAGCACTCTATCCAGGTGCCTGCTGCTGATTTTTCCTGGGCTATGGTTTCAAGTCTTCCCTCTCCACTCTAGTTAGCTCCATTTTAGTGTGCTTCAACTTTTTAGGGTCTTCCTAAAATGTGGGATTGTTTGGGATGGAGAGAGAGTATGTTGGGATACAGATCTGGAGTCAATAAGAATTGGGTTTGAGTTGCTGTTTTGTTTCCTGCCAGTTTAACTGCTCTGGGACTTCTTCCTCAAAGGTGAGGAGGTTGGATTAGATGAACTCTGAGGATCTTTCCTACTTCTGACATGCTGTGACTCCATGGGCTTTCTCTGTGTGTAGTTAGGTTGAGATGACTGAGATAGAATTTGATGGCAATCTTCTACATGTAGTAGGAAAAGATAAGTGACCTTGGGAACTGGGGCCATGGGAGAAGAATGGGAATGGGGATGAGAAACAGGGAAAAAAATGTTAAAATATATAATTATAGAACAATTACAGAATCTCAGAGAAATACAGCATCTGAGAGTCCATTAGTCCAACCAATATCTGAATAAAGATCCTCCATATAATGTACTGCAAATGACAGGAAATCCAACTTCTATTTGAAGACTTCTAGTGATACTGCATTTTTGGACAGCTCCTTCTGCAGCTTTAGACTTTGACAGAGTATAGATTTTTTTTCTTTTTAAGGGGATGGGTGGGGAGGGAGACTAAGGAATGGGGAGTGAATCTCATAATTTTTTAAATATCCCCAGATCAGAAAGTTCTAATAACCCTGAGAAGGTTAGGGGACCATGGGAGCTGAGTTCTAATTTCCATGATTCTGCAAGAAATTAATTCCTGGGGCCTCTCTTCTCTGGCTGTGTTTTCTTCTCTTTCCAAACTCCCTCTCTTTCTTTGCCATGGTCTCCCATGAGACTCCCTTTAGCCAGACATGTGCTGCTGAGTTTGTATTTCTTTGTTGGGGAGGAGGAGAGAGGCTGGAGTTTTCTCCAGAACCTCTGGAAAGGCTTAGGGAGCTTGCTGTCTGTTTCCCCTGAGGGGGCCAGGGTCCGAGGTTGCTCTCATTCCCCCCCTTCCCACTATTATTCATTAAATGAGTTGGCCCTTCCTAACAGCTTGGAGTTGGCTTGGAAGAGAGTCCCTGCGCCTGGAATGGTGGTCGTCAGCCTAACAAATCAGCCTTGATTTGCAGTATTCATTTCTGGGCATGCTGCTTGAACAGATGGGCTCTCCCCAACCCTGTTTTCTCCAACCTCTAACCTTGTGCCCTATGTGAAGGTTCAGTCCACCCAGAACACACTCATTCTTTCCCCCGATGGGGAGAAAAGGTGGGGAGGAACAGGAATGGGACTGGAGGAGAGGAAGCAGTATTAATTATCGTGTGAGCACAAAATGAAATAAGGAATTAAACCTCAGGTCACATGTTGTAAAGGGACAAGACATCGAGGGTGGCACAGTTCCCATGCTGTCGACACAACATCCTCACTGCTCTCATTTATATTTAAGTGGGGAGGGGGAATGGCAATACAAAATGCAGAGCCTTGGGGATCTGGCCATTCGAACCCCAGGGAACGGTTTGGCTCTGGGCAAACACCTGGTTTCCAACTCCCTTCCCCTCCTGCTCCCCCTGGAACCAAGCCCTGACCATGTGCTCAGTCAGCCCCTCCCTCAGCAGCCCCCCCATCCCCACCCCGCCCCTTCCCCTGCAGCCTGTGACTTAGGTTGCCCATCCTGGGAAACAAGAGAGATGAAAGCAAGTCCATGATATGTAAATAGCCCCAGCCTAGGCGGCTGGATGAAACCCTGCTCCGTTCAGGGTTCATACTGAAGACCCACAGGAAAAAAACAATCACAAACCAGGGAACATCTCTGCAGAGGGGTTGGGAGGCAGCTGGAAGAACCAAGAAAAAGAGAAGCCCCAGCAAGCCGCGTGTCCTCTTTCATCCACAAATGGTTGAGCTTTCCCTGGATGAGGGGAAATGTTTGTACAAGGCTCCAAACACACTGATTTCTTTTTAGGATGCACACACCTCTCCATTTTCCAGGCTGACAAAGGGATGCCGATTAGCCACGACAGTGGATGTTCCAAAAATCTTTGGAATGCCTTAAGTAGCTCATGGGGAGCAATTCTACCATCTCACTAAGGCTGCTGGGAAAACCCATTTGGGTCCCCCTGGGTCCAGGCTGATTGGCAGCAGGGATGAGTCAAGCCAACAATGGCAATGGAGCAAAGGAAAAACAGCCTGGTCTTAAAATTCTACCTCATATAATTCACAAAGTGGATAACCCATGGTGGGGGGGGGGGAGATAAAGAGAAGAGAAAGAGAGAGAGAGAGAGAGAGAGAGAGAGAGAGAGAGAGAGAGAGAGAGAGAGAGAGAGAGAATGAGAGAATGGGGGGAGAGAGGGAGACAGAGACACAGAGACACAGAAACATTGAGACAGACATGGATACAAGGAAACAGGGAGGGAGGGAGGGAGGTGGGGAAGGGGGGATATGGAGAGAAGGTCAGACCGAGAGAGGGACAGAGACATAAATCGAGAAGGAGGGAGAGAGATGGGGGGAAGGAAGGAAGGGAGAGGGAGAGACAGGGAGGGGGGGGGAGGAGAGAGAGAGAGAGAGAGACAGAGACAGAGACAGAGACAGAGACAGAGACAGAGACAGAGACAGAGACAGGAGGGAGAAAAAGGGAGGGAGAATGAGGGAGAGTGATCACGAGATCACTGAGTTGATTAGCTTTGGAAGGGCAGGATTTTCTCACTCTGAGGCTACTAAATCCTTATCTCTATGACCTTGGGTAAGTCATTTCTTCTCTCTGGGGCTCAGTTTCCCCATCTGTCAAGTGTTGGGTATTGAACAATATGTTCTCCTTCTCAGTCCTCCAAAACAGTAATTCTGTGGCTTTCATACACAGACACAACTACAGTCTTCCTTGCAACATGTGCCAGTAATGTGTGCAGGAAGATGAATATTCTGGCCTGGCACCTCCCTCCCTTTCCTGCTCAAGGCTGTAAGCCCAAGTCCTTCATAAGCAATGCCCTACCTGGAGGGGCTTCTCCCCCTCCCCCCATGGCCTGGAGAAGAGATGCATTGGCTGTTAGTTTGTTCATTTTTTTCTCTAGACCTTGGAGAAGTGCTGGAGTATGGAGGGAGACAGACTGAAGCCCTGCTGCAGAGGATTTTCATTCTTCCTCCCAGGTATTTCAAGGAAGCAAGAAGGACTGGATGATGAAGTGGTTCTAGTTGCAATAGAGAAGCCCCGGGAGAATTAGGTTATTTAAAGGACAGCATGGAGGCTGTTCTCCACCCCTAAAAAGACAAGCGGCCAACTCCGGGTGGGGATACGTGCTCTTAGAGAAAAAGAAAGGACTCTGAAGGCTGGGACTAGGGGGTTTTGCTCTCTGCTCTGCCAGGGTCAGGCTCTTCAAATCTGGAGCAATGAGGCCATGAAGCCCTGCACCTCTTTCCCCAAAATTCAATATGATTTAGCCTTCATTCTTTAAAGGCATAGCAGTTTGGAATGAGGGAGGTTCCTCTTCCTTCTACACTGGCTAGAGCAGGGGGATAGTTTGTCCTGGTCATCACCTTTTGGAGTGGCGCTGGTACCTGAACAGACTGGGGAAAGGTAGTGGGGATAGAGAGAGGACGCAAAAGCAGGTCATATGAGGATCATTCAAAGGAATGGAGGTAACATGGTCTGTATCTTCAAGTATGTGAAGTATCATATGGAGGGATTAGGTTGTGGCCTTAGAGGGCTTACCTGGAAATGAGAATCATCAGGAAGCAGATTTCATCAGATCTTAGACCATGGACTTTAGAGCTGAAATGATCCTTGGAGGTAAGTTTGACCCATCCTATCACTTTATAGATGGGGAAACTGAGGCCTAGAGAGGGTAAATGATTCAGTTGAGATCAGACAGGGCAAATTCTCATTCAGCTCAGTTTATAAGTAAACCATTAGTGTGGTTTAACAATGAAATATGTCAGGAGGTAATAAATCCTGCTATTGAAAGTATTTTATCAGAGACTGGATGGCTCCCCTCTGGAAAGCTTTAAGAGAAAATTTCTGCAGTGGATTGGGACAGGGAAAGTGGGGGGAGAGAAGTGTTGGTTTAGATTATTTCTAAGGTTCTTTGCGACTCTGAAAGATAGATCTCAGTTCATGGCCTCAGTTTCCCTATTTAATGTGAAGTTCTAAAAAGAATCCTAAAATATTTGTTATCTTAAATCAATCCACCAATGAAACTCTAAGAGGCAAATTCTTTTGGTCTTCTTGACCAGTGCTTTGGGTTATAAACTGGCAGAAATTTATATGGCACCATTTCAGGAAGGTTCTCTTTTGCCAAATCGTCTTCCTCCTATTGTCTTTTATAATGCCTAAATCCTATCACTGGGAATTCATTCCTTTGGGGCTTAAAGGCTTTTCTGCACCTCAAAGTTCTCTCATTAAAATGCAAATACCCACAAGCCTAACTCCTCAAACTCTTATCAAGGGGATTAGCTTTCCAAAAGTGTCAAAGAGTTGGGACCCTCACCTGAATCTTTCCTTAGAAGAGGAGAGGATCTGGAGTGGGAACAGAGCAGGTCCAACAGTGTCCAGAGGGATGAGGTGGGGAGAACAACAAGGACGAGCTTCGACTCCTCCCCTCCCCATCCTTGACAAGTCTGTTAAGATCCATAAAACCAGTCTTGTGGGTGCCATTCACTCCAAGGTCACCCCAAAGCAGTCAATAATTAAGCACCTACTGTGTGTGTAGCAGGCACTCTGCTAAGTGTTGGGGCTCCAAAGAAAGGCAAAAGAGAGTTTCTACTTTTAAGGAGCTCACAATCTAATGGGGGGGGGGACAAAATATAAGCAAATATATACAAACAATTTTCATAACAGAATGAATTGGAAATAATCAACAGAGGGGAAGTTCTAGAATCAATAGAGACAGAGAAAGGCTCCTTGTAGGAAGTGAGACTTTACCTGGAAAAAACCGAGGAAACCAGGAGGTAAAGATGAGAAAGAGCATTCCAGGCAAGAGGAAATGCCAGGAGCCTAGAGATGAAGAGTCTTGTGTGTGAATAATAAAGAGGCCAGTGTCTTAGGAATAAGGTGTAAGTAGGCTCGAAAGGAGGAGGGAGAAATATACTATGAAGGGCCTTGAATGCCAAATCAAAGATTTTAGGTATTTGATACAGGAAGTGGCAGGGAGACCCTGTTGGTCTGGTGGTGGTGGTGATCTGCATTTTTAGGAAAATGACTTTGGCAGCTGAATGAGAGCTATCTTGGAGTGGATAGAGACTTGTGGCAGACAGAATACAGTACACTTTATAAAAGCTGAATAGGGGGGTGGGAGTGAGGGTACCCATCCTAACCTAATCTAGGAAAGCCCAAGTCCTTTACCAAGAGCAGTTACTTTGGATGGACAAAAATTAGTCTTACACATCTGGCACAGCAACACACCACCAAATTTCAGCTCCTAATCCCTGTTCCCAGAAGCCAGTTCTCAGTATTATAAGCACAGAGAAAGTCCTCTGGCATTTGAATAGGTGGTGGCAGGCCACTTAGGTTATAATTGACTCTAATTAGCCCTCCCACAAGCTGTAACATTCCTCACCTGCATTGGGAGCAGGCATGTGAGAAGGAGAGATTCTTCTCTACCCTTGAGAACACCCACAGCACATCCCCTTAGAGAGAATAATAGATAATCTTAATTCCAACAACCACACCTCTGTATAAAGCACTTTTCTAAACACTGTATAAAGAGCTTTCATCTATTGTCCTCAAATTTTTTCTTGATATTGGCTGGCTTCTCTCTTGTCTGACCTTAGTTTCTCAATCTCCTTTGCTAAATCATACCTACTCATCAAGTGTGTCCTCCAAGCCTCTGTCTTGCATTCTTTTTTTCTTTACTCAGTCTATACTGGCTTGATTAGTGAGCTCATCAGTTCCCAAGGGTTCAATTATCATCTGTATGCTGATGACTCCTAGATCTATCTACCCAGCACTAATGTCTCCTGAACTATATTGTCTCATATTACCAACTGAATTTTGAATGTTCTGAATGGGGATGATTTGTAGATCCAGGTGGAACACCGGATAGTTCAACTGGTCTGGAGACACTGGATAGTTCAACTGGTCTGGAGATAGCAAGACCTGAATTCAAATGTGACCTCAGACACTTTATTAGCTGGGTAACCCCGGGCAAGTCATTTAATGCTGTTTACCTCAGTTTCCTTGTCTGTAAAATGAGCTGGAAAAATTTAAAAAAAAGGCAAACCACTCCAGTATCTCTGCCAAGAAAACCCCAATGGGGTCAGGAAGATTCGGACATGACTGAACAAAAACATAAGCTTCCTAAATGCAACATGTCCAAAACAGAACTCATTATCTTTCTTTCCAAATCTTCCAAATCTTTCCAAACCTTCCCTTCTTTTGAACTTCCCTGTCACTGGTTGATCATTCTCCCAGTTACTCAGGCTTCCTACCTCAGTGTATTCCTTGACTCCTCACACTCACTTATTTCACATATGAATTATGTTGTCAGAGCTTGTCATTTCTGCCTTCATAAATATAACATCTCTTGTATGTGTACTTTCATCTCACCTCTCTCTTGATGCCAAGCATTCTCTCCTCATTTGCCCAAAGTATTTTAAACTAAATCATAACTTTGACAATGTTACCATGCTCTCCCCCCACTCCCCATTAAATAAATCAGTGATTCTGAATTACCTCTATCCATTACAGAAAGTTCTTTGTTTGGCATCTCTTCAAAGCATGGCTACTTCCTACCTTTTCTTTTTTTTGGGGGGGGGGGGACATGGCAGTTACTTAAGTGATCTTCCTCAGGTCACACAGCTAGTAAATGTCTGAGGCTACATTTGAACTCAGATCCTTCTGATTCCAGGGCTCTATTTCCTGAATCACCTAGCTTCCCTTACTTCCTACATTTTCAATCTTTTTACATTTTACTGCTTTCTGTACACTAGATAGTTCAACCAGCCTCTTTGTTGTTTCTTGAATACAACATTACATCTCTAGTTTTTTTGCCTTTTCTCTGGTGGTCCCCAAACCTGGAAGTTCTCTCTTCACCCCATTCTGCCTCTTTAGTTGTCTTGGCTTCCTGAGGACTCAACTCAAATCCTACTTTCTTCAGGAGCCCCAGAGTTGTCAGTGCCTCCATTCCCTAGCTTAGCTTCCAATTCTGAGTTTATCTTGTTGGATCTAGTTATTTAATCTATCTTTAGATTGCAAACTCCTAGAGGGCAGGAACTCTTTTTCCTATCTTTATGCCTTCAGAGCTTAGTACATTTCCTAGATAGAAAATAACAAATGTTTCTTGACTGATTGTCTCTCATTGGATTTCTGGAATAGCCCTGTGAGGTGGCAGGGCAGGAATGATGAGCCCATAAAGACAGCTGAAATTCAGAAGTTAAGTTACCTCCCTAAGGTCTCATACATAATAGATAATGGGTCCTGGACTGGAATCCACATCCATCTTCCAGGCTTTTCCCACTAAATCCCATGACCTCCCAGTAAAGGTCATAACTTCAGAGACATGACCCAGGTTTTTATCAGTTTGGTATCACCTTCCATCAATGCAGAGCCCACCTTCTTCATGATTTAGGAAAAGGTTTTTAAGGATTGCTAAAGTAAGAAAAGGCATCCCCTCTGGCCACAAGGAGAAAGCAGAGGATCTAGTGGAGGTGATACTAGTAGTAGTAGTAGTAGTAGTAGTAGTAGTAGTAGTAGTAGTAGTAATGATGATGATTATTTCTATCTGAATTCTATGGAGAAGATGAGAACTTTTATATATAATACATAATAGCATTAGCACTTTTAATAAAGGAGGCAGATTTAGGTTCAATATATAGAGAAAAAATCTAATAATTAGAATTGTTCAAATATGAGATTAACTCCCTTGGGATGTGGTAGAGCTTTTTGATTTGATTCTATTCAATTTAAGAAGAAGCTAGGTGGTCCAGTGGATCAAATACTGAACCTGGAGTAAAGAAGACTCATTCATCTGGATGAGTTCAAATCCAGTCCTAGACACTTAACTAGCTGTGTGACTCTGGAAAAGTCACTTAACTCTGCCTTAGTTTCTCATCTGTAAAATGAATTGGAGAAGGAAATGACAAACTACTTCAGTATCTTTTTCAAGAAAATCTTAAATGAGGGTCAAGAAGAGACACATATGACTAAAAGATAACTGGAAAACAACAATGACCTGGTTCTGTGTTATGTCTTAGGGACAGTCCCTGCTCTCAGGGAACTTTCCTTTTTTTCTCCCCTTAGGAAACATTCATAAGATAAATAAATTAAAAAGCATATACTAAATAAACATGAAATAATTGAGGAGGGTTTCTAGGAACTGGGGAGAAAGAACAAAACAGGTCTCTTGGTACTTATTATAGCAGATGACAACTGAGTTGAGCTTTAAAAGAAGCTGGGGGGGAGGCCAGGTGGCGCAATGGATAGAGCACCGGTCCTGGAGTCAGGAGTACCTGAGTTCAAATCCAGCCTCAGACACTTAATAATTACCTAGCTGTGTGGCCTTGGGCAAGCCACTTAACCCCATTTGCCTTACAAAAACCTAAAAAAAAAAAAAGGTAGGAATTTCATGAGGTAGGGTTGAGGAGGGAGTTCACTACATCCAGCTTGTGCAAAAGTGCTCAGAAGGCAGTTGGAATGTTATGTAGGGTGAGTGTATATAGTTCAATTTGGATAGAATGTAAAGTTCTTGAAAAACAGCAATATGTAATAAACCTAGAAAAATATATTGGCGTCAGATATTGAAGCCTTTAAAAGTCAAATGAAGGGATTTCTAATTTATTCTAGAGGTAAGGGGGAGATGGTGGAGTGATATAGTCAGAACTGGGCTTTCTCTCATTTGATTTTTGGAGCAGCCCCATGAGTGGGCAAGGCAGGAATGGTGTGCCCATTTTATAACTAAAATCTCAAAAGCTCAGAGGTTAAGTTACCTCCCTTCTTACATACCTAACAGATGGTGGCTTCTAGACTGAAATAGTCAGAACTGGATATTAGGAATATCAGTTTGGCAGCTATATGACTAGTGGAGAGAAGGCAGGGAATAAAAGCAGAAAAATTAATTAGGAGGCTATTGAAATAATCCAGATGAAAGGTGATGAAGGCTTGAACCACACTGGTTGCCATGAGATCAGAGAGAAGAGAAAAGATTCAAGATGCATTGTAGAGGTACACTCAACAAGACTTGGCAACTGATTACATGTGAGAAACCCGAGGTAAAAAGTTGAAGATGACTTCAAATTGAACATAGTAGGACCCTTGGAAGAAATAAGCAAGTTAGAAAGAAGGAAAGGTTTTATAGAAAAAGTACTGGGTTTCATTTTGTTGAGCTTGAAATGTTTATAAGTAGAGGTAGATATTGTCCTATTGACTATTCAGACTTAAGAGAGGGATGGAGAAAATGTTAATAAAGCAAAATAAACTTAAAAATGCATCCTGGTACATTTCTTTCTTTGAGTTGTTGAAATTCATCAACACATCTCTACTTATAAGACACCCATTTTGAAATGTCTAATAGGTATCTTTATGATACTACCTCCTTTACAACTTTTATCTCCATCTGGACCTTAGGCTCCTAGACTTCATCCTATTTAAATAGATTTTAGGGCCATCTTATTCCTTTCCAGTTATCTCTGAGTAAGACATCCCTCCTCCCTTATCACTAATTTATGTGTCTTCTCCATTAGAAGATAAACTCCTAGAGGGCAGGGGCTGTTTTTTTTTTGCTTGTTTTTGTCTCTCCAGCAATTTACATAATCATAAATGATTTAAAAAAATTATCCATGGGGGCAGCTAGGTAGTGTAGTGGATAGAGCACTGGCCCTAAATTCAAATCTGACCTCAGACACTTAATAATTGCCTAATTGTGTGACCTTGGGCAGGTCACTTAACCCCATTGCCTTAAATAAATAAAATTTAAAAAAATTATCCATGAAATTGGTATTACAGAATAAAGCTCAGAAAAAAATTGAGTCTACTTTAGAGATTTGGGAGTCATCTGGATAGGGTGACAGTGGCTCCCAAACAAAATCTAGATGACTATTTGGTAGGTATATCATAGGGAGGATTCCCATTGGGCTATCAGCTGAGCTCAATAGATTAGGAGATTTAATTACATACTTTAATTATGTGTCCCCCCATTTTCAAGCTTTACTTATTTACAAGAGAGGAAAGAGAAGTTCAGAAGATTCAAATGACTTGACTATGACTAGTAGTCATCATATGACTACTAAATGCACATCAGAGGCTTAGCCCCCTTTCAGAGCTGCCCAAAGCACCTAAAGCTTGGCTAGGAAGAAACAGTTCACCAATGAGGATGTGGGAGTAATCTTAGAACTGTCAGTGGGCTTCGTGAGAAAGATGTTCATAAGCAGGGCAGAACTTGAGGGCATTCTGAGAAGCTTGTTTAAGCATATTTCTTCCCCACAAAGAGCCAGACACTAAAGGTTTTTGCTCACTACAGAAATGGAGGAGGACCAGCTCTGCAGCCTTGCTCTCATCTTGGATGGACAGCAGAATTGGAGGATGTGGCTTAGATTTGTCTTGCTGCGGCCAAGGAGGCCAGAAGCACTCATCTCCATGGTCTTTCACTTTTTATTAAGCTTTGAAGCAAGAAAGGATTGCAGAGGTAGTTCTGATCCTTCAGAACTAAAAACAAATTCAAATCAGATCAGCAGCAGGGCAGGTGGGTGGGTGACCAGCTTTACAAAGGTCTTGCCATGTGCTAGGCACTACACTGAAAGCAGGAGGTATTAGTCTGAGCACAAAGGACAATTCCCTGCCTCCAGCTCAAAAGTGGGAGGGGGAGGAAGACAGACATGGAGGGAGGGAAGTGGAGGATGGTCAACCTGGACCCAGCTGGGTGTCCTTGGGGAAAAAGTTATCAAAAGGAGAAGGCAATTTGGTGGTGAAGAGATGGTCTAGGGGAAAGATTCCAAGCAATGAGGAAAGTTCCAGTCAACTCCTACTACATACTAAGCAGGAGAGCCACAAAAAAAAAAGTGAAGTTATATTCTGAGTCAACTAGTAAGCATCTAAGTATATACAAACTTTTATACAAGGTAGTTTTGAGGGAGGATTGGGAAAGGCACGTCCTGGCGTCGCCTCCCTGATGAGAACAAAGGACAAACAACAACAATAACAACAACACAGTCAGAGTGTTTGAACCCAGATCATCCCGACTCTGAGGCTCACTCTCTATTCAAGAGATCATGATGCCTCCTCAGAGCTGAGTTTTGAAGGGAACTAGGAAATCTGAGAGAAAGAATATAAGGAGGAAGTGCAGTCCAGGTATAAGGGATGGCCAGTGCCAAGGTCTGGGGAAGGGAGATAAAGTATTGTATGGGAGGGAAAGTGTCTGCCTGGAATGTAGGAAGGGCATCATCTGGCAGCATTTCCCCACAGTTGTGAGTGAAATCACTCACTTGGATTATGTAGCTAGCCAACTGACTAGTATTTTACCAAGCACTTCCTATATACAAATGCTCTGAAGAATTCAGAGGAGACAATCTTTGCCATCTTGGAATTTATGATTCACTGAGGGAGACAAAAGTAATATGCAACCAACAGTAAACAATACAAAGTGATATCTAATTGGGACCTCCAGATAGGGAAGTGATAAATTCAGCAGTCAGAATGAGATATGCAAATATACATATATACACACATACATATACACATATGCAAATATACATATATACACATACATATATGTGACATGGTTAACATGGGGATTTGTTTTGCTTGACTACACATGTTTGTAATGGTTTTGTTTTTCTTGCTTTATTGATGATAGGGAGGTGGAAGGGATAGAATTCAGAGTTGTAAAACAAAACAAAACTGAATGAAAAAAAATTGTGCGATATAGGCTGGGAGTTCAGAAAAGAGGGAAATGAGTTTAGGGATGTGATGGGGGGAAGCAGGGCAAGATGGGTAATAGAAAGAAGCAAAGTATCCCAGGCTCCAGCTGTAAATTCCTGGTCCATGATAGGTTCTCTGCAAGCCATAATCAGGGAATTCCAGGATTTTTTTTTTATGTTTACTTTGTTATATAGATGTGCTTAAATCTTTCCTTTAAAGTCATTTTTTTTCCTGGGGATTAGAGATCTGGAATTAGAAGAGATCTCAAAGATCATTTGATCCTATCATTTCGTTTTACAGATGAAGAGAGACTGAGGCCCATGGAGGTTATGACTTGCTCATAGTCATTCAAGCAGTTAGCATCTGAACTGGAACTTGAATCTAGGTTCCCATCCCTAATTTCCATTGAACTACTTTGCCTCTCTGTTTCTCCACATCTCCTTCATTCTACCCCCACAATGATAAAGGAAGAACCTTATATTTCAATCTTCCTCTTTTCAATGTACTTTCAGTCTTCCATGTATATGTTTTATTTCCTTAGTAAAATGTAAGTACCCTGAGGGAAGGCAGGATCTGTTTCATTTTGTTTTTTAAAAAAATTATTTATTTAAGACAATGGGGTTAAGTGACTTGCCCAAGGTCACACAACTAGGCAATTATTACAGAATAGAGCTCAGAAAAAAATTGAGTCTACTTTAGAGATTTGGGAGTCATCTGGATAGGGTGATAGTGAACTCAGGTCTTTCTGACTCCAAGGCTGGTGCTCTAGTCACTGCACCTCCTAGTTGCCCCCATTTTATTTTTTCTTGTATATTCCTAGCACCTAACACAGTACCTGATAATAGGCATTGAATAATTGCTTGATGATTGATTGATCTGACCCTCTCAGAATAGCCACATAAGAGAGTGCAAACCCAGTTATCCTTATTTTCCACATGAAGACATTAAGATCTTTATGGGAAAGTGATCCACATAACTAATTAGGGAAGAACCACACCTTTAACCCAATTTCCTGATTCTCTGCCAGTTCTCTTTCCATCTCACCCTATTACAAAGTCAGAAGAGAAAAGAGGGAGAAGGACAAGATACCTATTGTAGTCAATTGTATTGAATGTTTTTCATTACAGTTCTATTGGAGAAATGTACATAGTAGTTCTGTTGCATTTATCTGCAATAAATGAATGACAAAGAAACTAAAAAAGCAAAGGATCTGCTCCAGAGAAAGCTATAGCCTATTGGGGAGAAACATACACCGCTCATCTAATGCATGTACCAATCCATCTTGTTTCAACTCTCCATCCTTATTCTCAGAAGCAAAGGCTTGCTATTGCAAGCACAGAGAAAATTGGTCTTTAAATATATATTATGAGACCATAGAAGTTGTATGAATACCCACACTCATAGAAATATACATACATACATACATATATAAAGATATAGAACAATAGAATCTCTAAGATGTTAGAACTGAGAGAGACCTTGGAGATCAAGTCAAATTATCTCAATTTATACAATAACACTAGCTGGAGAAGAAAAAGTGACTTTTCCAAGCTCACTTAGTTGGTGGCTAAGTCATGGCTAGAACTCAGGTTTCCTGATTCATAGCTCAGTGCATTTTCCACTACTCTTTATTGTTATAAGGTGTAGATCTCAGTTCTTTGGAAGGATGATCCTCTATAAATACTGAGTGCAAGTAATTATTGTTATTATTTTGATTGTTTAAACCTTGCTATTTCTCCTGCATGGTTCTCAGGCAGAACCATTTATTGGATGCTTTTTGGTGGGAGGGGCTATTTTCACCCAAAACAATTCTGGGAAAAATTTGCTCTTTTGCTCAGGAATTCAAGTTGGTCAGAATTTGGAAGAATCTTCAGAATAATAGATAATGAAATATGGCTGTTCCTAGCTTTCCACAACAGATGTATTTCTAAATTAGTTGTGTTTTAGTTAAACTTTCATACACCCAGTTGTATTTCTAATGTGCCAGGGGAACTCCTTATCTGAAGGAATGAAGGAAAAAGCATTAAGTGCTTACTATTTGCCAATCACTGTGCTAAGTAAGCATTGACCTCTATAGGGAATATTTCTATAAAGTTAATTTTTTGTGTGTCAATCTGAACTTTGTAAATTGAACATTTAATTATATATGGTTTTATATTTGAAACCCATTGTCCAAAATCTGAAGCTCTGGGTTTTTCTAGATCAACTTCAATTGATGGTGTTATCTGCCCCTCCCACCCCAGTCATATGCTCTGGCTCATTTGCACTCACCCAGAGTTTTCCCTGAGAAGCTCAGAATATGTCTCATATCTATTTCTCTACTTATGTGGTGAAGAGAGCCCTTAGTTTTTTTTGTAAGCACTCAAGGTTATAATAAAAATAATAACTAGTCTTTATATAGCACATCAAAAATTGTAAAGTATTTAGTATATTATCTTGTTTGATCATCAGAACAACCTTGGGAGGAGGATGCTATAATTAATCTCCATTTTATAGATGAGGAAGCTGAGGCTGAGAGAAATTAAGCTTAAGGTCACTTAATAACTTAGCATTTAAAACAAATCTTCCTAGGTCCAAGTCTAGCATTTTACCCTCTATACCATCTAGCTGCCTACAACAAATATTGAGTACAAAACAATCCTTATTTCATCCACAAACAAAATGCAGAAAACTTAAGTTAATAGACTAGAGGTAGCTAGGTGCAGTGGATAGAACATTAGCCTTGGAGTCAGGTAGAACTGAGTTCAAATCTGGCTTCAGACATCTGACACTTACTATCTGTATGTCCTTGGGCAAGTCACTTAAACCTGATTGCTTCAAATCCAGGGTCATCTCTAGTCATCCTGATCCATTTTTGGTCACTGGACCCAGATGACTTCAAAGGAAAAAGTGAGGCTGGCGCTTCACTCAAATCCAATTCATGTGCTTGTCATATTATTTTCTTCAAGAACAAAGGACAGAGGCAGTTAGGTGACTAGTAGTGAATAGAGCCCTGGAGTCAGGAGGACTGGACTTCAAATCCAGCCTCAGATACTTACTAATCACCTAACTGTGTGATCTTGGGCAAGTCACTTGACCCCATTGCCTTGCAAAAAAAAAAAACAAACAAAAAAGAACAAAGGACAAACATCATCATCAGACTACTAGGACACAGTGGATAGGATGCCAAGACTGGAGTCAGGAAGACTCCTCTTTCTGAGTTCAAAACTGGCTGTGGACACTTACTAATCGTCTGACCCTGGGCAAGTCACTTAATCCTGCTTGCCTTAGTTTCTTCATCTGTAGAATGAGCTGGAGAAATCCTTGACAAGAAAACTCCAACAAAGGATCATGAAGAGTTGGACACAACTGAAAAGCAACAAAATTTTTATGTTCTCTCCAGTGAATGTCACATTTTCCACATATATGCATCACATAAATATGAATTATTTCTGCTATTATTGTTATTATAATTATTATAGAGAAGTCATTTTCATTTGGTTCAATGGAGTTCAGAAAGAAACAGTTCCAGAACAAGTTTCTATCCTACTTTTATTCTTTCAAATGTCCTATGAACTCTTTTGCAAGGTAGCTAACATAGTTATAGTTATTTTTGTAGTTGAATAAAAGTTTAAAAAACTGAGATGTGAGATCATTTTGTGTAGGCACACTGAAAGCATCCTTGAGACAACTCCAGAAACAGGAAAATAGGGATGATACCCTGAAGCTCAACCTGTTCCATTATGATTCTGATTTCTTCCTCTGTATTTTGAAAGCTTTTCATTCCATGCAGCTTGGAATGATGAGTATTTGATACAGACACCTATTTTTTTTTAGTTTGTTTTTTTTTTTGCAAGGCAGTGGGGTTAAGTGGCTTGCCCAAGGCCATGCAGCTAGGTAATTATTAAATGTTGGAAGTTGGATTTGAACTCAGGTACTCCTGACTCCAGGCTGGTGCTCTATCCACTGTGCCACCCAGCCGCCCCATGAAACCTATTTTTAAAAAAATGTTCTTGAGTTTTCATAGTTCAAAATTATGCCTGGGTGATTGTGGGCAACAGTATGATCAGAGATAATGGTATTGTGCCAGTATAATTAATTGATAGAATTCTTGAGAATATTTTGAGATCTATATTTGTAGTATGAGGATTTGTCATTTTCCATTTCCATTTTAAACAACATATTTAAAGAGCTTTACCAACCTTAAAATTCTAGATAAAGATCAAATAAAAGATGATACTTCTTATGTATAATTCTAGACTTTGGGTCATAACCTTTATAGGTATTCAGTCGGTGATAATTTTTTGAAAAATCTCTGTAAGGGTGTGTTGCACAGTTTCTACTGCTTCTTTGCATAATGTACATTCATCACTAAATTTGGGTTCCTCAAGGTTATCCTTAAGGATAACTCTTCTATTATTTCTAGTGTTAAGGACTTGAATTGCTACTATAAACATCTTCATTTCAATAAACAAATCCACAAAAAAACCATGTCAACATCATCAAGTCCATGTGAGTGTTGTTCATAGAGGATCTTTGATTCCCACTCTTGAACTTTAGTTATTTCATAGGTTCCTTATGGAGATAAATTATTTTCAATTATATTTGATAAATCTATTTGTTATCAGCTTTTATCATTGCTTGGTGAAGGGATGCCTGCTTGTTCCAGAAGTATTTTTTTAGGTTTAAAATAAAAAATAAAAAAACAACAACCCAAAGCAACATTGCTATTCTAAACTTGACAAAATCAACAAACAGGAACATTTCCATATACAAAGAAAAGAAAAAGAGGATTGTCTAGGAAACTATGACTCCCGCTATATACAACTTGGCTTTTAAGGTATTTACTCAATTCAACATGATAGTTTTGAAGCTATTTCTCTTGACTGTCTTTCCCTTTAGCTCTCCTTCATATCTCAGCTGCTCATCTTTGTTTAATGCTTCATTCACAATATTTTCCTTCTTTCTCTGGTATCATTATCACTCCTTCCTCTATCTATCAACACTTCCTTGTTCCAGATTAGTACCACCCTTGCGATAAATTAACATATGAAACAAAAGAAAAACAGGTTTGTCAGGGCCAAATATGTATACCTCTTTCTTTCTTTTTTTTTTTGGTAAGGCAATGAGTTAAGTGACTTGCCCAAGGTCACATAGCTAGGTAATTATTACATGTCTGAGGTGAAATTTAAACTCAGGTCCTCCTAACTCCAGGGCAGGTGCTCTATCCAATGTACCATCTTGGTACATAGTGGCCCCTTGTATACCTCTTTTTTTTTAAGGTTTTTGCAAGGTAAATGGGGTTAAGTGGCTTGCCCAAGGCCACACAGCTAGGTAATTATTAAATGTCTGAGACTGGATTTGAACCCAGGTACTCCCGACTCCAGGGCCGGTCCTTTATCCACTGTGCCACCTAGCTGCCCCTACCTCATCTGTGGTTCAACACATCTCTGTCAAGAAGTGGGAAGCATGAATCATCATTGGTCGTCTGGAGAAATGGTTCATCATTGTATTGACCAGAATTTTGAAGTCTTCAAAGTTTATTTTTCTTTACAATGTTATAATTATTGTATAATGATCTGGTTCTGATCCTCCCTTCACTGTTCATAAATTCATCCAAGTCTTTCTAAGTTTCTCTGAAAACATCCCCTTTTTTATAATTTCTTATAATGCAATAATATTTTATTATATTCATATACCATCATTTGTCAAAACCGACGGGTATGCCTTTAATTTCTAGTACTTTGCAATAGCAATAGGATTATATTTATACAAATGGTGCTTTCCTTCTTTCTTTGATTACTGCAGGGATATATCCCCAGTAGTGGCCTAACTGGGTCAAAGGATATGAACAGTTTAGTAATATTTTGGGTATAGTTTCAAATTGCTTTTCAGAATGGTTGAAGTAAGTCATAGTTTCATTGACAATGCATTAGTATTCTTGTCCTCCCAAGTAATCTAACAATTGTCGCTTTTCTTTTTTTTGATATCTTTGCCAATCCAATAAGTTTGAAGTAGAACTATAGATTTGGTTTTTCTTTTAAACATGACTCTCTTATTACTGGTGATTTGAAACATTTTTCCTCTATGGTTGTTGATAGTTTCTCTCTCTCTCTCTCTCTCTCTCTCTCTCTCTCTCTCTCTCTTCTCTCTCTCTCTTCCTCTCTGTTTCTTTGTTTCTTTGTTTTCTCTTTTTCTTTTTTCTTCCCTTTCTCCTTCCTTCCTTCTTCCTAATACAAGAAACATTTATTAAGCAATAAGGTAAATGCTGGGAACACAAGGAGCTTACAATTTAATGGGAGAGGGGAAGGAATCAGGAAAGGTACACAAAGGAATCAGGAAAGTAATAGGGAAGAGGGAGGGCACCAGTGGGTACCTGGTTGTGGAACCATCCTGTTACATGGAGTTGAAATTAAGCAGAATAGCTGATGTAGAATGGGGTGAGTCTAGAAGTGCAGTTTTTGCCTTTTATAAAGGAAAACATTGGGAGGAGTTTGGTATTCCTCCTTCTATACCTCTAATCAAAGGAGCTAAAGGAGACGATGTCAGCTAAGGCTTGAGTTAGAAGTATGGTGGATGATATTAGAAGTGATGAGCTTAACCTGAGTGGGGCATCAGGTTCCTTGGAATTGAAACCAGGAAAAGCAGTTGATACAGAATGTAGAGTACCAAAAAGTACAGTTTTTGTCTTCACTAAATGAAGTTTGATTCTCTCTCTCTCTCTCTCTCTCTCTCTCTCTCTCTCTCTCTCTCTGTGTGTGTGTGTGTCTCTCTCTGAAATTTGATTAACTTTCCTTTAAATATTTAGATACTATGCCTATATAGACATATATGATGAATTCATACAATATGTGTGCATATATGAGAATTTCATTGCTTCTAGTACCTATCGGCGTAATTTAGTTTTCTATTGATATCCTCTTGTATTTTTTCCTTTCCTCCCTCCAACATACTCATTACAAAAAAGAAGAGGGTGGCGATAGAAAAGGAATATGATCAGCACTAATGATTTCTAATTGAAGTAATTCGATCCTTCACTGATCCTCCTCTTCTTTCCCTGGACCTGATTACTATTTTTTATACTTTCTCTTGCTTTAATCTCTGATTTATGATCTATCCTCCAAAGTTGAAGTTTGTTTTGTTTGTATTTATTTCTTTACCAACTTTCCTCTTCCTCAAAAATCTCCCTCTTCTTTCCTTAATATCTTGTCTCTTTCCTTCTTGAGTTAATTGTAATGCTACACCAAACATATACTTCTCTCTCTCTCTCTCTCTCTCTCTCTCTCTCTCTCTCAACTCTTCTTTGTCTGGTTCAGGTTCATACTAGATGGAGGTTCATGTGATGATTATCTTTGTACACTCTCCTTCACTGGAATCTTAATTTTAAGATATAGTAAGTTCTGTTCTCTTCCTCATCTTTCCAAATATATTCCATTCTTTCTACCTTTTCTTTCCTCTCTTAAGACCATCACAATTGCACATAACTTCCCAAGTTCCTCTGTCTAATTTCTCTCTGTTACCCTTTGAGATATTAACATGTTGAAGAGATATTGGCCTCTTTTATTGCCACCTCTTAGAATATATGTACCTTAACATCATTTAGACCATTACAGTTACCTTTATTCATTGAATTTTATTTTTTTGTTTCCACTCATCTTTTAATTTTTCCATCAGAAATTTGTTTGGAGGACCCCTATTCCACTAAAAGACCATTCCTAATCTCTTTTCCCATTACTAAATCCCCATAAACTAGTCTTACTGGATAAGTAGTTCTTGGTTGTTAGTCTTTATCTTTTGTCTTTTGGAATGTCATATTCCAAGATTTTATTCTTCTTTAGGATAGATGCTAACACGTCTAGTGTGGCTACCTGTAGTTTTTCTTTCAGTTGGTAACTCTAAATTTTGACTATGATCTTCTTGGAAATTTTCCTTTTGGGGTTTCTTTCAGGATACAATGGGAAGATTCTATTTTCACAATGGTCTCAGTTCTAATAATTCTAGGAAGTTTTCATTTCTAATTTCTACAACTATGGTATTCGTGTCTTTGCTTTTTATTTCTTGCTTTCTGGAAATCTAAATTCCTCCTTTATCTAGGTCAAGTGCTTTTGATAATAGATGTCTTCTATTTTCTTCTACTTTTTAATTTTTAAATTTTGCTCTAATTTTTCTTGCTATATCATGGAGTCATTGAGGTCTGTTTGGTCTATTCCAGTTTTCAGGAAGTCTGTTACTTGAGTCATGTTTGCCACCTTCTGTTCTAAGCTATTTATCTCTTTCCAGTTACTTCCTCCAAAGATCTCATTTCACTTATAATTCCATTTTTAATCTCTTGTTTCATTTCTTTTAAGTTTCTTTCTTTTCTTCTGAACTTAACAAGCATCCAGAAAGGGTCTTTTCATGTATATGGCAAAACACAAATGATGGCTATAAAAGAAAGCATGAATTCCAGTTTATACCACTTGTTTAAAAAAGAAAAAAGTACAATAAATTCAACATTACTTTCAAAACTGTCCAGATTATATATGCTTCCTTTTGAATTTCCTTCTGTTCTCTGTGAATTAAAAAAAAAATTAATGCCTTTTTTCTTCTCTCTCTCTCTCTCTCTCTCTGGCATCCCTATTGTTAACCTCTCTCCTCACCAGCACCAATTAAAGGGGGTGGGGGTGGGGAACTTCTTGTAATAGGTAAACATAGTCAAACAAAACAAATCTACAAAATTACCATTTCCAAAAGTGTATGCCTCTTTTTGCATATTAAATCCATCTCCTCAGTTAGGATGTGAGTAACATGTCTCAACACAGGTAACTGAATGGTTCAGTGAGAATGCCTGACCTGGGGTCAGAAGTCTTCAATTCAAATTCTGTCTTAGTTACTTAGTGAGCCTGGATAACTCATTTAAGCTCTGTTTGTCTTAATTTTCTCAACTGTAAAATGGGGATAATAATAGTAACTACCTGGAAGAAGTAATTGTAAAATGCTTAGACAGTGCCTGGGGCATGGTAAATGTTATATAAATCTTAACTATTACCTATTTCATAGGTCCTCTGGAAATGTGGGTCATTATAAGTTCTTAAGTCTTTGAAAGTTGCTTTTCTTTAAATTGTTGTCATTTTATAAATAATTCAATTGTTTCTATTCACTTTGTTCTGCATCAATTCACATGTCCTAGGGTTTGTTTCTTCTGTAATTTTTATAATGATGTGATAATATTCCATTACAGTCATCTAACACAATTTTTTCAGTCATTCCCTAATTTATTTAATATCCCTTTAGTTTCTAGTTCTTTGCTTTTAATTTTTTTGTTTTGTTTTTTAATTCCCCTTCAGGATTAGGAAGTGTCTTTTGCCTGTGAATCTTCCCTCCATGGTACTATACTTCCTCTTAACTGTACTCCTACCTAATCCTTGTCTCTCTACCTGTTGAATTTACACCAGTCTCTTTTTGCTTCTCTGGCTCTCTCTCCTCTTTCAGCTTCTCTCTCTCTCTATCTCTCTCCTTGCTTTGTCTCTCTCTTTCCTCTCTTTCTCCTCTCTCCTCTCTCTCTCTCTCTCTCCATATATATATATATATATATAAAATCTTCTAAGTACCTAGTTATTACATGTAGTCTCTCCCACTACCATGTATACTTCAGTTTTTTGTCTTCCTTGGTATCCTTAGCACAAAACACCACACTTGTCCTACAGTAGGCATTGTACATATGTTTGTTCACTACTAGATACTATTTGCATATGTGCATGCTAGTCTGTTTGTTTCTATTCAGGCACCTGTATTGGTAGGAAGTTTGGGGGGTATTTTTAGGTTTTTGCAAGGCAATGGGGTTAAGTGGCTTGCCCAAGGCCACACAGCTAGGTAATTATTAAGTGTCTGAGGCTGGATTTGAACTCAGGTACTCCTGACTCCAGGGCTGGTGCTCTATCCACTTCACCACCTAGCCACCCCGGCAGGAAGTCTTTTTAAGTATACCTGTAGTCTTTATGTCTAACCTTTTCCCACCTCTGATGTGCAGTTTGTAGTTGTGGAGATACTTTAGGGTTTACCTCTTGGGTTAACTGTTGACCTATAATATTTCTTCATAGTGTTTGGTATCTTGTTTTGTTTGTTCACATCTTTAAACTTAGTTCCTGATTTGGATTTTTTGCACCAGGAAAGGTCTCTGCCTCCTCCTGCACTCTCAGATGGCATAAGCAGGTCTTCTCTGGTCCTGACCTTGTTTTTCTGGACTCTTGCTAATGACATCCACCTCTTTTGATGTGTCAGCACAACAAGAGTGCTGGTAGGCTTCTGTCCAGTGTCAGAGCCTCAAGTATTCACTCTCTGATGAGAGCAGTGTTTTAAGGTCATAGTCTGTTCACCTTGGTAGGCACTGACTTTTTTGGCAGGATGCCTCTTTCAATGTTCATAGCTTTTAGATATCATCTGAACTCTCAATGAATATCCAGTTGATACCTCTTGCCTCTTTTTTTTTAAATAAAGAATATAATCTCCCCTGTAGCCCCAACCAGATGAATAAGTTTGCCTGATATTTTCATTTATATGTTTTCATTGTCATTCAATGTGGTATCTTTTGAGGAATGATTCTGAAGTATATGGGAAAGAGTCTTCTATGACCTTTCATGTTGCCATTTTAGCCAAAAGTTGATCTTCTGTAAGGTGGGTTTTTTTTGACCGGTTTATCATATGCTTTGAGAATGACTATCAATTCTATTCCTCCTTTTTTGGCAAGAAAATGTTTGTTCTTTCTACGGTTGCCTTAGGGTGATGGGCCTGGCTTTTATTAATATCGCATGAATTATAGTGGAAAACTTCCCAATTCTGTTATGGTTTATTTTATAGTCCTGAAAGTGTACATTAAAGGTGTTATTGCTCAGGTGTAATTGGGTTTTTTTTAGGTTTTTGCAAGGCAAACGGGGTTAAGTGTCTTGCCCAAGGCCACACAGCTAGGTAATTATTAAGTGTCTGAGGTTGGATTTGAACTCAGGTACTCCTGACTCCAGGGCAGGTGCTCTATCCACTGCCACCTAGCTGCCCCTCAGGTGTAATTGTTTTAAACACCTTATCACCATTTAGCTTTGATTTTAGAATGCTTCTTAGTCTCTTAATGTATTTAATAACAGTTTTCTCTTTGATAGTTTTATATGTGATTTGTCTTATGTGGAGAAGATCAGAGTATTTGTAAACATTACCTTTGTCTATTGATTCAATTTGGTTTCTGAATTCAAGCTTAGAGCCTTTAGTCTCTATCTTTTATTGACATACTTAAAGAATTTTACACTTAAACTCAGTTTAAATGACACCTTGATATCTTTGAATAAAGATTCCATCATATGAAAGAGTCATATAGCTTGATGTCATCCACATAAATTAACCAATTAACAAAATAATTTTGTTTAACTTCTTCAATTTAGAAGGGGTTTTTTTTTCATTTTTTAGGAGACAAGATAATGGAGTTAGCCCCATAATAGTCTTATGTCATGTTTTATATTAGTTGCTATTGATATTATTAAATTGGTGGCATATTTTAAATAGAGAATAGTTTTTCTTCTGGACATGTATTGGAGGTGCTGTGCTAGCATTCTCTTAGTGAAGGTTTGACTTTGGGATAAAATGAGGCATTGAACCATTGCCAAAAAAAGATTTACTTTGTTCTTATATAGCAAGAATATACAATAATGAAGCAATAACCCTTATCTCTAATTTTGATAGATATGGACCCTCTTACCTTCTTATGGAAATATTTTTGATCATCAGTATATAGCAACTCAAGTGGTATTAGGAATCCAAAAAGTCTAAGGATTAGATTTTGTGTGACTGGGACTTTTTATTGCCTTGGATGACCAGAAAACTTTGTCTGGATAACTGGTGCCAACTAAGTTTCAGGGACAACTTTTTTCTTCTTTTTTAGGCAAAGCCTCTCTATGTTGTGGTTGGGAGGAATCATGGGAACACTGGTCTCATCACAGTATCAAGTACTCTGGAATTATTACTACGTTTGACTCTGGTATATTTTTGCACCTCAATGACGTTTAAAAATGGAATTCAGTGAGACTTTATGATAATAAAGTCTATGCAGATATAATATTACTATTGGGTGACTTGTTCGATAATCATCAAATTGATATCAAATGGCTCTTTGTACCTCTGGGACTTTCTAGAACAACTTTTTGGCTCCCCAGGTCATCTATAGTTTGTAAATATTTATAGAACTTTTGAGTGATGCAAGCCATGAATGCTTTGTATAAAGTACATAGACATGTAATTGGTCTGTATTTGGAGGTGTCACTAAGTGTTATAATCTTTTTGGTTATAGATATATGATGCTTTCAGTTAAGAAAGGGAGGATCAGGGCAGCTAGGTGGCACAGTGGATAGAGCATCAGCCCTGGAGTCAAGAGGACCTGAGTTCAAATATGACCTTGGACACTTATTAATTACCTAGCTGTGTGATCTTGGACAAGTCATTTAACCCCACTGCCTTACAAAAACTAAAAAAAGAAAAGAAAGGTAGGATCAGGCTTACATTTGAGAGGAAACTGGTAAAGTGCTTTACTAGTAATTCATGTGCCACTGTGAGATGTTTTGAACCAATAATTATGGATCTTATGGACTGAAGCTTTCTAGTTTTGCAGAGAAACTTGAATTTCAGTCACTTCCGTTGATATATCTCTTGCTATTCATTTTATTAAAGGCCCTCAAGTTTTATATTTCTCATTTGATCTGACTTGTGTTTTCATTGTTTTGACCAGACATTTTTCATATACTTCTTTTAGGAGCTGGGGAGGAGTTCTCTTTGGTTTTTGACTTCTTTGTTACTCAAAAATCTTGAGGGAAGTTTTTAACTGATGTTTACTTGTTTATTTTGTTCTTTGCACTGCTCTGCCTCCTATCTCCTTAACATTTTTATTTTTGTTTTTAATTAATAATTAAGATGTGCTTTTGTTCTGGAATCTAAAATTTCTAATATATTTTTGTTTTTTGATTCTGCTGCAAATTTCTTTTTTTGTTGCCTTCAGTTGGGCAATATTTGCATTTTCTACTATGCATAATGGCTAGTTATCAATTAGTCAATTGGCAAGTATTTCAATGTTCCAGACATTGTGTTAAGTGTTAAGAAAGTAGAGAAAAAGCAAAAATGGTCCATCTTCTAGGAATGTATAAACAAAAGACAATAATAGTGTAAAGAGGCATATTCAGGGTATTAATTTAATTGGCCAATGCCTTCCACAGATCCCTAGTAAGTCTCCTAAGACTTTATGATGGTAATGTTTGACCCCTATTCTTAGATATATTTTTTTGATGGCTCCATTTTTCCTCCTGTGAGATGCTTCACTTCATTCCCCAACCCCATCTCTGCTATGACAATGACTGACATATATGCTGCTATATTGGTCCTGAAATGATTTTACATTTTCTGTCAAATATTTTGAATGTCACTCATTATTGTTATAACAGATACCAGCTTTTAAGAATTACTTTGTTTTGGTATCGTTGGTTTGTTATTTGGATTCATGCTGTCAAACTCAAAAAAGTCTTTTTTGAAATTCCAGTCTAAGTATGCCCATTTCCCTTCCAAAAAAACCATTCAAGATATCAGTGCTGGGGGCGGCTAGGTGAGGCAGTGGATAGAACACCGGCCTTGGAGTCAGGAGTACCTGGGTTCAAATCCGGTCTCGGGTCTCAGACACTTACTAATTACCTTGGGCAAGCCACTTAACCCCATTGTCTTGCAAAAACTAAAAAAAAAAAAATACATATCAGTGCTGCTTTTGTGATCTATTTTAATGGTAGGTATAATTTCTAGAATTAGAGTTGTGAAAAAATTTTTTTAAAGTATATCAAATTCTTCGACTTTCCCTTCTTCAGATTTTAGCAGTTTCTCAATTTGATCTCTTATTTCATCTCACCTAGGTTTAGAGATGAAGTTATTACCTATAATTGCCCTATATGGATGAGTGATACATTATTTTATTGACACGGGGCTAACAAAAAGTCAAATGAATTCAAAGCCTAAAATGGTTAAGATCTGTTTCCAACTTTACTACAATATAATACTGTTACATGTTGAAAGTGTTCATACCACCATTTTCATTTCATGCATAAAAATGCTTTGTATTAGGGGTCAGTACTATTTACACTGAAACATTTCTAGTCCCTGGGATATCAGTATTTGTGATTTATTCTAATATATTTTGTCTTCTGTGGGGTACTAGAGCACCACTCACTATACTATCCTTCATGTCAAACTGCTCATAACAACAATTTTGAGCAGGGTCAATCTGAAATCCAAAATAGTCTCACCTATTTCTTTGATTCTCAGGTTTGCTATGCTAATTCAATCAGTGGAATTTCCAAAGCTTAATTCCCCAGTATTTCAGTGTTCCTTCAAGGAAATCACAGCTACTGCAATAGTCTTTTTAAAACATTAATTTAAAATATTTAAATATTTTTTCAAATAACAAGCAATTATTTTATCTTCTTCATATCTCCCTTCTTGAAAGAAAAAAAGAACCCTTGTCATGAATACTCATCATCAAGAAAAATAAATTCCCATAATGTCTACATCCAAAAGTGTTTCTCATTTTGTATATCACCTCTCTGTTTGGATGTGGGTAGTATTCTTCAGCATTGGTCCTGTATTCTAACAGTCAGATAAAGAGGATGATAGGTATGAAGGTGAATTTACCAACTTAAATGGAACTCCTTTCCCAGTGTATTCTTCTCTGGTCTCCCCAATTAAGAGAAGAATCTCTTCTTTCTCAGAACCTCCACTGAACTGTGTTTGCAGAGAAAGAGAATAAGCATTTATATAGTACTAACTACAAATTAGGCAATATGCTAAATACTTTTTAAAAAATCTCATTTGAAACTCATAATCCTATGAGGTAGGTACAATTACATTACTATTCAATTGAGGATACTGAGGCAAACAAGTAAATTAACTGACTCAGGGTCACATGGATAGTAAATATCTGAGGGGTAGATTTGAACTACCTGACTCTAAGCCTAGTGCTCTTATCTGCTCTGTACAACACAGTGCATTAGAAAAAGGACCAGCCCTCTAAGGGATCAGGATTTGAAAGTTGTGGGATCTTAGGCAAAGTATTTTATCTTTGTGACATTTAGTTCCTGATCCCTAAAATGGGAATACCGAAATGGGACTTGTACTACCTAACTCAACAGGAGCAATATTATAAAGAAACTGATTTGTGCACTTCATTACTTTAAAAATCTTGGGATCATGGGATCATGTTGTGGTTCAGTTGTGTTTCACTTTTAGTTTTCTAGGCAAAGATACTAGAGTGGTTTTTCCATTTCCTTCTCCAGATCATTTGACAGATGAGGAAACTAAGGTAAACAGGCAACACCACTTAACTGCCCCTTATAATCATGAGATTATAGGATCATAGATTTAAAGGTAGAAGAGACCTTAGGGAACAAACAATCCAACCCTCTCATTTTACAGATATAGAAATGTATTCTCAGGGACATTAAATGGCTCCCAAATTCACACAGGAAAAGAATTTATTTGTAACTCATTGATGCAATAGACAGAGCACTGGGCTTGGAATCAGGAAAACTACTCTTTCTGAGTTCAAATCTGACCTCAGAAACCAAATGGCAAGTCACATACCCTTGTTTGCCTGAGTTTCCTCATCTGTAACATGAACCTAAGAAGGAAATGGCAAACCACTCCAATATCTTTGCCAAGAGAAGCCCAACTGGTGTTGTGAAATTTTGGACACGACTGAAAACAACTGAACAATAACAACACCAACCTTATGTTTACACAGTAACTATTACACAAAAGAGAGTGTGAGGTCTACCTAGGTGTTGTAGTGGATAAAACACCAGCCATGAGGATCTGAGAGGCAAGTCATTTTAACCTTGATTGCTTCTCCCACCACAAAGTAAGAATATAAATTTGTCCCATCTTCATTTTTATTTTTTTGTAAGAGGGTTAAGTGACTTTCACACAACTAGGTAATAATTGTGTCTAAGGCTGGATTTGAACTCAGGTTCTCCTGACTCCAGGGCTGGTGCTCTATTCACTGCATCACCTAGCTGCCCCCTCATCTTCACCTTTAGACAGTAAGCTCTATGAGGTCAGGGTTTCTCTTTGTATCTGTCTTAGCACCTACTACAGGATCTCCTTGGATACATCATTAAGTATTTGATGAATGAATGATTTACATAGCAATTGAGCAACTGGGCTTGAGCGCAAATTTCTAGACTTTTGGGTTGGGGTCTTATGACTGGTTCATGTGTAAGTTCTCTCCCTCCCTCCCTCCCTTCTTCTCTCCCAGAAGTCGACATCTGGGAATCTATATAACCAATCTCCACTTCTGATCTGTTGCCCCAGTAACAGCCTCCAGCTGCTGGAGAGAGCTATGACACAGTAAATGCTACCCCCATCCCTTCTATTTCCATCTTCCCCAGAATGCTCTGGGCTTGCAAGTTATTCCTTTTAAAGCTGGAAGATCATCTTCTCCCTCTGACCTTGGAGGCAGGTTGCATCCTTGCTGAGACCTTCTTTCTCCAAACTTCTGAAAGCCCTGGAAGATGGGCAAGGAACCCAGTAAGAAAACTTTCTTTCTTTGCCCCTTTCTTGCTGTTCATTCATATTGCTCTGAAATGACTTCCTTTACCTCCAAGTTGGGGAGTGAGCAACTCACCCTGAAGAGCTGAACCAGGAAGGTTCTGCATCCTGGGGATGCAAATTGCTGAGCAAGCACTGCCATAGTAAAAAGAGCCAAAAACAACACAGATGAACTCCCTTTGACCTGTGAGGTGGGGAGAACATGACCCAGTGACATCCTGAACAGAAATAGGCCCTAGAATCCATGACCAGAAGGGGAGCTCTTTGAAATGGTCAAGTTCAAAGGGGAGCTGTCTTTGTTCTGGTGTGTGCATCTGGGAGACATCCCACACACCACTCCTTTCCTCCAGGAAGGATCTGGTTTTACAGGAAGGGTCCCATCTCTTCACCAAGTTTCCCAGCCTACTTCATCCTGTGAAAAGTGAATCATTTGTCAATTAGCTATTTCACTATATTTGTACCTCACTTCTACATTGCTTTTCAGTTATGCATGTATATGCCTTGTCTACTGGAGTAGATTAGAACCCCCTTGAGAGCAGAGTTTATGCCTTATTATTTGTTTCTTTGGGAGGTAGCTCTGTAAACATTTTGCTCAGTTCCTGTACACAGTAGGTGCTCAATAAATACTTGCTAGCTGCTTTATGGATTCCCTTGCTTGTGCAGTTTGTGAATGAGTCATCTCTTCCATTCAAGCTTCCAGAAGAAAGAGCAGCTAGGGAGAGACACAGACTGAGGAATGTCTCAGCCCAGAGGGCTCCTCGGATTTAGAACTTCCTTGTACAGATAAGAAAATTGAGACTGAGAACACAGAGTGTTTTTCTCAAAATCACTCAGATAACTGAGAGAGAGCTAATATTGGAACCCAGGTCTTCTATTTTTAAATCCAATGCTCTTTCCACAATAATCTGTAGTCCTATCTAGGGTCTCCATTTCACAGAATGGAAAACTTAGATTGAGGTTTCACCCCTTTTCCAGGATCACAAAGGCAATGACAGTCAGAGCCAGGGAGAAAAGTTAAACTTCTACTTAAACAGGTTGCACTGTTTACCTCCTATTGGAAAATCTAACATAAAGGTTCTAGTGACACTTTGAAGTGAAAGTTATTTTGAGGTTGCATTACAACTATCCTAGATTATAGAACCAGAACTGTTATTATTTATTTATTTGTTTGTTTGTTTGTTTTTAATTTAATTTAGACAGTGGGGTTAAGTGACTTGCCCAAGCCCACACAGCTATGTAATTATTAAGTGTCTGAGTTCAGATTTGAATTCAAGTCCTCCTGACTCCAGGGCTGGTGCTCTATCCACTGCACCACCTAGCTGCCACTAGAACCAGAATTATTAAAGGAAGGGACCATACAAAGCACTGAAACACTGAATCTCTGCTGGTCTCAGTTTCTTAAACTGCAAAATGAAGATCCTAACATCACCTATTTCACAGGGTTGATATAACATTTGTTGTTGTTGTAATATTTATAAAATGCTTTGTAAATGGTAAATCACTACATAAATCTAACTATTAACTTACATTTACATGGTGCTTTAGGTTTGTGAAGTGCTTTTCTCATAATCCTCTTAACACAGAAAATACAAATTATATCATCTCCATTTTACATTTGAAGATGCTGAGGTTCAGTGAGGTTAAAGGTAAATGTTTCAAATAATATCTTTAATAAAAATAAATTTAAAAATTTAAAAAAAAGGTATATGTTGGAGGCAGATTATGAACCCAATCCTCCTGCCTTCAAATCAAACACTTTTTCCATATATAACCCACAATGTCTTTCATATGAAATATTCAAAAGAAAATTAATTTTAGCCCATTTAAATTAAGTGCATGTTATCAAGCATTCTTAGAATGGGGAAAGAATGTTGCAAGGTCAAAGAAACATCAACCGAGTGTTGCAATTCTCAAAAGGAAATAAGGGAGGAGTCTACTTCAAACCCTTTAAACCAGTATAGATGGCTCTCCACTGCTGCTAAACCCCATATATTATTGCTCTCCAACATAGTCTTTATAACCCTAGTCACAGTCCAGCATTTCATTACTACTGTATTTTTGATAGTATACTTTCTAAGTTCCTTTTTCTGTTCTAAATGTGTATGTTAAGATTGATATCATGAAAGTATTAATTGCTCTGAATATGTTTTAACCATTAAGGTTTGACTTCAGGATGCCAGTAAGTCTCTTGACATATAAGCTAGGTGGTGAAGTGGATAGAGCACTGGCCTTGGAGTCAGGAGGATGGGAGTTCAGAATCCAGTCTCAGACATTGGACCTTTACTAGCTATGTGACCTTGGGCAAGTCACTTAACCTTGATTGCCTTACATCCAGGATCATCTCCAGTCATCCTGATTAGTATCTGGCCACTGAACCCAGATGGCTCTGGAGGAGAAAATGAGCTGGTGACTTAGTACAGCACCACCTCACTCAAATCCAATTCACATTTATGTCATGGTATCACTTCCCTGGTGTCATGTCTTCTTCGAGAACTAAGGACAAATATCTCACATACATGTATATATACATATATACACACATATATATGTGTATGTGTATATGTGTGTTTACATAATAACTTTCTCCATGATAATTTTATATCTGATATGTTTTGCCTAGAAATATTTATAAGTATTTCCTAGCCAGTGGTCCTATATTGTCTCTGGATTCAAATTCAAAGCTTTCAATCTCTGATTTTCCTTGGTATACATTAAAATTTTATATTTATCAAGCCTGAATTTTTATCTCCCTGGAGAAAGTTCTCATGGGATGAAGAAGCTGTTTAATGTATTTACCAGGACAGTCATGCAATGTGATCATCCATGTAATCAAGTTATTGGTATGATGTTTTAGTGAAATTCCCTCTTTGACTTGGAAACTAGTCATCATTACTATCATTACCATAATTCCAATTATCATCATCATCATCTTCCTCATTATCATTCATCTCATTCTGTTCATCTTTTTTGATTTAGTTCAGAAAGCAATGATACTGGGACAATCAGCTCTCTATTATTCTTTTGTATTTAATGTTCAGTAAACATTAAATTCTATTTCTTTAAATAGAATTTAAATTTCATTATCCTTTCAGATGGAGAAAGTAACTGCTTTTTGTAATTGTGCAAAATGGGCAAAGTCAAAAAAGGAGGTTGAGAGGGGAATAAAGTTACACTGGTCTTAGTTCCTCCACAAAATCAGACTCCTAGAGGAACTCATCAATGAGAATAGGAGACTTGTGGAGGAATATGTCAGGGAGGGGAAACTAGGAGGATGTGGTAGAGGAAAAAGTAGTGATAAAAACCCAGCTTGCTATTATCAAAAATCATTGAAAGATAATCCTTAAGGAGCTTGGACTTACTGATTGAAATAGATATAGCAAGCAAACAGTAGAAACTCAAAACATACCACTATAAATTGTAAAAATTTAGTGCCTATCAAATACCTTGGTCATAATTATGTATTAAAAGTTTGCCACTTATTCATCTTAAATATATAGATGCCAAGCATCCATATTGCAAATACAAACCTCAAAATAGTCTCAAAAATTCTCCAAATAAGTGGAAGGGGGAAAGGTGAGGGGAAATGAGTGAACTTTCATTCTCATCAGAAGTGATTCAGAGAGAAAATAACATGCACACTCAACAGAGTATAGAAATCTATCTTCTAGAGGAAAAAAGGTGAGGAAAGGGATGGGAGAAAGGGGACAGGGGGAGGGGAGGAGGTGGTGTAGGTGATACAAGAGAGGAAAGATCATAGGAGAGGGTAGTCAGATACAATACACTTGAGGAAGGATAGGGTGAAAAGAGAGAGAGAATAGAATAAATGGGAGGAAAAGGATGGAGGGAAATATAGCTAGGAATAGCAGCTGTGGGGAAAAATATTGAAGCAACTTCTCTGATGGACTTATGATAAAGAACGTGATCTCTCCCAGAGACAGAGCTGATGGTATCTGAACACAAACTGAAGTATACTTTTTTTCCCCACTTTACTTTTCTTGAGGTTTCTTTATCTTTGTGAGGGGGAGGGGGATTATGTTTAATTTTTCATTTTTACAACAAGACTATTGTAGTATGTGAAAATAGGTAAATAAATAAAAATCAAGAAAAACAAAAAACAAAAACAAAAAGAAGTCTCCAAATAGACTCTATTGGAACTAGAACAACACTCAGACAAAACTGTTGCCCACAATCTCCCTGATATTATACTGACCAATTGAAGAACAAACATCTTTAATAGATATCTCCATATTTCTATGGCACAAATGTAAGCTATGAAGAAATCACAACTGTGTTGGGACAAGACAAAGAACCTATCATCCCATTTGTCCTTTCTGCTCCTAGAATTGTCCCAAAGATGCTTTCAGTTATTCTGTGAAAGAGGAATTCCTGTCTCAATCCTTTTATTCAATTATAAAAAGCAACCATTTTTTCCACCTGCTCAATAGTTCACTAAACATTGAAAATTTAAAAAAAAATAGTAGAATGGGTAATCTGTCCCAAGACTGTTTTTGTCTGAACTCTTTTGGATATAAGATTTTCTCATCTTAATGAATAATAATAACAATATCATAATAATAATAGGTATTTATATGGCACTTTACAGCTCATTTGATCTTTATAGTCCTCTTGGGGTAGGATGTACACACAATATTATTTGCATTTTATAGATGAAGAAACAGATCTTCAGCAAGGCTAGGTGATTCCATAAGGTTATCCAGGAATAAATGGTAGAGTCAGGATATGAACCCAGGTGCTCTAAATATGTTACTGTAAATCATTGCTTCCACAATCAATGCCTAATGAAATGAGGTGAGTCTTAGAGCTCCTTCCACCTCCAATCCCAACCTCACCAAGACAGTTTTGAAATCTTATTGATTCTACCTCTGTAATTTTTCTTATTTGCCTCTTTCTTTCCTTTCTCATTGCTAATAATCCACCAGCCCATTTTATCTCTCATCAGGAATATTAAAATAATCTCTTTATTAATATTTTTATTGCCATTCTTTCCCCCTCCCTCATTTATTCCATATATCAGTACACAACTAATATTTCTGAGGTACAACTTGAGTCACATTACACTTCTGCTCAGAGATCTTCAATGGCACCCCATCACCTCCTGAATTAAGTCCAAACTTCTTCATTAGACAAAGACATCTATATTCTGGTTCCACCTTTGTATTCCCATAGTTAACTCCAGTTCTTTCAAATATGAACTCTTCAATGTTTCCTGCAGTTACCCTTTAATTTCAGCCTTGGAGCTTTTGCTCATGCTATTATTCCCTCTACCTGGTATGCCAGCTCAAATTTTGTCCAATTGCCTCTTCCTTCAATACAACTCCTGGTCCCACAGCCAGCTTTTTCATTCCTTCTCAGTACTTACATGATTCACATAACACTTGTCCAGAAGTTTTAAGTCTTGAATTTGATTTTCATATGTGTCTTATCTCCCCTGTAAGATATAGAATATCCTACTCGTTTCTGTGCCTCCCACTTTGCCCGTTACCTTTGTTGAATTAAATTAAATGTGTTGAATTGAACATCAACTCAGGAAACTTATTACCACAAGAGGCTCTTAAGAGAGATTGGGAAATATCTGTCCTTGTATTTTTCCCCCAATTAATCACTTTTGTTTATGCCTTTTTAACATTAGAATAATTTCCCAATATACTTTCCTCCCCATTAAGTCCTCTCTTACAACAAAGAAAATTTCAAGAAACCTCAATCAACAAAATGACTTACATTTTAAGGTAATTTTATACCCATTCATTCTATACCCATTGAGAGGGAAGAAAGGTATTTTTCCTTTTCTTTTCCCTTACATCAAAATTGATTAATGCAATAAATCTAGATTTTGGCAATAAATCTAGATTTCTCAGATTTCTCTAGATTAAGTGATGTTTTCATTTTCATATTCATTGCATATATTGTTTCCTTAGTTCTCTACTGTTTTGACTCTGTATCAGTTTTTACAAATCTTCCATATTTCCTCTTAATTCCAAATATAGATATATGTTGGGCATCTAGGTGGCACAGTGGATAAGGTGCCAAGTCTGAAAGACTCATATTCCTAGTTCAAATCTGGCCTCAGACACCTACTAGCATCTTGGGTGGTCACTTAATCCTGTTTACCTCAGTTTCCTCATCTGTCAAATGAGCTGGAAAAAGAATGACAAACCACATCAGTACCTTTGCCAAGAAAAGCCCAAATGAGATCATGAAGAGTCAGATGTGACTGAAAAACAACTGAATAAAACATGGTTTAATAGAATTCTATTCATACATACAATTTACTCAACCATTCCTTAGTTGATGGAGATCTTTTTGTTTCCAGTTCATTTGGTTATCATAAATATTGAATATTTTGGTATGTATGGTATTTCTTCCTATACTGTATTTCTTTTTTGGTATGTATAGTATTTCTTTCTGTATTGAATTTCCTTTGAATATCTAGCACTGTGCCCTTTACTGAGATGACTGGTCAAAGGGTATAAATAGTCTGATGACTTTTCTTGCATAACTATATACTTCTTTATAAAGAATAACAATCATCTGACATGAGGTACTTTATTTGAAGGACAGGCATAGTCTGAATGAGGTCCTTTCTAGTGTGATGATTTCACAGGCCTTTGTTTTTAATCATTTATCTGATTCCCCCCATTCTACCCCTCCCCCATCATCTTTCATAGGAGTATTCCCACTGTGTCCCTTTACCTACTTGTTTAACCCAAGTAGATTCTTCCCTCCTCAGGTTATATATCTGACTTGGGGTTGGGTAAGGGAAGAATATTCTTTATTTGTCCACTTAAGAAGGACTCAGAAATCTTTTCTCCTTATCTTTTCCTTCCCCAGGGGCCTTTCCAAAACCATTCCCTAAGCCTTTTGAAGTCTACTTTCTTAAAAATTCTCATCCTCCTTTTCTCAGAAACTCAGACCCTATCAGTTTCCCATCACTAAACCAGGCTTGCCTTCTGCTCTCCAAACCTCACTTAACTTTCCCAGTGTTTGCAACTCATTAAGATTTTGGAAGTACATAACAATCCTTAGCTTGGCCACTTGGTCTTTCCAAGCATTCTTTTTTATATTTATAGAAGAATATATACCAGAGTTATACAGGATAAGAAGACATGAATCAGTTTTATCCAACTAGTGAATGGAAAGATCACAATGATGAGATCAAATCATTCACTCACTTATTCATTCAGGCAACAAACAATTATATTGAGGTACATATTGAATTAATGAAAACATAGATCCATTAAAATATCCCTAAGAAAAATTGACATCCTCTGGCCAAAGCATTGATGTGGAAGGAAGCTCCAGCTCTCTTTTGGATCCCTCTACTGAGTGGTACTGTATTGTAGTAGAAAAGACACTGAATAGGGGCAATTATGATGGAAAGAACACCAGCCCTGAAGTCAGGAGGGTCTGACTTCAAATGTGACTTACTAGCTATGTGGCTCTAGGCAAGTCACAAATTGCTTAAACAACAAAAACAAAAAGACATTGAACTTGAAAGCAGGGGACCCAAATCCCTAGTCGTACTAATAAACTGGCTTTGGATAATCACATCCTGCTTTTGCTCACTAAGTGTGGGTATGCCCCCAAGATGTGTACTGATACCTCTTCTCTTAATCTCATTAAACTCTCCCCATCTATCAGTGATTTTATCTTCTCCCAGGAATTCAATTATCATCTCACTCCAGATGACTCCTAAATCTCCATGTCTAGTCTCTTGAACCCCAGTTCCATATTCCCAATTGGCTTGAGGATATATCCACTTGGATGTCCAAAATAAAAGTAATTATATTTTTCCCAAAACACATTTTTCCTTCCAACTTCCCCATATCTGTTGCCAATAATCCCATTTTTCTAGGCACCCAGGTTACAGCCTTAGATTCCCTTTCTCTCCATCACTGTATCTGGTCATTTGCTAAATATTGTCCATTCGACCTCTATGACCTCCTCCATATATACACAGCCCTTTTTCCTACACTCACACAGCTCTTACATTTTGTCATGCCCAACCTGTGGCAGAGCTTTCTAAGCTCATATTGGTCTGGATACACTGTACCCTCATCCTGATATAGTGATGTCATTTTGGTCTTCTTTGAGGACAAAAGACAACAACCAACCCTTCATGTTCTCCCATATGAACATTGCCATAGCCTCCCAAATGATCTCCTCTCTCCTGGTCTCATCTTCTACAATCCATCCTCCATGTACTTACCAAAATGAAATTCCTAAAACACAGACCTGATTATGTCATCCTTCTACTAAAACATCTTTGATAAGTCCTTATTACTTCTAGGAGAAAATACAACCTGGCATTAAAGTCCCCTAAACTCTGGATCCCATCTACTCTACTAATCTTTATGTCTTTCTATAATTTCCCTTTACACACATTCCCAGGCATACTGATCTACTGGCTTCTTCCATTTCCTAATCTCCTAATAATCTTTTTATTTATTTTCATTTTTATTTAAGGCAATGGGGTTAAGTGACTTGCCCAAAGTCACACAGCTACATTTCCTAATCTCTGTTTTTGAAAAGGCAGTCCCAAGGTCTAGAATAAATTTTAAAGGCTTTGAACTAGAAGCAGGAGTATACTGGTACCATCTCTTACTGACTTGAGAGAACCAATTGTTAAATTTTCAGTGTGCTTATTTATGTGTTGGAAGTTGGCAAATGCTACAAATCAGGGCTTGATATGTTGTTTTTTTATTGTCTAGACCTAGAGAAATGATGGCAAAAATGTGAAATATGCAGATTTAATTTTAAAATGGATCCTATATGCAGTTTTTTTTTTTTCTGGAGAGCTGGTTGCTAAATTTTTACTAGCACACCCCTGGCTGGAAGATACCTTGGAGTTTAACCCCATTTGAGGAAACTAGGACCCAGAGAGATTAAGTTATTTGTATAGAGTTACCCAGATATTAAAGATGCTATGCCTCAGTTATCTCACCCTGGCATATCCACTGGTCTCTTGACCATCCCCTCCCCCCAAGAATATTCCTCCACCATGTCAGTCACCTTCACTCATTGCAGAGATCCTCCTGGGACCTTCATTTTGAAGTTCCTTCATTCTTGAAGGAACTTCATTCCTTCATTCCTTCATTCATTCAGCTTTCCTTCTGACTTTCCAGACTTTGGCATAATGGCTCCTCACAGGTACTTTCCTTAATTCATTGCTGCCCCCCTTCTTTTCAGCTCTCTTTTGTCTGTTATTTTCCCTCAGTAGAGTGAACATACCTCAAGTACAAGGGCTGTCTTTTCATTTTCTTGTGTTTGTATGCCCAGTGCATAGGATATAGTATCCAGGATACAGTGAGCACTTAATAAATGCTCATTGTTTTACTTTGCTTATGTCTTCCTAAATCAAAATTTAGTGTTCAAATCAATGTACTGTATTGCTTCTTACCTCATCTCTTCCTTTGAGAATCTCTCCCTCCCTCCCTCCCAGAGTTATGCCATGTTTTTATATGTTTTGTTTTTATATATTTTGTGTGTATTTCTCTGTTAACATGTCATATTCCTCCAGTAGAACATAAGTTTCTTGAGGGAAGAAACTCTTTTGTTTTCTGTCATTATATCTCTAGCGCCTAGCAGAATGTCTAACACATAAGAGATGCTTTGTAAATTTTTGTTGAATCAAATTGAACTGAATTTCTCCCTCTGGGTCTCAGTTTCTTCATTGTAAAATGAATAAAGATATTGAACTGTAAGGTCATTTTTAACTATAATATCCTGAGATATCAAGTGGCCAAACATACACTCTTGTAGTTGGAAAAGGGCTTTGGAGACTGACTATCTAGTGAAGTCTGCCTCCCACTGTAGGAATGCATTCCAGATGCTCATTTAACTTTTGCTTGAATGCCTCCAGTGATCAGCATCTCCCTCCCTGATTGAGGGATCATATTCTGTTGTTAGGCAGCTCTTCTTTTAAGAAAGTCTTTTCTAATCTTGAGCTGAAATCTGCCTCCTGGCCTTCTCTGGGAACACAAAATAATTTCTTCTTTCTCACCTGTGCAAGAAAATCAGTGAGGAAAGCGATCCTCTGAAAGTTAGTCATATTTGGGTTTGAAGAACTAAAGGATTTAGTACAGCTCTCAAAAAAACTATGATGGTACAGAGAACATAACTGGCCAAAGAAGCTCAAGAGCCCTTAGTGGAACAGAGGAAAACTAAAATTGTTAAATTTTTAACTGGTCAGGTAAAAGAAAGGGTAACATTTCCAGAAAGAAGAGTTGGTGGGTATTATTATTTGTGCCCCAAACCACCAAGATCACCTTTGTTCCTTGGATTTCAAACTAAGTGAGAAAGAATGAAGGGTATGAGGTAAAGGTTAAAAGTAGAAGTGGAGAAACAGGAAAGAGGTGAAGGGAGGGCAAGAAGAGAGAGGGAGAGATTTGTAAAAGGGGAAGGAAGGAGAGAGAAAGAGACAGGATGAGAAAGGAAGATGAAGAAGAAGGGGAGAGAAGGAGGAAAGAAGAGAAGGAGGGGGAAAGGAGAGGGAGGGGGAAAGAGAGAGAGAGGACAGAGAGGGGAGGGAGGGAAAGAGGGAGAGAGGTGGGGGAAGACAGGGAGAGTGGGGAACAAGGAAAAAAGAGAAAGGAGAAAGAAGAGAAAGATACATAGAGAAAGAGACAGAGATAGGAAGATAAGGGGAGAGAAAAACAAGGAGAGAGAGAAAAAAAGAGAGTGAGAGAGAACAAGTATGAGAAAGAAAGGGGAGAAAGAGGATAAAGAGGAGAGAGAGAATAAGAGGGAGCATGAGAGAGAAAAGGGGTAGGGGGAGAGAGGAAGACAGGGAGCAAAACAAGTAAAGAGAGAGAAAGGAGGAAAGAGGGAGAGGGAGAGGGAGAGGGAGAGGGAGAGGGAGAGGGAGAGGGAGAGAGAATAAGTATGAGAGGGATCATGAAAGAGAGAAAGGGGGAAAGAGGGAGTTTGTGAAACAGACAGAGAGCAAGTGAAAGAGCAAGGAGGAGAGACGGGATGTCTGGAGGCGGGGAAGAAGGAGAAAGGACACATAGGAGAGTCAGGAAAAGAGAGGAAGAGGGAGAGACCCAGAGAGCATGTGTGAAAGTCAGAGTGAGAGAGGGGGGCCTCTTTGATTCCATGTGCCTCATACCAGACACTGTCTAGACTGTAGCAATTATTGTCAGCTCAGAACACCCAGGCACTGCCATTTCAGCTGAAAGGGAGCTTAACAAAGGGGGGGGGAGAGAAAGAAGGAAAACACACACACACACACACACACACACACATACACACACATACACACACACAACCTTGCTAGTGGAGCCAGGCTTTTTGTAGTTGGAGAGTCCCCCCCCCATTTGCTCCCACTTTTTGGAGGCTGTGGTAAAGACCACCACAACTTATCCCATGGGAGGGAAGGGGGTGGGTCTACATTAGTGAAAGATTTTGCAGCTTGACCAAGGCAACTACTGAGCTGGTCTGATAAGGAAAATATTTCTCCCCTAAATGTTCAGAGGGTGAAATAAAAGCTTCTTTCCAAGGAAAGGAGTTTCCCTGAAAGGGTGGGGTATCATTTTTCCTCAGAGGAGGATTCTCTAGGACTATTAGGTGGGGAACGAAATCAATGAGTAGCAGAATATTAGAGATGGCCAGAACCTTAGAGATTTAGTCTATCTCACCTTATAGTTGACAAAACTGAGGGCTAAAAAGCCCTGATTTGCCCAAGCTTTCATTGGTATTCTTGACAGTCAGAACTAGAAACCAGGTTTCCTGATTCCCAGTTCAGTTTTACCAGCACATTGGCTCATTCATTCCTTTATTCATTCATCCAGTTGTTACATGTCTACTACTTGCAGAGCCAGCACTAGACCTGGAAGAAATGCTAAGATAATTGAGACATGGTCTTTGCCCTCACTTGCCATCTGTTATAAAGAAAGTTATTTTTTAAAAAAACATGGACACAATAGAATCATAGATTTATAAGTTTTTAGAAAGGAGTTTTAGGGATCATCTAGTCCATCCCTCTCATTTTTAGAGAGGATGAAAGCAACACCTCAAGAAGGGAAATGATTTGCCCAAGATCATATAATCAGTCAAATCAGAGATAGGATTTGAACCCAGGTCTCAGTATTCTTTCAACTCTGTCAGGCTTCCTCCATTAAGATCTATTCATTTTTCTTTGGAAAGTTTTTTTCTGGTCTTCAAGATTTAAATTCTGTGGCATGAAACCTTATGCATCTCTTTCCAATGTTCTCTTCATTTTATACAGAAATGTAAGAAGAGGCAAAATAGTCGTGAGAATTCAGTCAAGAAGCTGCATTATGAGGGCCCTGTCCTTCATCTTGAGAAAAGGTACTAAAGATACCTATACTTAGAGTATCAAGTCCTCTTTCAAGATTTGGATTCACAGGAAAATGAGCCAGATAAAGATGCAACTGCCACCCAAGTAGGCTTTGCAAGAAGGTACCCAAGGAAGTATTAGTGACAAGACTGTCTTCAGGGGTTGTCAGCTGAAGCTGGTAATGGACTTTGGAAAAAGTGAGTGGGAATTGAGGCAGAAATTAATCACTTCCCCTTGGGAATCCACTCTCCACCACCCCATCTAACAGAACTCCTTAAATGGAAGAGAAACTGAGTCTGGGAATGGAGCCAGAAAATCAGAGAAAAGAGAGAAAGAGTAGAAATGAGAAGAGAAGAGGCTGGCATATAGATCCGAAAGAACTGGAGAAAAGAGTTCTGTTCCCTTTATCTTTCATTTTCTTTCCCTTTTTATTCTCCCCCCCATCTCCATCCCCACCCCTCCCCTCACTCTTCTCACTCTCCAATTCCTTAAAAAAAATTTTTTTTTAAGTCGCTATTCTCTCAATTCTTTGTCCCCTTGTGGCTCAGGGAACTTCTTTCTCTGTTTGGGGAAAAAACTTTTAGAAGGGAACTGCTCAGACTGAGATAGAATTTTATCTGAAAGTTACACCACCTGAATGAGTAACACCTCCTTTCCTCCCCCCCTCTCCTCCTCCTCCTCTTCTTTCTCTCTCTCTCTTTTCCTCCTTCTCCTGTCTTCCTTCCTGCCCTCACCATCTTTCCCTCAATTCTTCTTTTAATAATTCAGTCTGTTAAACCCAGAGAGTGAGGGCAACAGTCTAAGAAACTATCAGAGAAACCTCCCAGCCCCCCTCTCCCAGTCTCAATCCAAATTTTTCAGTCCTGGTTTTACCAGGGAGGAAGCCTCCTGCTGGAGACATGTCTATCCACAAACTCTCCTGATTCAGGTGAATGCTAAACCTGATACCCTTGCATGGAGCAGCTGTTACCACTGGTGGATTCATTAGCATTATGTAGAACCAGAATCTAGGCAAGGAAGTCTATGAGTAAGGGGAGAAGTAGAGATGCAAACAGACAGAAAGACAGTCACAGACAGAGAGAGTGACAGAGAGAAATAGTGAGAGAGGGCAGAGGGACAGAAATAGAGAAACAGAGAGACAGAGAAAGAGACACAGTTATAGACAGAAACACACACAGAGACAGAGACAGACAGAGACAGAGAGAGGAGGAGAAGAAAGAGAAGGAGGAGGAGGGGAAGGGGGAGGGAACGAGGAGAGGAAGAAAAAGAAGAAGACAAAAGAAAAGGAGAGAGAGAGAGATAGAGAGAGAGAGATGTAGACAGAAACAGAAACAGTGATAGTGAAAGACAGTGGGAGAGAACTTGAGAGCAGCCTCATTGAAATGTACTAGAGAAATGCCATTTAGACCCAGGGGATAAAAATTGGAGGGATCCCGAAAAGACACCTTCTCAAAGGACCTCAGAAGACAGAGACCTGTGCTGACTTAGAGGAGGAGTTCAGAATTTAATGGGGGGAGGGAGAGACCAAACTGGGGAATTCTCTGAGGGATAGCAAGGCTCTAGGGAGAAGCAGACCGGAATGAAATCGAATTCCATTTCATGTGGAAACTGAGTATTGTTTTGAAGAAGCAACAAGCCTTCCAATTTAGGAATGGGGGCCAGGCAGCTCCCTAAGACTTGCCCAAGAGGGACTAACTCCAGAGTGTCAGATGTGTGGGCCCAAGAGGATTGTTAAGTAGCCAGGCAGCAAGATCCGGGGCGGGGAGGGGAGGGAGTTCAAAGGGTGGGAAGGAGGATTCCAGGAGCATATCCTTTGCCCTTCTCCAGTTACTCCTCCCTTGGTCTCTCAGAAAGGTCAGGACTTCCATGTTATTATTAACTAGCTTCTCTTTATTTATTAACCCTTTTTGAGAAACCCAGTTCCTTTTGGTTGATGGGAAACAAGTGAGGTCCAGCAGCCCCCAGAATGCTTGTGTCCCATGGGCATTGATTAAGGGAGAGCAAACTGATCTCTTGATGGCCCAGCAGTCTGTCTAGCCAGAATATCCCCCTTGAAGAATGTCCTCTCACTCTCCAGCCTCTTGTCTTTTGTCTTGTCTTCTCCAGCGCTAGCTTCCCTAAGGCAGGAGCAGCTGCAACTCCTGATTACTATTTATCTCCTAAATTATAAGATCCTTGAGGGCAGGATGGCATCTTCTCCATTATCCCCCTATGGTACTTTGAACAGCATTCTGTCCATAGTAGGGGCTCCGTCTATGCTATTAAAAGCATGAATGAATGTTGAGGTGCTGACAGTTGGAACACCCTTTTAGCCCGCTCCCTCTGACAAGCCATGCTGGGTGAGAGTGGTGTTCTAATTTTCCTGTGGCAATAAGGAATGTTTTGTGGGAGGTGGCAGCTGCTTTCTGTGAAATTAATGACAACAATAATAACTATTCACACTTACATCGCACTCCAGGGATTGCAAAGCACATGACAAAATTCTCTCTCTGGCTCTCCTCACAGAGATTCCCATTTTACAGATGGGAACCCGAGGCTTGGGGAGGTTAAATATGGGCAGCTAACTGGAATAGTCTGAGTCCAAATCCTATTTTTAACTAACACATTAGGTAAGTCACTTAAAACTCCTCAAGCTTCCATTTTCTCCTTTGTAAATTGGGGGAAAGAAATAACACCCACCTCAAAGAGTTATAATGAGGATTGAATGATATGTATGAAAAAAATTTGCAAAGTGCTTTATAATATAAGTGTTACCTAATATTATTAAAGGATTCACCCCTGTTTGCGCAGCCAATAGAAAGCAGAGGCCAAATTCCATCAAAGTCTGTTTTCTTTGCACAATTACAGTTATTGTCATTGTTGTCAGTGTTTAGGGTTTTTCTTAGCAAAGATACTGGAGTAATTTCCCCTTTTTTTCTCCAATTCATTTTATAGTAGAGGCAAACAAGGTTTAAGTGACTTGCCCAATAAGTGTCTGAGGTTGGATTTGAACTAAGTTCCTCAAGGTTGGTGCTTTATTCACTTTGCCTCTAAGCTGCCTACAACGGCTTTCCTTACATCGACCCCCTAATTTAATTGAGTACAAGATTTTCACTTCCATTTTACAGATTAAGAAAATGAGGCTCAATATTAGATTACACACTATTCTGGGGAAAGAGGAGGGAAGGGAGGGAGATAAGAAAATGTGGGCCTCAAAAG